>NC_142243.1:120364817-120667847 GCF_052056855.1 Sturnus vulgaris | reverse complement strand
TATGGCAAAAAACAAGTGGCCTCCTTGTAATCCTGAAAAGCATCCTCCATTTCATACAAATCATGCCCATTCAGTAACATCAGTTTTGCCTCTGCCCCAGCTCAGCTAAAGCTGTTGGTTGGAGTGCTTAGACAAATACATAAATATACATTCCATACACTTAAAACAATATATAATTGTTCTGTATATATTTTAACTTCAACTTGTGATTTATTTCAACTAGTGTATGCAATGCAGAATAAAAATAAAAATAGTTTCTTTGTGTTTCAGGAAATTAAACTGCTGTCTTTTCTAAAGATTACACGGGCTTCTGATACATAGAAAGTATTCTTCCAACATAAAGCACTAATTCTCTTCACGCATTTTAAACCCAACACATGTTATTTACTGAAGATTTAAGATGAAATTTCTATTCATAGACAATGTTCAGGACATAAAAGGCCTATTGACTTTCTAAAAAGTTAGAAAAATGCAAAGAGCTTATTTAATAGTTTCAAAACTGAAAAAATGAAAACTTGAAAAGTCAAACTATTTTCTTTACAGACTTCTTACATTTTCCAAATAATCAATTTTTGCTTGTAACAGGAACAAGTAATTTTTTTACAAACTAAGGAAATCAAAATTTTTTTTAACCTAATTGTTTTCTCCCAAAGGGATAAATACATCTTGTGACAGGGCTTGCTCTTACAGTACTATTTAGATTTATTCTCTATGCATTTCAAATCCAAAGATCAAAAGACATAAAGATGGGGAAAAAAACTCTTAATCTGTGCCCCAAAGCTGCAAATGCATTAATATTCTCATCTTTCATGTTTGCAAGGTAATTACAGTAAAGAGCTCCATATTGTATATTTCAAGAAGAAACTTCAACTCTGATAATGGTGGATTTTGAAACAAGAGACAGTATTCCCTTTATTGCAGAAGAACTGTTAGATATTTCCTGGGTTTAAAATTGAAGTCTTTATATCCACTGTGTTTACAAACACTCAAAAATGTTTTATCTTTAGAAAACCAAAAAGCACCTGCTGTTAATTGATTTTGTTACTTTTACAGCATGTAGAGATAAATAATACTAAAATCGTGTGAAATGTATGCTCTAACTCAATTTAACACAAAACTGTTCTCAAACTTTTAGAAAGTCAAATTTGTAACACAAATTTCATCCTTTATAAATTACCTTCTCCCCACAGCCTTTTTCTAATTCTAAATAAGAATTATTCTGTTTATACTTCAGTAACAAGTTGTGATGACAAATGGGCAGAAATCTTTCTTTACCTTGGGAACAGTTCCAATAAATACATACATGCATTATTATTGCAGATCAATATAAAAACAATTTTTCTCCAAAATTTTTATTAAATTAAAAACAAAAAAAACCCCACAACAGTTTCTTGTTTGGCAGTTTTTAACTGTATTAATAAAAGCAAAGACAATTTAAAAACATAGAGCTGGATTAAGTGGCTTTAGATACCATTCACAGAGGACATTAATTAATAATGTCTCATGTCTCATCTTAATAATCAGGAAACTATATGAACCTAAAGAAAACTTGAAGAGAAAAGTTTCCTTGGCCAGATATGGAGCTTTCATACATGAAAATTCTTTTCAAAGGGCACCCTCCTATATAATTTATCATTATGCTACAGTCTGCATGGCCCACTAACACTGATGAACAGTATTTAAAACACTGAAAACTTACCATGTGGTACACGAGCTGCTTCATTTTTTTATATATTTGTTTTTATTTCATGTTAAACTACCCCATGAATTTGACCAAATCTACACATAGACTATCTGTGCATAAAAATAGATATATCTGATTCAGACTTTAAAAATTAATTTACTGATATATACAAACTTCTGCTAAGATTTAACAGAATGGATCCTATCCTTCATTTGCTGACTTCCTACATCTCTCAGTGAAAAAAAAAATGGTTACAATTTACAGGGCATGTTTAACTGTACTCTCTTTATTAGAACTATTTAACAGCAGACTTTCTTCTCCTTCCTACATTCTGGTTTTGTATTTGCTTTGGAGGTCATTAATAGCTTCTCCAGATTTCTTTCTTCTCTTTTTGTTTTTGCATTTTTAAGTCTATACTGAATATTAAAAAGCACAGAAACACGCATTTCAGCTCAATGAAAATTTGTTAATCAAAAAAGTGTGATGTCTCATGTCACTTATCTCATGGCTCTTCAGAGATCAAACAGATGACAATTCCTCTAAACAGAAGTTAATTCTCAAAAGGTTACAGCTACCTGTGCTAGAAAGACAGTAATGATTCCCTGAGAGCACCACAATAATCAGTAAACCTTTGTCTTGAAAACATCAGCAGCTTATTTCTGATAAACCACAGGAATTAAGCCAGGCAATAATACACACTTGGGATACCTCAAGTCCACCTACTAAGTATTTAAAAAGCATGAAAAAATATTTCTTAATTACTTTCAAGCTTTCTTAAATGTTCTAAAATATATATCCACATGCAAACATACTAAATTCTGTAACAAGGAAGAAGAAAAAAATCTTACACCCTGATGTACATTCTTACCTGATGGCATGTACGGACATAACATGGCTGTTATGAGTGATCAAGAAGTTTTGTGCTGCAGCTCTTAGACTGTTTAATTCTGCTTTGATGTAAATCTGCTTTGATTTTTAGGTCTTATTTTCTGCAACCCATAATTGTTCTAAGCTTAGAACAGGAAACACAGCCAGAAAGGAGAAAATAATTGTGGGTCCTGCTCTCTGCGTTCACACTAGTAAACAAGTGACTTTGGCATGGAATTTGCTTTTGTACATAAAGCATATAAGCAATTGCATACATAATATACCACAGGCTTCAGAAAAGCAGCTTGCATGGTGTTTTAAGGATTAAGAACCAGGCAGTGAGGATTAAGAACCAGGCAGTGAGTGTGTTGTACAAGTATAGCTAAGAAAGGAAAGGAAAGACTTGCACCTTACAGGTGTGTGCATATACACCCTGGTGGACAGGAAGCAAGTTATAGCTTACAGTGGGTTTTCTATAGCCAAGGTGAGTTTTTGATGGAATGATGCAGTGATTTTGGGTGTTATGAAAGAGCACTCCAGGAGAATCATGGGGGGAAAGGACAGAAGTTCAGACTAATGGAGAACCACAGATTCACAGAATGGGTCAGGCTAGAAGGAGCCTGAGTGGGTCATCTGGTCCAACCATCCTGCTCAAGTGGGGTCATCTCAGAGCACATGGCACAGGATTGTGTCCAGAAGGGTCTTGAATATCTCCAGTGAGGAAAATTCCACAAGTTCCATGGGCAATCTGTGCCAGTGCTTGGTCACACACCCAGGAAACAAGTTCTCCCTCATATCTGTCAAATTTTCTCCTCAAATCTTCTCATATCATACTCTTCATTTCTTGGGAGAGGATCCCAAGGTCAGTCAGAGAAGCAAAACCATTGTCCTGGTTTAGGGCAAATTTAGGAGGAAATTTCTACAGGGGGTCCCTCTAGAAAGCAGATTCAAGCGGCTCCTCCCCCAGCTGGTTCAGGAAGAGATTTCTACATCCTTTCCTAGGATTCTGAACTAGATTTCATTTCAGTCAAGCTTGCACTGCCTTTTCAATGCTGCTGCATCATTTCTGCTGATTTCGTTTTTTCTCTCACATGAGCTCTGAGGAAATACTCAAGGCCAAAACTGATTTCAGTAAACTAGCTTTATGAACTGCTAATCCTGATATCGGACCTATGATCCCCTGAAGATCCACTGTGTTCAAAGGAAACATCTTAATAATAAGAAACACACTAGATCAGCAGTTCTAAGATTACAGACTAAAAATGCTGTGAAGATTTTGATGCCAAACTCCGACCCTGATAAACTCTGCATTGTTGGGAATAATTAATGACTATTCCCAACTTCAGTTGCAGCCACAGTTGTGTCCTTAGGTCTCCCTTGGACCTTTAAAATGTAATTTTCTGCTTTATGCTGCATTTTTTAAAGAAAGAGGAAGTGTTTAATATCTAGTTCATGCCTAAATCAATTTGAATACACAAACCAAGGGAATCTGAAATAGCCTAATTTGGACACTACAGAGTTTTCACACTTCTTAGCATCACATTTTTAGAGCACCATCCAGCACTATGTTTTTTTTAAAGCATCCTGCAGAGTTCCCTACTTCCTCTCCAGAACAGTGAGAGCACTTGCCTAGGTAATAGAAGAGAAGCTCAATTTCTCCTTCAGCATTCCAAAAGCCAAACTGATTACTCTAAACACTAGGTTGCCAGCTAGTCTGACTCAAAAAGTAAGTGTATGAATTGAGAACAGAAAAAGGATTAGAAGGGGACAGGGAAGGAGGGGCATCTGTTTCACTCTGTTTGCTGGGGACAGAGAATAACATAAAACCATATTTCAGAGCTTATCAGACCACCTGGAGTTTGGGCTGTACTCCAGGCTGATTGCTGTATTTTGGCAATTACTGAAATATATAAGCAGACCTGAAAGTACATCCAGAACTCTTTTCAGTCTCTTAACAGACTCATTCACAGCTAACAGGATAATGTATCTTCATGCAATTCTTGGTATCTCTCCAGCACAGTGAATGCCTCAGTGAAAAGTGACCACTTCAGGAGGTGCAGTAAGATCCTCCCAAAAGAGCTTCTGGTAGTGCTGTCCTAGCCAGAGCCATCCTCTCTCTGAGGAAATCAGTAAGGTCAAACAGTGGTTAATGAGAAAAGGAAAGGTCAGTGTAGTTCTTTACTACATTGTTTTGTCTCTCTTGCATGCACAGTGAGGTTGGACCATCCTTGTTAGGAAACAAAGATAATCCCATGTGATCTAGGCAACTGATCATGTAGTTCTGATACCTGGAACAATCACCAGGAGTGGTTTCCAATCAGACATGAGCCTGAAATACATCTACATAAATTGATTAACCACTTACCTTGAATAATGCATACATATATAAAAAATCAGATCCGTATGTACAGAATTTGCCTCCACCAACTGGAAGAAAATATGTCTAATGAGGAATGTTATCAGCTCTACTGCAAACAGCAGGAATCTTCCACGCTGCTTACATTAAACTTTCAGTGAGTAAGGCAAATGACATAACTTCTGCTCTAAGTTAGCATTTCTCCATTACAAAAGAAAAAATATCAAAACCTTGCCATTAATCACATCTTTGCTCGTAAGCAGCACCACACCATTACTCCAAGATAGGTTTTCAGTAAGTAATAAAGTACTAACAGGATAATGGCAGTGGAATAGCAAATGAAATCTGTTCTTGCTCACATTTGTTCCACTTCTTTGCACTGATAGTAAAAATACATAAAATGCGATACTGCAGATATCCATATGCAGTGCGTTAAAATGAAGAGGAAAAAAACACCCTAGTGGATAGCACTTTCTCTCATGCATCATCAACCCCTTTCTGCCAAAGTCATACTAAGCTGCTAAGAAGCAATAAAAAACTGCAGCTGGAGAGCTACAGAAGATTCAGGGCATGTAAACATACACCAGCCTAAAAAAGTAACAGTTCTCTTCCATAAAGACGTCCCTATTATCCATCTTTTCGTGTGTATTTTTCACATCCTCTCAAATGAGAGTTTGCATTTAGTCAGTGATTGGATGCTCACCCTAAAACATTTCTAACTTCAGCAGCCTGTGAGTTCAGCAATACATTCCAGAGTCAAAACTTTGCCCAGCCAGACTACAACCCACTCACAAACTGACTTTCCAAAAGTTTTCCAGCAGACCAATGTGAAGGATGTATATGCCCTATGACCAATTTGCATCCCCATATCCAAATCCATCTGCCTTACTAGGCTGTAGGGAAGTGATCAGCTCAAGAGACCAGGTAGCCATTAGTACAACAGGATGTGACTAATTGTGGAGAGAGTCCTCCAGGGAGGAATCTGTGTGGAATAACACAGGACTATATTCATAGTGGCTGTATGAGCATCTCTATCCAATGCACTCAAATCTTCAAACACCCAACACTTCATGGTAAGGAAGTTAAAATTTAACCCCTCTAAGGAAGCAGATCCCACCAACACTTCGGGTGTGAAAACTACAGCAAGTCAGCAAAGCATGTCATACAGATCATGTGATTATACATTATATACTACAAAATAACAAGAAAAAATGAACACAAAATTCTGCACATGCTAGCCAATACCTACATGACAGCAAGTAATGGTATGAACCATATAAAGTTAATAAATGTGTATATTTGGCAGAAAAGAATAAGGAACTAAAGAGAAAAGAGCGTATTTATCTTATTCACTTGACTAAAATCAATGTTGGTAAGAAATACAACTACAATTGCTATTACTCATGAAAAAATGTGTTTATGAAGTAATTCATATTACATCATGACATTTTCATTAGATGCAGTGCTTTTGCTCAAAGAGAACTCTAGTATAGTATTAAAATGATTGCCAGCTGCTAGCTCTGCTGCCTTGAGTTAAATTAAAACACATGAAAAATCAGCTTTTGATTTGCAGTGTTTTAAATATTTTCCAAAAAAACTTGCAGCAAAAGCAAGAACATGAGCTCCTTCTTAGCACTACCTGGGACTGTATGCACAACCTTCTGTTACCAAGAAATAGTTTCAAACAACTTCATTGCAACAGTGGAACAGGAATGCGATAATTAATATGCAAATGATAAGTGCATATTAATGTAATTAGTACAAAGAGATAGCACTTGTCAGATAAAGACTACTCATTTGAATTCTTTTGCAAGTGAGCAAGATTTGGCCATGGTTGGAACTCCATGTACACAGAGGCAGTAGTGCTTCCTTGCCACAGCTGTAGATCAGATGTAACACCAGCAGAGACTGAATTCACACACTGAAAATCATTACAAGATGTGATTACAGCCTTCAGCTCTTCTCCTGTCTTTCACTGTTTATTGCAGTGAATCTCTTCCTATTAGATTTATTTATTACATTTCTGAATCCTTCTGGCTTTATTACTTTGAAGGTGATTATCAAAGTACAACATGCAACACCTTCTTTCTCCATTCTTCAACTCAAATGACTTGTGTGCTTGTCCTCGAGGAGGTACAAAAGAAGCAATATCTAAACTGAGTAGTCACGAATAAACCTGTGCCTTGGAGTTTTACACCTATCCTAAATGTTTCCTGAAGAGTAGTTCCTGAATAACAGCGCTGAAAAAATAGTTTGAAAAATACTGTGCATGTCTTTGACTAAAGCAGAAGAAAGAATAATGTATAAACCAACAGGTTTTGTAAGCTGCTTTAAAGACAACTTGTTAAAAAGAAATTGGGTCTCTAGTGCTAACCCACATATTTTGTCTCTATGCTGTCCTTATGTTCGACCAAGTCACACATAGTTCATTCTAATTTTGTCTCACTAAAGAGGATATATGGTGCATTTGTACACCTCATCCTTCCACAATTTCCACAAATGATAATTCATGCTGGGAATCTGCTCCACATATAGCAAGGAGAATACAATTTGCCTGCAATTTTATGAGTAGTCTCAGCTTCATAAATGTACTCAGCATATATTGCCAGCTTTTGTTTTGACCTTATTCATAGTTCCCAGTTTACAATCTTCTAATATTGCATTTCTCTCACATCTGGCTGTAGCTGTGGAAAGGGGCATTAACCCTTTAGATGCAGCAGAAATAAAACACACAGCTACATGATCGTCTTTCATTATAGGAAAGAAAGAGACAAGTTTATTCAGAAACACGCTTGTTTTTATAGCATGACTCGCAACTCCAAGAGTAGAAAAAGGTGATTGGTTCAAAGAGAAGACACCCCATTCCCAGGGCCTGGTCATGCACCACAACAGGTGTTCTATCTTTGTTGTGAAATTCCTCTCTATTTTGACCAAGTTATCACTCTGGGAGAAATTCTCCCTAACTTTCAGCTGGACCAGCTTATTGGCTGGGAACAGAGCTCAGAAGGTCCAGCCTAGAATATTTTTCAGGTTGTAATTTTCTTGCTTTCTCAAAATGTGTGCCCACGCCTGGCTGCTCTGGAAACTTCACTAAAATACAGTGTATAGCCAAAACAAACTCTGTTGTGACATCTCTATTGTTAATAAACCTCATCATTATTTACAACATTAATACTTTTGCTCTGTTAGAACCATGTTAACAGTTGCACAGCTGGTGGCTCAAAAGGCAAAAGAAAATGGTTTTCAAAATAATTAGGAAATTTTTTGCTTAATTTTATACACATGATCCTCTGCACATAAGTACACAAACAAGCAAAACTAGGGAAAATGCTTTTCTCTTTTTACAGGGTATTCAGTGTTTTTTGAAACCACAAATTGTGGTAACAACTCTCCATTTTGAAGCCTCTTCAGAAAGGAGATACAGTCCTTTGATTTAAAAAAAAAAAAATGTGGGGGGGAACACTGGACTACCTTACAAGGTGAGGGAAAAAAAAGGGTCTGGAACGTTTGGTCAGGATAGATTTTATGAGAAGAGGGAAGCTACTGTCATCACAAATCTCAAATCTGTACCTTACTAGTAGGTACAGGCATTTCCCCCATGATGAAATAATTACTAGTCCTGACCCCAGAAGGCACAAAACTTCAGATAAAACATTTCCATCTCAGCACAGACAGCACCTGCAGCCAAGTGATCCCTGAAAAATATTTTCATGGGTTTCTGCCACATTTAAACATGCTTTCTGAATATCTATTGGGCAGGAGTTAGCACAAATTTTCTATTTAGTGAACGGCAGTGGAGAGAACAGCCAAGTCAAAGGTTTATGGAAGGAAGAAAAGCTATCTGTTTCAGCATGTAGCTGTCATGAGTTATTTTATGGGATGTATGAAACCTAGCAAATCACATTCACATCAAAAAGAAACTACATCCAACACTGACTCAAATACATCCCCTTGCTGTTGCTGTAGCCTGAGTCTGACCTTCACATTACATTGAATAGAGGAGACAGAAAGAATGAGAGCCACATATAGGAGAGAATAAACTGCGAAACCTCTTAAAAATAAATACTTGCAAGTCCTAAAGAAAACATTAAGAAATAAGAGGTGTATGAAAAATTGTTTATGAGCTCTAACATAAAGAAAGTGTCTTTTTTTTGTACACTTATAGATTAATTCCTTTGTAGAAAGAAGAGGAAAACTATGTGAGCATATATCACACAACACAGAATTCCAACAATTACTTATTTTTTATTTCCATCTATAAATTTGAAAATGCAGTTGCCAGCTATTTTGGTGCCTACTGTAATTTTCCTGCAGTCACTAGTCTCCAGACAATTTATGATAAGATTGATACACTAAATATGAAGTGGTTTCACTATTTGCCCTTCATGTCACATCCAAAACTTACTTAACAATCTCTTTTAGTTAAAATAGGGGCTTACACTTAAAAAAGAGAAAAAAAAGCCCAAATAAAATTGGTAAAGCACAATTATTGATAGGCTAGAGCCCAGTCTTAGATACACTTGAATACATTTAATGTCAGCTCTATGAATCTCTTTAATTTTGTACCTGTCAATCTAAACAAAACACAACACTAGTTCGTTCTTCAGTATGGGAATCTTTTCCCAATATACCTATTTCAAATTCTGAATCTGCTCAGTATTAAAAGCAACCAATCCAGTGACAGCTGAAACTCACATTTCTTTCAGAGGAAAACCAAAACATTTTAACCAAACCAAACATTTTTTTATCCAAAAACATTGATTCAACAGTAATAAAACTATTCCATGAAAGTCCATTAATTGTTAGAATCATTTAAAACAAAACAGGTGGGCTTTCTACAAGTTCAGACCCTCAAATTCCTCATGGCACTGCTGTTCTGGATTGACTGAACAACTTCTCAAGGATTAAATCCTTCCCATGAGTCAACCACACATGGAGGTAGGCAGCAGGAAGTAACAAAAAACTGTGTTTGCACAGAAACACACACACACATACACAATATACACTAATTTATTTAGTTTTAGTGACATTCTTCTAAAATACTTCTATTTTATTGTTCCACATGTACATGTGCTCATATTTTTGCAGGGATGGCTCAAGTTTCTCCAAAGAATGTCTGGATCACACACAGACTTTTGAATAAATTAAAATTTGACTTTTTAATTTAAAATAGTCTGCATAAAATTCAAATAAAATGAATTTGACAATGCTGTTTAATGCTTCTTGGAAATTTTTGTGAAGCTTTGTCTTCCTTCTCCCAGGTGCCCTTCACCTGCATAATCTGTCATTATGCATTAAGACTAGAGATTCATACCATGTGTTAACAGAGAAAAGTATGTCACCTTAATCTAGACATCCATAGAGAAGACTGAAAATACATCAACAGGTGTCAACTCTCAGAAAGGCACCACAGTGGTATTTCTGAATAAAGGTAATGTTCTCTGTGAAAATTTCCCTACTGAGGGGAGTTTTGCCTTTCAGAAAAATCCAACCTTTTCTTTTGTTTCCTTACTAGCTCTGACTTTTCCAAGTAAAATTACACCATTATGTAGTAGAGGGATATGCAATATTTCACTCTGTATGGCAACAGCATCAATAGTTTTAATTTACATTAAAAAGAAGATAAAAAAGACAAATATTGAGAGATCTGTTATTAGTAGTTCCCAAAAATCCTGCTGCTTTTCTAGATGTAAAAAATCTGGCTGGACAATGAGCTTGTTTCTACTATATCAATACTCAGCTCTCTCCCAGAGAATATATTTTATTTTATAGCTAGGAATAGCTAACAAATAGTGTAGTCTCTTTTTAAAACGATGTATTAATGGTGGCACTCCACAGATTAATCTGTAAGATTTGATCTTTACACCTTACATTTGCTGATTTAGAACCTACTAAACCTGAGGCATTTAGAACCTAAGGTATTTTGCATACCTTATATGCTTATATACTTCCCAGAAGGTAAAAAACACGAATTTAACATGGATATGACTCAGTGTTCCCTTCTCTTGGTGCCAGATGTTGTTCAACCTAAGAAATTAAGATTTTAATAGTAAATTTTCAGTTACCTGAAACTGGGTCCTTTGAAGTCCATTGACTGGACAGAATGCTCTAAATTAGTGGGACAATAAAGAAGAGCACATGCACTTGTTTATTACTTTGACCACTTCATGGTTGTTTTCTCAACAGCCAGGAAAGCAACAGAATCATGTATGAACCTTTGATCCCAAAGAACCCATAGTTCCAAGTATATTTAACCTGGTGCTTGTGACAGTCCTTGGAACAGCACCTTTGTTTGTTTTGTAAGCCCACAGGGAGTGGATGCTGGGTGACATGCTGACCTCAAAGTCATTAACAAGACGCTGGTCTTTTTTACTTGCTTGTAAAGAACAGAACACACCCTGAAAACAAACAAATAATGATGATAATTCAAAATACACCCTTACTAGAAACATATTTTGAAACTCTAGTAACTTTTGAGTGTTCAGAGTACACCAACAAGTAGAAGGCAATGCTGTGATCAATATACAGAAAAAAAAATCCTAGAGCCTCTATCATATTTCCAAGGTTTGGATATATGATTTTAAACTGAATAAACTGTGTGATTCAACTTCTCAACAATTAGGATGAGGCATAAGTGAAAAAAAAATTATGAAAATGCTAAGTGCCAAGATTTTCCTTTAGGAATTTACAGCAGATCTTTAAGTCTAAGCATCTTTGCCCCCCATGACTATATAGTATAGTATCAGCAATATTCCCAGCTAAATTCCAGCCAATGGAAATTACTTTCAAACACAGTTCTATGAGGATTTTCCAGTAGATATCCACTAAGCCACCAAGAGAAGACATCAATTATAAGTTGTGTGGTTTCAAAAATATTTGTTTAGCAGCCTAAGGTGAGGACAAAGAAAAAAATGCACAATGCTGAATATTAATCAAAGCCTAAACTGCCACTCAAACCACTTCTTTTTTTCCTCCACATCTGTGGGTTTTTCCACTTGCAGTATCCACTTTAACCACTCCATTGTCCACTCACCAATTACAGTCATGGGCAAAACAGACTTGGCTTAGTGAAATGAACTGAATTTACCACAAATCAAATCACAGTAGGAAAAAGAGAAGCAAAACTTTTTCTCTCACATATCCTAACTCTTGGATGCGATTACTTCTGTCCAATAACTTTTCCCCCTTCTCAAATGTTACCACAGAGGCATTACTACTGTTGAGCACAGATGCAGCCTTGGCCTGTGGCAGATGTGTCTTGGAGCCAGCTGGAATTGGCTCTGTAAGGCATTGGGGAAGCTTCTGGCAGCTTCTCACTAAAGCCACCCTTGTGGCCTCCCTGCTACCAAAATCCTGCCATACATACCAAATGCACATTAAAAGGGAAAAGAATTGGAAATAATTGTCTTACATTGAAGCAAATGAGAATTAAAATGCACTAGGATTGGATCTAACAGCAGTGAGAATGAGCAACATCTCCATGTCATTCATCTAAAAACTTTTTATGAAAGAAGGGGATACTTACCCCACCATTCTCAGGTAAATCCATGTCTTCACAAGGCACTGGGACATATTTTCTCATTGTAAGGAAACTTAAGTAGCAGAATTTCAGATTTCAATAACCAGATTTTTTTTTTATAAAGATACATTGATACTGCCCCGAGGCCTAAGTAATAGCTTACTTCAATCTTGATGGATCCTCTAACTTGAGTTCTTACAGAATCATAAAATCATTTAGGTTGGAAAAACTCTTTAAGATCATCAAGTCTAACCATCAACCTAAAACTGCCAAGGCCACCACTAAACCATGTCCCTAAGTCTCACATCTATATGTCTTTTAAATACCTTCATGTATGGTGACTCAAGCACTTCCCTGGGCAGCCTGTTCCCAATGCTTGACAATCCCCATTCTGGGAAGACATTTTACCAAATATCACTTGTTGGGAGAAGAGACTGACGCCCATCTCACTACAACCTTCTTTAAAGTAGTCATAAGAGAGCAATAAGGTCCTTCCTGGGCCTCCTTTTCTCCAGGCTAAACAGTCCCAGCTCCCTCAGCTGCTCCTCACAGACCCTTCACCAGCTCCATTGCCCTTCTCTGGACGTGCTCCAGCACTCCAATGTCTGTCTTGTAGTGAAAGACCCAAAATCGAACACAGGATTTGAGATATGGCCTCAGCAGTGATGAGTACAGGGGCAAAATCACTGCCCTGGTCCTGCTGGACACATTATTTCTAATCCAAGCCAGGATGCCACTGGCCTTCCTGGCCACCTGGGTACAAACTGGCTCATGTTCAACTGGCTGTTGACCAGCACCCCCAGGTGCTTCTCTTCTGAGCAGCTTTCCAGCCACTCAGCCCCCAGTCTGTACCTGGATGGGGTTGTTGTGACCCAAGGGCAGGACTTGCTGCCCTGTCCAATCCCTTAAAATTGCTCACAGCCCATCAGTCCTGCCCACAGCCTGTCCAGATCCCTCTGCAGAGCCTTCTTGCCCTCTAGCAGATCAACATTCCTGCCAAATTTGGTGTCATCTGCAAACTGACTGAGGTGGCCTCGATTGCCTTACCCAGTTGATAAAGATATTAAACAAGTCAGGCAGCAAAACTGAGAGTGAGCCCAAAACTTGTGACCAGTTGACAGCTGGGTTTAACTCCATCCACCATCATTCTCCAGACCCAGCCATGCAGACAGCCTTTTACCCAGCAAAAAGTGTACATGACCAAGCCACAAGCAGTCATTCTCTCTAGGAGAATGCTGTGGGAAATGGTGTCAAAAGCTGTAATAAACTCCAGGTAAAAAACATCCACAGCCTTTCCTCCATTTACTAGGTGGGTCACCTTGTCATAGAAGATCAGGTTGGTCAGTAGCACTCACCTTTTACAGATTCCTGTTAACTTGAATGATTCAACACAAAATGTGCTTAAATATGATTCAAAATGAAAAATATCCACTCAGTAACTGTCTTTGGGCAGTCTAGGGCATGCTAACCCTTTTATATCCAGTAAATAGGTACATAAGAACATGTATATGAAAGAAAACTATCATAAATCCAAGACTGAGAAAATGCATTTCCAAGACACCAGCAGATATTCAGGGGACATGGGCCTTTTATCAAGTGTGTGAGAAACTACAAGCTCTCCAGATCAAAGCAGAGAAGATGACCCTAGCAGGCTTACTTGTTTTATTTAGAATCTGAGCAGCGAGGAGTACCCCTGGGATCAATATGTTTATCAGAGGTCAGCTGATACTTAAAAAGAGTAAGGCTGGAATGACAGAGCAACAGAAACAAGATCCTCACATGCAAAAGCAGACACATACTCTTGTCTCCTGCCACTGCCCTCCTTCCCGTCCTTCCAATTGTTTATTTTCTTTCCTTATTAGAACCCTCGACAACTACTTTTTAAAGCAACAAAATACATGCACAGAAGAAACATATTTGGCTTAATTCATAATTAACAAAAGGTCTTTCTGATAATCAGTGTTCAAATGTTGCACACAATTTTCTGCTCGCCATTAATGAGACCCTCATTCTTCAAAATATACTAGTTAACTCACTATTTTTAAAGGAAGAAGAGCTACCTCAAAACTCTGCATGCAGTAGTAGCACAGGCAGCTTTCCCATTCATTTGTTAGAATTGACACCAGTTTAATTTTTCTCACTTTTGCATTAACAGGTTTATATAACAAAATTGTGCCATAACTGCCCTAGCTCACATGAAAACTTTAACACCACAGCTACCTGTTCTAGGATGGCAAAGCCCCTGATAGGGACATGGCTTCATCAGTGGCTAGATGAGAGCTGTCTTAGCCTAGTTGATACATTTAAAAAGGTGTCATAACAGCCTACAGAAAGAAAGAAAATCCCGTTGACATACGTCACATCTAAACCAAAAGGCTCCAGTAGGGCTATGACTGCAACCCACAAATTAGAAAAAAACCTAAGCAATATGTATCACTACGAAGTTTTTGTTACATGGTCTTAGATCTGACTTTTTCTGTTTCAAGTCCTTTGTGGGTTTTAATTCAGCCTATGTACTTTTCCTTTCAGCCATTTCTGAAATCAGGGTCAAAAGCAGCCACAAGAGATCATCCGCCTCCAGACAGAATCAACTGTACAAACAATACATTCTTATTCAAACACCCCTGTAAAAGGGCCCCTAATCCCTGGGAAATGTATTGTTTTCATAGAAAAGTAAAGATGGAGCAGTATTTAAGCCATATAGTATATACACTTTGCATGTAAAAATAATTCCTCAGTGAGAGAGAAACCAGAATCATAACCCTTTGGCCACAAAATTCAGTGAGAATACTTCTCTTTTTTTTTTAAAGGGAATACAACTAAGCAAAGGCTTTCTTCACCTGCATAAATTAAAAAGTGCACCCGTATCTGAAAACATCTTTAAAACAAGGGCTGGCCTTTCTTGTTGATACAGCAGGTGGTTGGACAAGATGATCTCCTTCCAACCCAAACAATTCTGTGATTTTGTGATATTCCTGCTGCCCCAGTTCTTACCACTCCCTGAGAGAAGAACTCAAATTGTATGTATTTCAAGAAGCTTGTCTTACATCATCAGAAAGATGACCATTTATTATATTTTCTTACATTCTACCATTATTTTAGCATGATGCTGTGGATTATGAGCTACAGGTTTTGCTCATAACTCTTCCTTTCTTCTGAAAGGTGAACAACAGCATTAGTAAGGTGTGTCTCTTCACACCTCTGGAAACATCTTTAGACAACAATTCCAGCAACAATGAAGTTTCTACCCTGTCAAGTAAAAGTGCTAAATGTGAAGAATTCTGTTAATGCAAGGTTATGATTAAGATTTTCAATAAACCACAGCAGGGGAAGCCTAAATTTTGCCTCTTGCAGCAACTCTAATAAAGCACAGTAAATCATCTGGAAAAAATTTTAAAAAAACCCAAAAAAAACCCAAAAAAAACCCAAACCAACTGTCCATGTCTGAATACAAAACCTGAAATCAGTGTGAACATATTTCACTGATTTCCAATAGGTTTTGGATCCCATCATTTTTGATTTTTTTTTCCTTCAATATTAAAGAAGGCAATATTATTTCCTGAACATACTTGTGTGTATGCTGGCCATATTTTCAACTTCCGTATCATCATCCCTCCATGCTACTTCAAAGGAGATATAAAAACATGTTCTGGAAGGTCAGAAGTTACAGACTATCCGAGTCTTCCCTGTAACAATAGCCTTCTGCTAAAAACTGTGAGGACCTTTACACTTTCCAAAATAGGACAAAGATGAATGAAGACAGAGTGGATAGAGACACAAACCCCCTAAAGAAGACATGGTGACAGTATGAGAAACTACTAGTGACATCATTATAACCCCAAACTCTACAAAGCATTTTATTGAAATATGGAGGCAAGAAATATTTTTAATATGCATTTAATATCAAAGCAATTTTTTCAAAGATGTGAAGAACACTTAAAATCGAGTATTCAGCTGATATCTTTTAAAACTGATATTCAGCAAGTATAAATGACCAAAACTGATGTTAATGGATTTACAGAGGTTAGAGAGCCACAGAAAGTGAGTTTTGAATTATCTAATAATAGAAAAAGCAAGGGATACTGACCTCATTTGTATCATCACCACACACCTTGCTGCTTGTAAACACACCAGCATGACATGATCAAAATTTCCAAGGAAAAAAATCAGTATTTGTGCTATGAAAAAGCATGAACACTTTAATTTCCAGGCCATCTTTTCTGAGAATTTGAAAGCATCAGACAAGAAAGGCTTATAAAAGATGAATGGTTATCTTGTGCTTAAGACATGAGCCTGAGCTTTTTCCCTGGCTTTGTCCCAACTTCTCTATGGCCTCAAGCAAGGTCTACTAGCAGCAATGGCAGCAAAAGCCTACAAACTCACTTTTGAGCATAGCTCTGAGAAAGAGTTCAAAACTCCCTAAAGATTAAAAATAACTTGCAAGAAGGACAGAAATAGATCAACTAAGCAGGAAAGGTTATTGGGAAGATTCAATGCCTGTATTAAGATTATTACTGGTAAAGTAAAAATTAATCTGGAAATCAACAGAATAAAAATAGCACACTTAAAAATATGCCTACATCAGCTAAATAATTAGAGGAAAGTTTATTCTACACTAGGTCCTGTGTACAGTTTTAGGAAACAGAACTCCAGAAATCAAAATAGCAAGAGATTTGCAGGGGAACTCTAGAAAGTATGATGCAATTTCCAACACAGTTCTGAGAATTTGCTCCTGTGCTGAGCCTCAGTCATAGAGGAACAAAGACAAAAGCATTCCAGAAGACCCTGGCCATTAGCAGTGGGTTATTAATGCAGCACTGAGATTCTGTTGGTGTAATTCTCTGCCAGGAGAGTTCTCTAACTCTCTCTATTAACTTCACAGCTCCTAGGTGCACACTGGCTTCCCTCTGGCCATCTCCAAGCAGAATAAACATGTCACTGCCTCCATCAACTTGTGTAAGCAAATACAATACTACTTCTCTAACTTAAGAGTTCTTTGAATTCTTTATGCATGCCAAATAATAACCATTATAGGAGAAAGTCTCACATTGTCATGCAGCCAATATTTCTAATCCAAAACTGGAATTGTATATGAATATGCACTCACATAGCAAAAAGAGAAATATTTTTAAAAATAATGTATGAGGCTTAAAGACATCATTATATAAGAAGATGGCCTCCAAATCTGATGAATTTTCTTGCTTATTCAGATATCAGCATATATTAACTTCTGACATTTGAAAAGCTTTTGTTCACAACTAATAGAATGAAAGCAGAACAGACCTTAAAAGCATCTTAAAGTAATGGAAGATTTAATAAGCAAATAATATACTTTTAGTCTAGCAAAAAATGTGAGCATGTTAATAATAGATGACCAGCACTACTCAGCATGATGTAGGGATCTGTGAAATGTTACAAGGCTAAGTCTCATGCTGGTGAAATGCCAGCTGGTAACCCTGATAGAGTTACTACGTGTGAAAGAAATCTTCCCTTGAGGATGTCCACTGGGTGTATTCTCAACCACAAAACTTTTCAGATTAGAAGAGGGTACTCATTTTTGCAGGCTTCCTAATGGTTCAGTGACTTCATCTAATGGCACCCTCTATTAGTGCTTGCACTTACCAAGCTCAGTCAGTAGCACAGCTGCCTCAGTTACAGCTCGATCCCTCTGAGCAGTGATGCCACTGAGTGAGGATGCCAGTACCTGCAGCTCCTGCTGCTCTCTGTGGGAGATGAGGTTACTCACCCAGATAGAGGAGGAGCTCAGCATTTAGCACAGTCAGACTGGTGTGCCTCTGATAGTTTATATTTTTTAAAGTCACTGAGATTACCCCTTAAACACCAGCATAATTTATTGCTTCACTTTTAGAGGAAGAGAATGGAATGTGAATGGGCTGCCTTGGAAATTACTCTTCTGCCTAGATAGCTGGATTCGATGTGCATTCGTCATTCAGAGAAAAATGCAACAATTAAGGTTTGCCACCCAGGAGATTTGGATTTCTTCTTCCTATTGCAGAGAATATCCTGTAATTTTTTTAGCCAATTCCAGTCACCAGAAATTGGACTGAGCAAATGAGTTGACAAAGTACTATAATAAGAAAACCATGAACTCATGGTCCTCTTAGTACAAATTGAACAGTGCTTCTATCAGCAGAAACAGAACTCCTCCCTAAC
This sequence comes from Sturnus vulgaris, assembly GCF_052056855.1. Classification (NCBI taxonomy): domain Eukaryota; kingdom Metazoa; phylum Chordata; class Aves; order Passeriformes; family Sturnidae; genus Sturnus; species Sturnus vulgaris. The sequence continues at coordinate 120,649,247 of NC_142243.1, read as the reverse complement.
TTAAAACTGCCCCTTCCCTGTATACAGATGGCCAGTTCCAGTGTTTTGGGGATACTGGTTTGTTCTCCTGTTCTCCAAAATGTCCTTAAGAGACTGCCTCGTCTTCCCCAGGTGCCTGCACCCAGAGGTGACAACAAAAAGGGGAATCCCCAAAGATTCCTGTCAGTGCAGATGGAGGTATTTGCAAGTCTCATTCTGCATGAGAGCTAACTGTATAGGGAGAGATCAACTCAAATCTGTCACCTCCTGAAAATAACCTTTCAAGAAGAGAATCCATGCCTACTATGCTCCTCCTGAGAAAGAGATTTTTGTCTTTGCAATATATTTTAGCACCTCTAAACCACTTTGCAAACAGTACACAAATAAAAAGAAATGTGTTCTCAAAATTACAAGCCCTGCCAAATACAGAGAACTTGTGTATCAAAGTGTTAATATGCTCACAGTGACATGTGGCCAACATTAAAAAAGGAATAACCATAACTGTGTGCAGAAACATGAAGAATCACCAAGCATAAAACCAGCCTGAACTACGACTCCAGAGACTTTCTGTAGAGCGTAAAGAAAAACATTTGCATGCTTCTTTTTCTGACTCCATTACCTGTTTTGGTTTGTGCTTGAGGCAGGTTGTACCTCAGACACACATCCCATTCCAGAGCCAACCTCAGCTGCAGTGTGCTTCAAATGATCTCTGAAAGGGAAATACCCAGCCCTGAACTTGGGGCGTTATTTACTTCAGCTTCTCAAGAGATGAATACACACAGTGAAACCCCAGCAGTACTGGAGCCCTCCAGTATGACTGGCATGTGGACCAAGTACAATCCAGCCTAGAAATCTCAGTGGAAACTAAGAAATTCATGCAGCCAAGAATTTCGTGGGTCCAAGATAGGCCAAGAGAACCAAATACATAATAAAGCTTAAAAACAAATAATGAAATCAGTACAACTGCAATGAATATACCAGGAGCTCAGTTCAGCGAGATCTTGGGTTTACCTGGACACTCTTTTGGCCTCAAGGCACTGCACAAACAGTTTCTCACTTTCAGTGCAAATAAGTATCATATATTGACTTAAACACTGTAACCTTTCATGGATACAAAAATTGTGATGAAATTATCTGAGATCTCCTTATTCCCAGCCCTAGAGGATCCATGTTAAATGTGACAGAAGAGGTTACAGGCTGTATTGCTCTCCAACCATCACACATTACACTTCTCTTAAAAACGCAGGGTGTATAGAAAATTTCAGCAGATCAGGGTGGATACAGATTTAGTACCTGTCCCACAAGAGAACAAGCAATAAGGTTCATGTACCTGTGTGATGGGTGCCAATATCATCCTGGTGAGGCTGTTTCACACCCTGCATGCCTGTGTGCAAGGCAGCACACCACATCTCAGCTGCACAGGCTACACTTTGAAAGAGTCATCAGTGCATAACAGTTGTACAGATTAACAAATGTACCTGGTTACAATCAAAATATAAACACACTTATCTTCATGATGTCTAACTCATGAAAAAAACATATTAGAGAAATGAGAGAAATTAAGAGCTTCATAATTTAATCCCATTTAAATAAACTTTGGCACCTTGTGGTTACTTCTGGCACAACTCAGTCAGCTTTGGCTTTCATCAAACCACTATGACTAAATTATATATTAGTAGTACACAACTTAAGCCATTCATGGCATCTAATATATTTCAATGTACTTAAAACTCTTTTCTGACATTTGAATGAAGTTTGGATATAGACTACTGCCATTCATATGTCTAATTTTTCACCGTAAATCCAGGCTTGGAAGCATTTTTTTCAGTCCCTTCTAGCACTCTCATTCCAAGTTCTCTAATTATAGCTAATGACTCTACAAGTTCATTTATCTGTTATCACTGGTTCACATTCTCTTCTTCCCTGAACTAAAAAGACATTTTCATAATGCTGTGCAACCAACATCATGTGAAGAACCACAAATAACTGTGGCAACTACACAACTAAAGAAAACTTATGTTATATAGTTGCAAAACACTCAGATAAGAACAATGTACAGGGCCCATTTACAGCCACAAGTGAATTACAACAGTCTTGACCAGTTTGGGGAACAGGGTCTGAATCTAACTATGACAAACATATGAAGATCAGAATTTGGATGTTGTTCTGAAATAACTGAGAGGAGAGTTGGGAGCAAACCATTTCACTCCAGAAAAAAAAAAAAAAAAAAAAAGATGAACATGAAAATGGAAATAGAGTATCCAGCTAGGCACTGGAGCCAAGATATCCAGTTGCTGTGAACAGTAATGGTTTATCAGAAGAAGAATGAGCCTGACCACAAACCTGTGATGAACCAACATCAAAACTGGAAACACGAAATTGAGAAAAATATCCTAAACTTGGGCATTTTTTAGATTTCCTGTGTTGGTGGGTACGCTAAAACAGGTATTTTACAAATGTACAGCTCACTGACTATAGTCTGGTCAAAGAATCTTCAGTAGCTGTGGGGATCTCCATGGCAAGACCATGGAGACTAACTTCAATATTCTGAGTAGCTCCATCTGCATTAGGGGATGCAGAGGCTTTTCAGGTTTCTATGATGCAAAGTATTCAATCAGTAGGAGCAGCAAGACTTCTGTTCCAGTTAAAATATAAACATACTTACCCTGGTGACGTCTACTTAATTCACGAAACAAATACATATTAGAGAAATTAAACACCCTGCTTACTCTGCAATAGAAAGATACAGCAAACTTTTAGCAGGAAAAATCAACAGCTCGCCAGCAGAGGCAAATTATATATTGTTGTAATGTTATTCCTGTACTATAATGCACTACAGTTTCCAGGTTTAGAATTCTTCAGCTTTTTGTGCGTTGATTGTGGAGACTAAGCTTCCAGAAGAATATTTTTCTGTGTGCTTCATTTTAACATAATTCTGTTTCCAAAATGCATTTCGACTTGAGCTCTTTCCAGTCCATCTAAGGAGCTGCACTTAACTGGGAGGTTTCTTTGGGGGGGTTTGCTTTGTTTTGTTTTCTAGGCTGACACAGATTTACATGTCTACTCATTTCCACTGTGGCTTGTGCTGTGCTTCAGTTGCACACTCCTAAGCTCCAGGAGCACTTCACTCACAGGAGATTCCAGGAACTGCCAACAGGGCAGTGAATTTGCAGGACTTCCTAGGACAACACAGAGTATTCAAGGCTCAAGCAAAGGCAAAAAACTAGAGCTGGATGAGAAACATGCCAGTCATTCCAATCTCCCTAGAAAACATCATCATCATTTGATTTTGCTCCCCTGGCATTCTTTATTCAAAGGGTCTGACACTAACACAGTAACTTTACAACAGAATAGTGAGGAACTGGCTTAGCAGCAGCAGTATATAGAAAAGATAAATAAAAATCTTTTCCTTAAGATCTTATATTCAGTGAAACCTTAGGCAGGAATTCCTCCCACATACAGAGAAAACTTTCATCTCTCTGATGAAGAGGGCTTCCACATCCCACTTTTTTTACACTCATCTAAATACACCTTTCTATACTTTTCATCCCATGCTCCCACATAATCTCCTTAACTATAAAAGCATTTCAGGATCTTCCTGCTCATGCTTCATCTCCTAAGTATTATTCTACTTTGCTATATCTGTAGTTTCTTTGGTGTGTGTCAAAACCCTCCTCAGAGAATTCCATGGGGCTCATTAGCAAGCATATACCCTTTATATATATTTATACCTACTCTCAGCCAAAACTTCCATACTGATGAAACAGAACAAAAAAAAAAAAAAAAAAAAAAGAGAACTGTGGAAAATACCTGTGGAAGAACCAAGTGTGATTATTCAAGATTAACTTTCAACATAAATAATTGTTTACAATTATCTTCCTTCTGCATTTCATAAAATTTTCAATTTTATTTCTTTGTGGCATTCACTTCTGTAAGAGAGATTTTTCTGGCTGAAACTGGCTGTTGTATTAAGTAGAAAGTTTTACTTTTTCCTTTTTTTTTTTTACTGTACTGCAGGCATTCACCGGTAGAAGGTCTTCACTGCTGCCTTTGCTTGAACCTACCATTATAAAGAGCCTATACGTAAAAGAATGACTTTCAGCAACTTTAATAAGAGCTGTAGGGCATTCAGCAACTTGTAAGAACAAGTCCCAAATCACCACAGCATTAAAAAATCCATCTGAGTTGAGATTACATGCAAGATAGGGCTGTGTTTGAAGAAAGACAAGATGATAAGGAAGTACAGTAAAAAGTAAAAGGTCTAAAATAAAATCTTTTACTACCACTTCATTACCAGTGTCTTAAGCACTCTGTATGTTCATGAGATCAGAGTACAGTGATAATGCCGCTTACCACTGTCCTTTAGAGACCTACCAATGACACAGATCCTGAGCACGACTGCAAAGATTTCACTGGTCATACACAGAAGGGAAAAAAAAAATAGCCCATGACACAGTAAAACCTGCCATAGTGCTGCTGGCACAGCTGTGTCAAGGAATTGCAAGTCCTACTCAGCACAGGAGTGTCTGATCCCAAACCTGCTGGCACACCCTTTAGGGAGGTGTGTGTTAACTGCTCATGAGAGATGAGAAGAAAACTTATCCTGGACAAAACTGAGCTGCTTCAAGACTCAAAGTGAGACACTCCATTTGCTACTACCCAAATTTGGTTTTCAACACAAACTGCACTAAATAAAAAGCAGTAAGAAATGTTCTGACCAACGAAAAAGACTAAATTTACACAAAAGCAATGGAATTAACATTATTTTTCATTTTAATTTCATGTCAATTATAAAGCTTACAAAGATATCGTGTCTAGATGAGTAAAGGCAGTGGTGCAAACTTCTTTGCACTATCATGCTAGCACCCTTCATAAGCTGACCTGAAGGAAGCTTTGGCAAAACCATCATTTTGGTCTTGACATTACCATGCTCACCGATTGTATAATATAAAAGGTGGAAATTAGGACTAATCTCTATATTAAGATGACATTTTTATACTGAGGCTATAGCAAGACCAGCATAATTTAATATAAACAGTTCATAATGACACCTGCCCTCATCTAACCTGCAGTGAATTTCAAAATGTGACCTAGAGGTGAAAAACTCTGTATCATGTTATCAGTTTCCTGAACCACACAGTCACTTATTACTCCTCCTTTATATTAGTCATCTAGAACCAAAAATGTGAAGTTCATTTCCCTGTACAGACAGAAATAACAGGCTTTTTGCCCCAAAATGACTGCTTAGTAAGTAATTACAAGACTGACTGAATGAAATATTTTGCTTCAATATTAATGAGTTCAGAAGATCTGATATACTGCATTGTATCACAGCACAGTTACTTATGAAATAATACATCTCAAGGCAACCACAGGTACTTCTCATTTACTTAAACACCTAAGTTTGACACCAAGAGATACAACAGAATATTAGAATTGTTATTGCCATATCAAGCCTATTTCCACTGCATTATACACACAACAAAGTAAGAAACTAATTATTTCAAAATAACTCAAATTACTTTGTATTTTAAATACCCTCCTCACAAAGAATTGAAGACCCTTATTCCTTCTGCTCTGGTAAGATCATATAATCACAGGATAACCTCAGTTTCAAGGAGTCTTTAGAGGTCATCTGGTAAAACTTTATTCATAGCCGGGCCAAATTTGACATCAGAGAAGTTTCAGTTAGATCAGGTTTTTGAGAGCTGAGTTTGAATTTATTCAACGATGGACTTTCCAAAACTTCTTTCAAAAACATGATCCAACAATCCCACTTTGATTTTTTTTCTAGTATTCAATCAGAATTTCCCCTGTGTTTCATCCTGGGTCCTTTGTCCCCCAACTTCACTGAGCAAGTCCAAGAAGTGATCACCTTAGCAAGTATGGAATGCATTATTTACTCCAGTTCTAATCAAGTGAAGTACAAAACCTCCACTCCCTTTTCTTGTACAATATCAGGGCCAATGATTGGTGTGACTGGTTTGACTCTCTCTTTGGTCATCTAATCAATAAAATTCGTATTATAAGGTAGCCAAAATGCAAGATTTTTACCTGAAAAATTAAGGGATTGTGATTTTATTATTTGTCAACTTACCAAATTGGTCCTAAAACTAAAAGGGCCACTTTGCACCTATAAGATCCAAGTAAGATACAGATTGAAAACCTGGGCTAAAATTAACTAATCTTACAAGTTTTAATATCAGATCCAAACCTCACAAAATTGGCAACATTTAAACACCACCTAAACAACTGCAAGTGCAATCAATCCCATATGATCTCCAAAAATAAACCTACAAAGTGTTCAAGTCTTCCCCAAATAACATTTTGATCCAACAATACTATCCTGAACTCCAATGACTTTCCAAACCACAATATTTGTTTCTTAGTACCAAGAATGGGGTCTATGTAGAATACAGCAGATCTTGAAATAGAAGCAGATCAGCAGCATATTTGTATGTTCTTAAAATAACTATTTACAAAACTTACTGCTCTTATAGATGGGAAGAGTAGCTATATAGGTCACAATTTTCAATTAAGTGTCATTATATCACTGAAATCTTAACTCTTTCACTTCATCACTATAAATATATTTATTAAATGTTTATATGAAGACCGTCCCTCAGTCACAGAGCAGGCAGGAATTATAGAAAATAGCCTGCTGTGGTGGATGAAGCCTAAAACTAAGCAAGAGCTGCATGATTCCTTTCAGAAATTTACCCAGTTCAGAAATTTCAAAGAGCTCTGAAAGTGCATGTTTCCTCAAGTTTTGAATTTCTAGCTTTGGAATACTGAACAGAAGAAGTCTTACATGCAGCTTCAACAGGAGAGGATTTCACATCCAAAGTTGAATTTCTGGTGCATGGAGAGGTGTTGATGAGCTCAGAATGTGTGCTCTACTAACAGATAACTCCCAACAATTTTGAAAAATAAAACAAAAACACAAAGTGGAAAACAGTGTTAGTTTTTACTCTCTTTTTCCTGATGAGAGAGATCCTAAAATATATATTATATCCTATATTTTCTTGGATTGCAAATATTTAACTCAAGTATTTCTACTGGATGCAGAGTATTACTTCCAACGTGAAGGGTAAATGCAGCTATCCACCCACACTACAAGCACAGCAGCCTCTTGGGCATAGCCACCAGCAATGGTTACATGTTTTGGGAATGTTGAGTTGTCAGAGGAAAGCACCATTCCCACCTCAGCTGTTATAACAGAAAATGCAACATCCTGCAACCAGGGCATCGCTCAGGGCTAAAACCCCAAGCTTTCTCCATCCTTGCTAATACAACAGGCACTCCCTCAACCTCCTCCTCTTTTATCAGTGGACAGATGCTTCATCTCCAGATCAATGGGCTGGTGATTCTTCTATCAACATAAAAAGTGCAGCAATTTATTGGTTCAAAGGTTTTACTTTCTCAAATTTATCAATTCCCTTGAATCCCTGAGCTGTTAACTGAGTAACTGGTATCTGTCAGTTCTAACATGCAACCATCAAGAGTCAAAGACAGAGTTCCCAGCTCTATAAAATATTTAAAAATGAGATGAAAATTTATGCATGATATACACATATATCACTTCCACGTAACTGGTGAAATTCCATGATGTCCAGTAACAAATGATGAAACAGTATTGTTCATTCTAATGGATACAGTCCCATCTCCAAATGTAAGGATTTACATACATCAATATAATTTATGGTAATCAATAAAAAAAAAATCTTCTGAATATTGAAAGGGATTAGGATGTTAAAATGACCACTTGCACTTTCCAAACAAATACTAGTCGAAACACTAGAACACAGAAGTTCCATTTCCACTGGAATAATTTTTCAGTGTGGCCTGCTGACACTTTAATTATTTGGAAAGTAACAGGTTAAGTAGGGAACAGCCTATTTTACACTAGCTATAACTGGATAAACCATACACTTCTAAATCAAGACCTACAGAATGAACACAGTGCAGAGGAGCCCAAGGATAAACTCATGAAATGAGACTGTCAAAGCCATGAAGAGACTTAGTCACACACTTTCCATCAACCATCCCTTTACCACTTGGAAAATCTCATTCACCATCCCTGTATTTAGAGTTCTTTGTCTTTGTTTATCTATATACTTCTAAGTCCCAAAAGCTTCCACTTATTGTAAGGGTTGAAACAACATTATCCTGCAAAGGTAGTTTCTCAGAAACACATTTTCAAAGCAGCATGAAAGTTTCCACTGTGTCACATTTATTAACACCAATTGGATTCACACAGCTAAATCTTGCTGCAATTCATTGTCAATTTACCCCTTCCAGAATTTAATATTTTTTGAATTTGTTTTATTTTCCAAACACTTTCATCTTTCAGTGTTTTATGGCATGGTGCCTGAAATAGCACAGGCACAATCTCTGCCAGCTGGTTTAATTTTCTAGTACAGACAAGGCCAATGTTTCAGACTTCTAGTGGCATCAGTAAGAATTATGGCTGTAATCCAAAGGATTCCTATGTCCTTATGATATATTTTCCCAATGTACACATAGCTACTAATAATCTTGATGACATATTTACGCACAAAAAGATACACATACACTTCACTGTTCTTTGCTCAGACACCTTTGGCAATGGCACATGACAATGCTTCAAGCAGGAAGAGCAAAATAGTGAAAAGACCAAGGAGGGTCTCTGGGCAAGATACAGGTCTCCTTACACAAAATTTCCTTGGTTTTCAGAAGCAGAATCCACCTAAAGGAGTTCAGTAAAACCCTGGAAGTGACTAAGAGCTTTTCCTGAACTTGTTCCACCTACACTTCCATCTCAGCGATTTTTTTCAGAATTCTGTATTACGCATAATGATATGGATTCCCATTTACAAATGAAGTTATTATTAAATGATAGAAGACTATTTACAGACTGTCCTTGGGATTACTGAATTAAACATCTAAATGTGTTCATTGTAAAAAATAAAAGGTGTCAGCCAAAAACCTCCACTTTTGTAGGTTAAAGCATTTTGTCAAAGTCCCCTGACAAACAGCACTGAAAATTACAAGCAAATTTTGCAGTTAATACACTTAATGGGTTAGCATTAGAGAAAGGCTGTTTTATTCATAGTAATGCAATAGCTGTGTTCCTCTTCACTTTTGCCTAGGCTATTGGTTTATATGTGCTGGGATAAGTCAAAGTTAGAGAAGAAAAAATGTTTAAAGAATCAAGAAACTGTGCTTTGAGGACACTGAACTCTTGTTCTTTAGAACAAGAAGCAAATCTTGTTTATGAACACGTCTCCAGGGATTTGGCTTTTTTACTTTCCATCTAATACAGAAGAGAATCTACATAGCACCTGCATGCTATAAAAGGTGTTGCCAGCTGTATTTAATTAGATACTTCTTTCTCAGGTAATATCCAAAGGTTAATCCTAAGGCTAAGCCTGAGCTGTTCCCAGGCCCTTCTTTGACATGATCAGAATACGACTAATGTAAACAACTTTTTTTAAAAATATGTGCCCATCAATTTCCTTTTAGTTTTTTCCCAAGTCGTATAAATCATCAGTTCTTCTGAAATTCTACAAGTTTGCACTACAAGTGCTTGGATTTTGCAAGTTTTAATCTAAGTATTGTCTACAATCACTAATATCTCTTTCACCCCTCCATAAGTGGACACAAAGTAAAGTAAATCTCACTTAATGAGAGTAATGCCCAGGGATGCAGTTTTGCTGCATGTTTTATATTCATGACCTCTAAGACTTTAGAAAAAGATTTAAACTTTCTGTGGTGTTAACTTCTACGTATATAAACTGAACACTACCACCACTGAGATCATGAACAGCATCTGAGCTTTAGGTCCATGTGTGATGGTTTAGGAATGATACTCCCCAATTTAGTTCTCCCACTGATACTCTCCAGATCACGCTGCCACTCTCTCCTCCCTCTCCCCCTCTCCCTACAGGTGCCAGGTGAGGAGAATTAGAGGCACAAAAGGCAAAGATCATGGGTTGAGTTAAGGACAATCTACTGGAAACAACAATGAGATAAGAAAAGGAACAGTAGCATCAACAATATTGGTAACAAAAGAGTGCTAAAGAGAGAGTGATTGCAAGAAAAATGTTCGCCCCAGCCATGCTCACCCTGGCTTGGAACCAGGGCAACGCCACCGCGCTTGGGACTGGTGCCACACCATCCCAAACAGAAGGAGCCCATTCTCCCTGGAAGAGAGTGCTTTTCCTCCACCCTGGCAACGATGTGAGGTAGTAGAGAATAACCTCCAGGTCCTAGCTATGACCCCTCCAGGATACTGCAAAAAAAATTGATCCCATCTTGGTTGGAACCAGGACATAATATCTACTAGATTACTTCTTGAATATAAGGAAAGACTTCTATTCTTAAAGAAAAGTAAATTAAAATGATAGCATTTTGCCATACAGACATTTATCAGCACCTGAAAGATATAGGTATGACAGCGGAACATCGCTATAAAACAGGTAAGAACAGCAGAAAAAACTATGCATTGAAGTAATTTTTGAAAGTTGTTATATCGTCTGATAGGTCTTTTATAAAACACTGCTCTTTTCCTGAAAGACTTTTTATGCATTTCTCTGCAGATTATGGTGGCCATTCACACTTTACTTCAATTTTTATAGCCTCCCAGTAATTCCACAGAATAGTAAATACAGTTACTATAATCCTCATAACTGGCAAAGAGATATATTTGAAGAAATAGGGTTTGTTTCCCCTCCCACATGCATAATGTAAATCAGGAACAATTCTGCTGCAGCCGTTACCACAAAACCGATACAAAACAAGAAATAAAAAATAACAGCAATTTTTACAGAACACTTTTCTTACACTAAGAGTACTGATCATATACCTCCTGTTTTTTAGTAAGGTTGTGCCGTTGAGTTAGTTATAGCACACTAAGCCTATTACTCTATTCACATGTGAATAAGGTCCAGACTCACGCTGGAAACAATGGAGACGCACCAGTTTACATAGGCTAAGAAACTGCCACAAAGCCTTGAAAATGAAAAGGGATTTTCAAATAAAATGCAATAGGTACAATTACTTCTGGAGTATTACCTCTGAAACAGAAGCATTTTCAAAGTGCTCTAAAGAGAAAACTAGAAAGATCTCAAAGGATTACGAATACAAACAAACAATCCCCCCCCCCCACAAACACTAACTGCATCCCACTTTTCTTCTTTACAGACACACACGTAGAAGGAACAACACTCATTTTAAGAGAGATCTTGTGGCAAAATCATGACACTGAGTCACTAGAAAAGAGAAAAAAATCTTTTTAAACACTCTTGGGACCAGGGACTACCGTTACGGGGAGAGCATTATTTTTATCATCCTGCTAATGAGCCAGATGAAGGATTCTTGCTGTTTGAGGTTATTTATCTCAAAAACTCTTTTCTCTAAAATAAATATGCCAACTCCACTAAACAAAGAGAAGAAGCAGCACCGTTCTGTTGTTTCAATTGCACGCTGAGGAATACTTAAGCAGAGGAGAGGAACCCCATGAAAAGTCACGGGGGAGGGCTGGCACACGCCGCTTTAACATAGCTTAAGAAAAACAGAAAAAGAGCCGGCGATGCCGGTCCGCGCATCTTCCCACCGCGCCGGCAGCGCCCAGCAGTGTCCGGCCCCACCGCCGCCCCGCGGGCACTGACCGGGGGCACCGTCAGCTTCGTCCTTCCCCTCGGCCTCTACTTAGAGCAGACGGGGGAAGCCCTGCCCGGAACCAGCGGGGAATGAGCGACGCCTTCTCGAAGCGACAGCAAGGCGGGAGAGCCGCTCTCCCTCCGGCAGGGAGCGCCGACAGCCGCCCGGGCTGGGGCGGCACGGGTCGCCGACCCGGTCCATCCCCGAGCCCCGGGGCCGCTCTGGCCCCACGCCGCACCACACGGCCAAACTTACGGCTCGGGGCGCGGGGGCGCGGGGCGGGCGCGCCGTCGGGGCGGCGGGTGCGGACAGCTCCGCGCCCGGGTCAGCGCCGCTCCGCACCCCCGGCCGGGGGGAGGGAGAGAGCGCCCGTCCCTGCCCACCCCCCAAAAGCCGAAGCGTGCCCCGGCACTCACCAGCTGCAGCGAGCACAGGAAGATCAGCGTGCAGCGCCCCGAGCAGCAGCCCATGGTGGCAGCCGGAGAGCCGCCGCCGCTGCTCCGCTTCTTCCCTCCCGCACTGACGCGGCCCCGGAGGCGAGCGGGGGCTCACCGCATCCGGACGGAGCGGCCGGGCGTGCGTGTATCCCCCGCCTCCTGCTGCCGCGCTCCTTTGTGGAGGGGCTTCCCTTGGGCGGCGGGAAGTGGCGAGCGGAGGTCGGCGCGGCCCCAGCGCTGGGAGCCGGCGGCAGCGGAGGGCTCTGCCCGGCTCTGGCTCCGGGGAAGGGGCAGGGGCCGGGGGTGGGCGTTCGCGGACCGGGGCGGGGTGGGCAGAGGGAACGCGGTGGGGAGGCGGGGGGCGCGGGTGGGCGTGCGAGGGAGGGCGGGAGCTGTGCGAGGTGTGAACGGGAGGGAGCGGGGGCGGCCGCGGGCTTTTCTCGGGCGCGGTGCCGGGGATCCCCGGGCGGGCACTTTGCGGGGATTTTGGAGGCTGCGAGGACAGGTTGTGCTTGAGAGGAACTTGACGGCAGGGGCGGGGGGCTGTGGGGCCAGTGGCAGCCCGGCGCGGGCCGCTTGTTGCGAGCGCCCGGGGAAAGTTCAAGGGACTCGGAGGGGCGGGGAGCGGCAGCCGAGCGGCGGGGCGGGCCCGGGGCAGCTCGCCCGTGTGCGGCCGGGGCAGCCCGGGGGCGGCCGCGGGCCATTGTTCGCTGTCTAGCGCTGTGCCGGGGTCGGAGCCGGCTCCGGGGACAGGGAAGCCGCCGGGAGCCCGATGCTCAGGGAGTCGCGCTGGCAGCCGCTGTGTGCGCGTCCCCGCGGGTGCCGGGCGGTACCCAGGGAACCTGTTCCCGTCCCCACTGCTAGGGAGTGTCTCGGTGCCTGGGGCTGCTGCTCGGGCTGCCCCATCCCCTCCTTGTCCGCGCACCAGAGTGCTGGGGGAAGGGGTTTCCCTTCCTGGCAGCGCCATTGTGCCAGGAGAGCCCGCGGGCTCCTGCTGTCCCTCGAGGGTATGAATGGGAATGGGCTCCGGGAAGAGGGGCTGGGCTCCGGCAGTCACCGCTCCTGGCAGTGGGAAGTCGTAGAGTGGTTCAGGTGGGAAAAGATCTAAGATCGTCAAGTCCAAGCGTTAATCCAGCACTGCCAAGTCCGTAGCGTACAAGAAGACGGGTGAGCAAACAGTGCCCCTCTCCAGGGGCAGCTGGGACAACAGGACCAGTGGAGATACTGCGGTCCCTACATCTATATATGTCTTTTGGTCATAGACAAGTAATCTTCTGGGGCGGGATAATAAATCCAAATATACACACCGTCTCTTAAAAATACGGTGTGGGAATGATGTGTGAATGAAGTGTCGGCTACCTTATTTTTTCCTTTCGCCAACAAAGTATAGATAAATTAGATTATTTTTTACAGGCATTAAGGCACGTTCCACTAACCAGACAATACTTTCCTACGGCCTGTTACCAGCTGCTGTTCCACAATACAGAGACTTCTGCCACAAAACACTGAAGCTTGCCCTTGGGGAAAATAAAAAAAAAAACAACAAAACCTTAGCTTCTACAAGGCATTTTAGTGAGTTACGTGATTAACGTCTCTGTGAAATACAGTATTGTATCCCCCAACTACATACAGCTCTTCGTTTATATATTAAATAGTAGTGACAATAATCAAATAATTACAAGATGACTGTAAAACAGTATTGTGTCAGATTAGATTTGGAAAGCTACTTTTTCCTACCCTTTTTTAACCCTTTTAAGTAGAAAAACATTAAGACAGTTGTAAATACCAAATGGAAGGAACAAAAGGAGGACAAGTAAGAAGCTGACTGCTCATTTAGGATGTGTATTTGACTAGGTATGTATTTGAGGAACACAAAATATAACCCACGTTGCCCAGTATACAAAACTTAAATAAAACCACTTGCGATTTATATTTCTGTGTATCACTTTTAAGACAAAACTCTACCTGGGACTAAAGTTTACTAATGTTACATGTTCTGAGAACATATATATTTTGAAGGATGAATACCTGAAGATATGAGAGTAAATTGAAAGGTGATAGTTGCCAAAGATACAATGTACCAGGCTCTGTGATTGGTAAATTTTATGGATAATTGGTTTTCTATGGAGAAGAGTTAGAGGAAGCATCATCTCTCTGGACTTTACTGAAGTATTTAGTAGACCACAAAATCTTTTTAGTTAAATGCAATAATACAGAGATTAATAATAAGAATGGCAGGATGGGTAAGGAACCAGATCAATGCAATGCCAAGAGCTAGTGCTGAAGGGATTTTACTTTTACCCACCATATTCAGGCCCTACTTTTACATCAATGGGCTGAGGTCCATGACTTTCCTCTATTTCTCCCCAAGAATAGTGCTCTTCTGAGAAGCAGCTAAATCCTGTGGAATAAGGAGTGGAGAACATGAGAGTTTTGGCTGCAATAGAGTTAATTTTCTTCACAGTAGCTACTGTGTGACTGTGTTCTGGATTTGTGCTGACACAGGGCTGATATTTCAGGGATGTTTTAGTCACCTCAGAGCAGGGTTCACAGACCCTCAAGGCCTTTTTCTTCTCATCCCTCACCACCAACAAGGGGGCTGGAGGTGCAGAAGGAGTTTTGGGGGGACACAGCTGGGACAGCTGACCCCAACTGACCACAGTGATATTCCATAACAATATGAGATCATGCTCAGTGTACAGTGCTAGGAGAAAAAGGAAGAGGGGCATGTTTGGGGTGCCGGCATTTGTCTTTTTCCCAAGTCACTGCTACACATGACAAGGGCCAGCTTTCCTGGGGATGGGGCAACACCTGTCTGCCCATGGGAAATAGTCAATGCATTCCTTGTCTTGTTTTGCATGTATGCATGGCTTTTGCTTTCCTTATTAAACTGTCTTTACCTCAACCCACGAGTTTTCTCACTTTTACTTTCTGAATCTCTCCACTATCACATCAGGGGAGGGTGAGGGAAGAGTGAGCAGCTGCATGAGTCTGAGTTTTCAGCTGGGGTTAAACCACAACAAGTAAGTTTCTTAGAGGTTTATGAATCTAATATTTTTCCCTTTGTTTTCCCATGTTCCTGAAACATTTAGCTATTTATGTCCTCTAGCTAGTCAAAATTGATTCCCTCCCACCTCCCCCCCCCCCAAAGAAAAGGATAGTTGTGATAAGAATTATCCCTGAGTATCAGGTTTCTCAAAGAAAAAAAATACACAGCAGAATGCTGCAGAACATGACTTCCAGAGGAGCAAAAGGAACTAAAATAATAGAATAACCTTGCACTGCAGCTGGAAGCACTGGACAGTAGAAGTAAGTACAGGAGAAAAAACCTGGATCAGAAGGAGCCTAAAAATGAAGTATGGTTGTGAGAAGGCATAGCATTTCTAGAACATATCAGACAATGCAATTTAAGAATAAAATAATGCACAAAGCAAATAGGAAAGACTGTATTTTGCATATTTTTCTACCCATGAATTGGGTATGGAAGTTGATAGTCAAGTAACCATAGAAAGTAATTTCTGGCTGTATAATGAAGACAGCAATAATTCAGCATCGTGCATGCCAAGTAGAGGAAAAATGGTGTAAGTTCTAAGAAGCCCCGTGGACTCTCTTAATGCCCAACAAGACATGCTACATGGATTCAAATTCAGTGCTCTTGAAAAGAAAGCATGTCCTCAAAAGTTTTATTATATGTCCATGTACACATGTACCCTCATATAAGTGTATGATTTCCTATGCTAAAGCTGTAATCATAGGACATCAAAACCTGTGCTTCTTGTCTGGTTGCATTGAAAGCAGAAAACCAAGGTTGTTCACATTCATAGAAATACAGCATCACAAATAGCAATAAGAGATATTGCAAGTATGTCATAGAGACTTCTAATTTCTATAGGTTTATTCCTTGTCAGGTGATAATCTTCAGAGTCAAAGATATGAACATTTTCACGTTTAAGAACTAAAACCATCAGTAAAAGATCTCATATCAAGAGACAAAGTGAAATTCATAATATTTTACTGTCCTTGTAGCTCTTTAATGGCATATACTCTCTGTCTAATAAGCATTTACTTTCCTGTCTCTCCTGGAGTATTCCTCAACCTGCACCAAATTATCCTGTCATGAATCTAGCCTTAAGGAAGTGCATTTTATTGACTCTGCCCATTGGACTAAAGTCACAGATGACAGCAGAAAACTTCCTTCATAGTTTGACATTTCCATTCTTGATCATGAATATTAGTCAGGGGAAATTAGTAATGAAAATAAATAAGAGTGTCAAAGGATAATCCTAATCCTGGAAAGATTTGTGTATGTAATTAATTTTTAACACCAAGCATAGTCCTTTATGATCTGCAGAGATTAGGTAAATGCATTTAGGGTCTGCAGAATCAGAACTTAAGAAGAGATTCTCGTGGCCTCAGATTTCACCATTAATTTTGGCATTTAATGAAGAAAGATTGAGAATCAGAAGCTTTGTAATTACTTTTCAAGCTTTCCCAGAACGAGGGAGGATACAAGGATCTGAATGCACCTCCATAAAGCTATCAACAGGTCACACTTCAGGCAGACTTACAGTTATGATAGCTTAGAAAAACATTCCACTGTGTATTCCCCAAGCAGTCTTGAAATACCTCAAGCAAACTAGAAACTCCATGAAATTTAATATAGCTTTAAAGACAAATGAGGGTTTCAAGATATTATCAGTGTTTTTAGCAAATCCTATTTTCAATTTATCCTACTGAAAGCCGATACAAAATATAATGATCTAATTTTTCATTTCGATGTTAACACCTGCTGCTAGGAAACTGCATTCTTCATTAAAATGCAAGTACTTTATGGAATGAAAAGATATGTTCATTGTAAATGACTTTTTTGTTATTTTAAAGAAGTGTTTTAAAAGATCAGGCTCCGTGTAGGGAACCACGTTGAGGCACAGCCTCTCAGTGGCCAGGCAGGTCCATGGGGAAAGGAATGGAGACTGGTCAGTGTCAGAGACACAAAACATCAGCCCAGGCTGGGCTTGTGCCTGGGGAGGCAAAGCTGTGGGGAGCTGTAGATCAGCCCTGCTGCTGAGGCAGCGCTGGGGCAGGGACTGATGGCCCTTTTGGGGCTGAGATGGGGCCCTGGGCTCTGGGCAGGGCTGGAGGAGCCCAGGGGGTGGGCAGGAACAGGCAGGACTGGTGGTGCCCTTGGAGCCCTGATAATATGAAAGCAGTTTTAAAAACATAAGCGCTTTAAGAGCACAGACTGACTCCCTATAACTCACTCTGGTTTGTCAGTGGTAGACTCCAGCTCAGATTTGGGTTTGCTTTTTCTGTATTTAGCTCTTCTTATCTCTTCTTTTGTGGTGTTTTTTGTTTTGTTTTGGGTTTGGTGGGTTTTGTTTGTTCGTTCGTTCATTTTTGTGGGGTTTGTGTTTTTTTGGTTTTTTGGGGGTTTTTTTTGGTAGTTTTTTTGTTTGTTTTTTTCTTGTCCAGGATCCATTCAGAACTCCCACTAAAGTCAGTGGGGGTTTGGGAAGCAATGAACACAATGCTAAGGCTTGGATAGGGCTGGAAAGGTGGGCTGAGAGGTTGTTCCATGCAGTTGTTCTAAAGTTTCTGTTGTTTGCAACATTTTTCTCTGAGTAATTTACACTCATTTCCAAGGCATTAAATGTCAGCTTTCAATAAGAAAAGCAAAGATGACTTGCCCACTTGATTCCAAATAACAAAATTTACCTGAATTACAGTTATTATATTTGTAGTTTAAAAACCCTTCTTTTGTTATGATTATGAAGCAGAAATATTTTGTCCAAAGTTTTCTTTTTACATAAAGTGCAAGGCTGTTATTTGAAGCAAGCCTCTAAACAGCGTCCATCTGAGGAGATACACTAGAGGAATTTTGGTTCAGGGAAGCTGCACATTGACTGGCTGTCAGTGGAAAAGAGACTGGAAAAGGTAATCTGTTTCAAGACATCTTGGGAGCTTGGAATGCATGGTGGGGATTGGGTCAGAACCTTGCTCTGGTGAGGTTGTGCCCTGTCCCCCATATCCCTCACCCAGGCAGTGTCTGTCAATCGTGGCACATGGGAGGCAGCCCCAGTTTTGCCTAACCCAGTCCATGAGTGACCAAGAGACTGGAAATCCCTCCTGGGAGGAAGGCCCAAGATGGGCCAAAAAGGTTTAAGAAGGGTCACAACAAGGCAAGCACATTCTCCTTTAACCCTACCTTCATCTTGGAGTTTCACATCACTGGAAACAAAGAGTTGGTAGCCCTATGTCTGTTCTATATCTTTCCTGTCTTTCTGTTTTTCTCCCTTTCTTCTCCTTCTTCTGACATCTCACAGAAGGTAATATCTAATGGATTGTTAAGTTTTCTATGTTCAGTGGAATAAGTCTATGTTGTGGTAAGGGATTTTATTGTACTATTTACTCTTTTGCCAATGTTCTTCACCTGCCTATAGTTTGCCAGGAAACAGTGTATATTTTCACCTCGAGAATATTTGGTTGGAATTTTCCCCTTTGTGTCTACACAAAGCAAAAGAACCTTGGTTTAGCCCTTGGTTTGAATGACTGGGGTGTAACACTGACAGAATGGCTCTGGAGCCAGCTTCCTCAAAAGAAGGGTTAAGGAGCTGCATACACATCTGACAAATTTCTCTGACTCCATTACTCCAAGTGAAATGCAGTGATAGACCCAAGTGGAAGATATGTTTGCATAAAGCTGCCTTACCATTACACAATCAATACTTGGGGCAAACAACTCATCTTTTTGTGGAAAGCCATCAGACTAGATACTAGGTAACAATGAATTCCCATGTATATGACTTAATTGGTGGTTTTTTTTCTAGAAGTCTTTTCAGCTATGCTAATTTTTTTCCTTTCAGTGAGCTCATAGTACAAACAATAACTTTCTAGGATGTAATTGTCTCTCCTTTCAGTTTTTCATCAGAACAAATTTCTGTTTGTTAAATCAACCTGATTTACTAATTAACATCTGGATTTTATGTACACACTATGCACACACACAATAATACCACAATTATATTATATTAGCTTTTTAAGGGCTCATCTAATTTTAGTCTATACATAATCCTTGAAAATTAGATTTGCATAAAGTAATTCAAAATAGAGAGGGCAAACTAGAAGTATATAATTATGTGTAGCTCTGAAATAAATACATTTTCAGTTTTCAATTTCCATAGCTGAATTCATAATTTAGCCCCTGAATATCTGAATTAATAATAAAATGACAGTATTCCCCTGTCATATATGTACTTACACAGAATTTACAGATAGGGTCTCCTTTGTTATACTTTGTGGATTACCTGTAGGATGAGTAAACCTTGATCCTTCTCTAGAAGCTGGAGGAAAGGAAGAAGCTGAGAGGCACTCTCCACTCTAGTCTGTTAAACAATTTAAGAGACATTTTCCTATCAAGATTTCTACTGCTTCTAATGTGTGGAACTTAGGCACCTGAACTTGGTTCCCTACATTGTATTGAAATGTGATGCTTGTAACAACCTTAAGTCTACAAAAAAAAAGTATCTACCTACCTTTCACTTTTTGTCTGAGCCCAGCCTATGAAATTACTTTTAGAGATCTTAACAATTCTTCATAGCATGTTCATAATGATGGGATTGCATGATAATGACCTATGAGGCACAATGAGGTAAATACACTTCTTCTTGGTCTATCAATTTTCTACACATTGCAGATATATTTCTATAACCTACTAGTTCTGTTGTAGACTTTGAATTGCCAAAACATGAGTGGGCTGTTCAATGTCCATACATACTGGCAATACATGTTACCAGTTATGATGATGATTTTACCATGTTTGCTAATATTTGTTAGTTGTATAAGGCCACCTCCAGGAGTCAAGTGATTACATAGGAAACTTAGTTTGCATAAAGAAAAATAAACTGAGTTTTCTCCATGACAAAGTAAAGCTGTAAAGTGTCTGAACATAACAAAAACACATCGGTTCAATGGAATCTGAAGCAGTTCCAGAATTTGATAGTACACACTCTGACTGTTAAATGTAATCATGTATCTATACATTGATCAAGAAAGTGGTGCTGATGAATTTTCAGCTTGGATGACCAATACTGTCTGAGAAGCTGGGTACTAGTTAATTATTTTAACATAGATAATGTAGTCTCATAATTTGCATTGGACATTTGTGAAAGTTACAGCCCTATGCTTAAAGTTAAATAGGTTGTTGGAACTTTTTACTACTTTTTACTGCTGCATCAAGCTTTGCACTTGCTTTTAAAGGGCTCTTAAAGGAAAGAAACCCAGGATTCAAAGAAGAATGTAGGAGGCAGCATTATGACAATGACTCTATGCTGGGAATTAGGACTCCAGCCAACAAAGGAATGAGATTCTAGAACAATTTTCCCAAAGCTATTTGGAGAAACAAATTAAACCAATGAGTTTTTAGACTGAGTTGACAAATTAATGAAGGGAAGTGGATGTCATTTGCAATACCAGGACCCTATAGAATACCAGGAAGTCCCTTTGAATTATAGAAAGCTGTCAAAAATTCTAACACAAAGACAGCACGAGTAGCAAAGGGAAGGAAATGTGCCAGAGATAGCCATCAAGTCAGCCAGGATAGTGTACTAAGACTCTGGACAGCATGGATGTCTGTTGCCTTTAGACAACAGATCCTGCCCTAAGTCAAGCAGTCCTCCAAGATGCTCAAAAGAAAATGAAGGCAACGTTAAGAAATTTACTTGAATCATCCCCTGAACAAATAGCAAATTATGACTGGCTTATACTAGAGAAAAATGGCCAGAGTGAACATAAATTCTAATACAGCTGCATAAAGAACTCACTGAAAAATTCTGAATAATAGCACATAAAAATCAGACTGTTTGAGGATAAATTTCAATAGGAAAAAGCAAAAAAATAAAAGGTTACATTCTCTGAATAAATGCTTTACTGCTAATACTTTTCCCAGCTCTAATGAAGAGAGTTTGCTCTAGCAGAAGAGAGAATAGGGCTGTGATGATAGATGATCATTTACTCATTTAAAGCTGCAAGGATATTCTCTTCCATACCTGATTTTTATCCATTGCTAAATGAAAAGGACATCCTTAAGTCATTTAATGTTACATGAAATGTAAAGTCCAAACAAATCAAGCAGATCTTCAATCAACACTCAGGAAAGTCATGGCCAGCCAACAATGGAAGGAGCAACTTCTTCAGTCCTGGGCATCAGGAGAGGGAGTGGTGCAAGCCCCCCTCTCCCTGCCCCCATTGCCACTGCAGCTGCAGTTCAGCTTAAGCCCTTAAGAGTAATTACAATTTGACAGCTTGCATGGGTGTGAATATATTTAAGTAAAAAGAAACCCTGCCAACTTTAGATGAATTAAACAACTGTGACACACACTGGGCCAGATTCTCTAATGCACCACAACAAATTTACAACTGTGACTGCTAACAGGAGTCCCAGTTCATTTTTAATACTGTAGTTAACAAAGCACTATACAGATGCAGTGATTGTGATAGAGGTGAGAATGTTTCAGTGTTTCTGTCTGAGACTGCCTTTTGCAGTGGATTTTCGTATCACATTTTAAAAATGGCAATCTGGATTGAGGGCCATATTTACATTTGCATGTCTAGTGTCAGAGTCTGCTATTTATCCTTTCAAAAATCTTCTGATATGTTGTGATACACACATATAATATTTCTAGGCAGAGACTGTGTTCCACTAACTAATCTCTCTGGCTCTTAATGTCTCAATGAATGTTTCCATGGTGAATATAAAAAAACTAAACTTCAGAACTCCAGAAAAGTTTTTGTGGTGTTATTCTATACAGCTCATACTTCTTTTTTTTATCCACTTACCTAAGTAAAGCAAAATGTTGTTAAAACTTGGGAGGAAATAACGATTTGCATAATGTTTCTGCAAAAGCCAATGAAATCCAAAATATATGTGTCTGTCATTTGTTCACTGAATCAAATATTTCAGAAGAAATGTAATATGTTAGTTTTAAATTTTCAAATGCCACTGTTCAATAGAAAATGTCATCTTTCCAGCAGGAACATGGAACTTAACAATAGCATAATGAAACTGCAGTGCACTTCTGGATATGAATTTGACCTACCCGTGGTTCATTCTTCATGCTTTGAAGGGTTCTGGTAGCCTTGAGGAACTGAAAGGTAATATGAGCCAGGCTGGAGACACACAGGGATGCACAGAGCATGGATTATAGCTGTGAAGGTACTCCTGTAACCCAAATATTAAATATTGAAATCTGAGAGAAATCTCTAAATCAAGATCGAATGTTTTGCCGTCATATACAGATGTTACCATCTTTGATCAGCTCTTTTCTGGGAAAAGAAGAAATTATTAAGAAAGTCATAACAGTGAGGCAGCTATTTAAAAGATGGCATCTTTTTAAGTCAACAGGTTCTGCTCCAGTGGGTAATAAGGGACTATGCTCGTTAATTTTTCTTTTGGAACAGGATTTGAAGCCAAGTACCTAAAATCTGAGTGGTAGAATTGTGCTACCTGTTTTATGTCCTCACATCTGCATTATTCCTGATTTCAGTAATACTATACTCTTTTTTTTGACTAGGTGCATCTCTGGAAGGTAAAAATAAAGGAATGGTCCTTGCTTCTTTGTTAAGTAGGTACTTACCAGGAAACCAGTGTCTCTGAACATGCAAGAGATGTTCTGTCCATATCTGTCCATTCGGAAGCTTACAGTATATTTGTTCCTCTGAAACAGAGTTCCATGCAAAGTACATTTTCTGTGTTATGTATTGTCAATAAACATGTTTCTGTTACTGAACACTGATAGGATCAAACCAGGAAGAAAAGTGCTTTGTACTCCAAATTAAACTTCAGATGACAAAGGCCAATAAAAAACCTTAATGAATGCTTTTTAAAAGACCTCAAGTGAGGATTCAGAGGAGTAATAAGAACAGAATAATAGTGTCATTTTAAGGGCATTTGAGGACAGGATCACATTTAGACCACATTTCTGAGAAGTGTAAGCTAAGAACAGCAGCCTTCCCCTTCATCTGCCTCTAAATACAAACTGCTGCCCTCTCAGTTGCCCTCTTCTTTAGGCTGACATAGGCATTCTCATTACTGAGCAGCAAAACAGTTTGAATTAATCTGGATTAAAATTAATCATGACTATTTTTCTTTCAAGTGAACTTTGAAGTGGACCCATTCTCCCATTTAGCTCATTGCTTGGCAATGCAAATACTTATACTGGCAGCAGGCAGGGAGCAACAAAGGGACAAGAGCAAGCATTTGGGAACAGAGAAAGGGCAGGGCTGTTCTTTTTGGCAGCAGTGCTATACTGCTTGCAGAATTGCAATGTTAAAACATCCCATCCCAACTCTGTTAGGTTATTTCTGCTTATGGTAACAGAAGCAAAGCAGAGTAAGCTACGCTGAGTGGGAGGCTTGAACAAGGCAATCCAACCCCACACTGTTACAGTGGCCAGGATGTTCGTTGGTAATGAGGACTCGAGTAGTAAATAGTTTAAAAGCCAACAGTGGAACAATCAGTCATGCAGCTTTTGTGAAGCAATGAGTAGACCAAATTCAGATTTGTGCTGCAGCTGGTTAGCACTGTGCTGCCGACACAAAGCAGCTCTAAAGCCAAGGTAGCCAATTAATGCAGGCAACTGGCAAAGCATGTCTTATACCATTGCTCTCCTGGCAGCTGGTTACTTCTCTGACTGAAAAGGAGTGTAGTCAGATCATCCCTGATCTGAGACTCTCTTATCTGTCCCAGGGGCTCTTATTTGTTGGTACAGTCCTGAGCCTATATATCTCATTCTAAATTGCTGTAAGAACAGCATAGGAGTGAATATTTACACCATCAGGCTGCTTCTGTTCTGAGAGAGGTGTGGGGTCTTCAGCTGCACAACTTTCCTTGTTCCACAAATATGCCCTCTAACAAAGAAAATCAGGAAAAGTAAATCCCTTCCAGTAAAAGGAAAATTTTCTCTTTATTGTTTATGTATATTGGAACACTTGCTAAGTGATACCTTCAAACATGTATTTGATTAAAAGGAGAAACTGCTTGTGATTTGGAATACACAAAGCACTTGATATCTATCTGATCATGTAACAATGCATAGAAAGTTCACTTTCTAGGGCTCTCTGGGCAGGACAAACTACAGAGCTTTTTAAGGAGGTGCTTAAAGCATGTAATTACCTCATCTTTTTCCATGAACATAAAGTATCTTTCACACGATCAAAAAGTCACCTCTATTATGCAACTGATGCTTTTTCAGTCAAGAGTACAGGAATCCCATGCTTGATGGCTCACAGTGTGATTAGTGGTGGGATGAGATGTGTGCTCACCTGAGCCAGTGTCCTGGCAGGAAGCCCACCACATTGAGAGAAATTCTGCTGTAGTGACACAGGATTGCTAGAGGATTCATCAAAGGATTCCAGGGAGGGTGCACTGACCTGTAGCCTGCTCACATCACTGTTTCCAAGAAAGTGGAAAACAGAGAGAAAGCCTGAGACTGAGAACTGTTCTCACTGCTTCTGCAAGTGACCAGCACGAGGGAAAAGTAAAAATTCGTAATGTAGAAGGACTTTATTGTCTTCATTACCATTGTATGATATTAAGAAGACCTTTTTCTGAGGCAGTTAAACACCTGTAGATCATAAGGACACAGCATGTTACTAATCCATGGATCTGTACAGCATTCCTTACATTTGTAAAATCATATTGCTGGATTGTCACATCTGGCTAGAAGAATTTACTGACAAGAACTGATGAAGAGATGTGTTCCTTATATGTTTGCTCATACTGATGGTGATCCTGGGTTCATGAAATACGTAGTTCAATGTGCTCTTTCTGCAATCAACATGCTGCAGGAAACAATGAAACTGAAAAATTTCTGCTCATTCCCCTTTCCAGCCTTAGAACCAAATTTTGCACTCAAGAAGAAAAATGTGCAGTTTCCTTTGTTTGTGCAGCTTTTAATCATATCTGTATATGTGAGAAGTGTTTGAAATTATGACAAACTTGTGACTTCTTGATTACCTCAAGTCTATATTTCATAAGAGGATTTTTTTAAGGCTATGGACCCACATTTCTAGCAAAATTCTTTGTATTTAAAATCTACCAATGGCTTCATATAGCATTCTTTTAACACATTTCAGTTCCTTCAGCTTTTCTACTCATCTGTTACGAACAATTAAACCACTGGATTTTTCATTGTTTGAAATAACTGGTTGCATTACCATCTGGAAACAATACATTTTAAGTGCATAATTACGGATGTTTGAAATCCCTGGAACCCAACTTTATATGCACAGGACTAGGAGGCAGGATGCTCGGAAATGGGAAATGTATTGTCAGCTGTGTGATGAGCAGTTAAGAGGAAAGGAGGAGCAGCTCTCCACCATTTGTCTGCTGCCTCCATGCCACTAGCCTGAGAAAGCTAAATTGAGATTTGAATGCAGAGCAAAAGGGAATGTTTTAGACTGCTCTCACTTGCACTGAATTGTAATGATTGCAGTGGCACAAGGGGATTCTAGTTGAGGTGTAGCCTCTAAGTCCTCACCCTTCTTATTATGAGGCTGGAAACTTGACTTACACTAGGACATTACACGACAGGACTGTGGGAGATAACCAAGTGCATAATAACTTCATGGTGGAAAATGTTTCATTATCCTGAAATAGAAGCTGCAATATAGGATATTGAATGTCTGCAAAACCAGCATATCTCAAAGATATGACAGTTAGTCAAAACTTAGATAAAGCACTGGCTATTAGCTAAACTAGTCTAAATGGCTGGCTCCTTCTCCTTTCCTACCCTTCCTTTCCTTGCATATTTTTCACAATGTATTTATTTGCCACAATGTATTTACACTGAAAATAATCAGACAGGTACTCCAGCTTCACCAATGTCAGCTGCAGGCCCAGCTCAGCCTCAGGAATTACATCAGAGCAAGTATTTAACACTGCGGAAAAGTTATCAAGCAACTACTCAAAAAAGAAAAAAAAAAGTCTCATACAGGCCCAAACACACCACCAAATGTAAATTCCACTTAGCTTTGATTTCATAGTATCTGTATTCCCACTTTTCCATTATTTTTCTGAATTTTTTACCTAGGATTCTGTTTGCACTGAAAGACATTTAGTTCTTTCAAGTTACTGTCTGACAGGGACAGGGCACATATCCCTCCATTCCCCTACTATCAAACTTCAGTAGTAGCTGGCTGAGAAGAAAACCTCAAAGCTCTGACCTGCGTAAGTGTCTGCTTGATTAAAAGTACTCCTCCTAAATCAATAAGTTAAAATCCACACAACCAAGTTCACCTCTGTGAAACTTATTTCTCCATTTCCAAATCAGTTTATTTCAGGGCAAAAAATCATGCCTCTTCTGTCCACTTTTGTAATGCAGATATCATTTTTATTTGAATTAATGTATAAAATGCACATGCAAAGATCAATATATCACATTTCCTAAAACCTTCATGTGGAATTTTTCACACCAGTAATTCCCACACACACCTCGGCTTTGCTTTGCCAGCAGCTTGGTACAGGCATGTAAAATATGCAAGAGTACGATTCATTGAAGGATAGCATAAGACACATGACAAGAAGGCCTTGACATAGTGAACAGAAAGGGACTAACACATTGCATTAAAAAGAGAACAGAGCCCACTTTAAAATAAAAGTCAAAAGAAATCCCTATTTCAGTTGAAAAAAGCTCAAACCAAACATGCCCAAGCATCTGGTGGAAGGACTAACCAGCTTTACACTCTTGGGTATTGAGAAAGAGCCTTTCCAACTCCCTCAGACTATGTATGTTTTATTGTATAAAGATACATGTCCTGCACTGCACTAAGCCTACTTAATATATTGCTAAAAGTTGTATATAATGTCAGATGTTTCTAAACATTTTAAAATATCTGTAGATATTTTCTTAAATAAAAAAGATTAGAAGAAAATCAAAATGGGAGAAACAATCTAAATGAATAAAGGCATTTCTTTTCCTCTTTGGAATAAAAAAATTGACTCATGATATACTGACTGAGACACACATAAGAAAGAATATGATTAAATAGCCTTCATTTGGTGCATTGTTTATGTATTCAGCTCTGATTATAATGTTTCAAAGACAATCAATCATTGATTTTAATTTACTTTATTGTGCTATAGAAAAGAGTAAATTAAATGTAGAATTTATTTAGCCTTTCTGTTGTATTCTGTAATAATCCAGATGGAGCATATACATTTTCTATTTAATGACACTAGCATGATTAAGCATTAAGACTTAATAAGCAGTGCATTTTTTAAGGTTCATTAATAAAAGTTAGAGATAGAAAATATGTATTGGTCATCAGCTTTATCTCCTTACTGTGTTTGTACATTTATTAAACAGCCAGTAAATTTGTTTATATATAATTGCATTTGTGAGAGGAACCTTCACTGACTTTAAACTGCATGAGATCTTTTTATCCTTAAACGATTCAAAATCTAAGATCTGCAAGACACAGACTGGATCTCATGCAGATAAATGAAGGAAGATGACAGTCAAGAAGAACTATGCAGGAATAATTTACAGAAGAAAGAGGTTTGAGAGAAGAAAGAATTATATGTAAAAGAGGCAAAAGATAATGCTGCAACAAGAACTAGGAAATTGATTTTAAAACAAAACAATATACAAGAGAATGCACACAGAGAGAAGTGGGGTGTCTGGGAAAGGACTTGTAGTGATTCAACTGGTTTATTAACTTGTTTCGATGCAAGGATGGTAAATAACACCAAGCTTTAGACTTGAACATTGTCTAGCTATAACCGGATAATGTCTACATTACAGTTGTAACATAGGCACATAAGCATTTTCTGGAAGTACATTCTGAAATGAAAAAAGACCCCAAAACTAATAGGTGGTTTATGTCTCTTAAAGCTACTTTTGAATACAGAAGAGTATCATATGAAAAAGGGGGATATTCCAGAAAACTCCACATACATAATTTGATTTTAAAGGGCAATACACTAGGTCTATAGTTACTCCATCTCTCTTCTCTCCTTAAGACAAAAAATATCATAATCAGAAACACCATGTAGTGGCATAATAAAGTAGTGAATGGTAACAAAAAAACAGAAGAGAAGCAGCAATGAGGGGCTTTAAATTAACTAAGTTCTGATAATATGTTTCTGGTTTAAATGATTAAATGAATTCACATTATCTGTTTTTACATAATTCTACCTTAACCCCCTAACACTCATATACCCTTCAAGCCTCCAAAGTTTCCATTTTTTTGGACTGTTGTAGTTTAGTATGATATTTGTCCTATTTTAAAGACAGACTTGAGTAATGATGAGTAACAATGAGAGAATCAGATTTTATAGTTATGAAAATGAGACTTGAAATCAGAAAAGAAATTTTTACATCCTAAGTAGCTTTGGATTTACCTGCAAGTACTCTCTGCTTGACATATTTCAATGAGCTGCATCCTACTGCCTTGTCCTAAATACAAGTAAGCATGTTTAATTCTACAGTTACCACTCTTTATAGTGCTTCCCCTGGTGCAGTTACTGGAGGTATCCACACTCATAATTAATGGTTTGTCTCTGGCCACTCCACCTGGAAACAAAGCTGCATACAAGCCCAGAGCCAGACATCTGCAACGCTGATGTAAGAGCCAAAAATGAGGGATGCGGGGCTCCAGGCAGCTCTTTAAAATGCTGTTTATTGTATCCAAATGATCCAGCAATTCATGGGTCATGGGTGACAAGAGCCCAGCCCACAGCCTTTTCAGCCACAGCTATGGGTTCGTCTGAAGCTTCTTTAGTTCTGGTTACAATGCATTATAAACTTTTCATTACGCAGCATCTTAATACATGACAACCAATCAATACTTTTACTATTACCTATAGCCTGTCGTAACTACTAACATTATCATATTCAGGTTACTATTGTCCAATCACAAAAGGTTAGCATGTTACAGTTTAAGCTAGAAGTTGTTTTAGTTTTCTTGCAGTGGAAAATTCTGAGATCATTTCTCTGCTTGCAACATTGGCTTTCTTGTTTGTCTGTGAAAATCTTTTTGCTTGGTAAAAACATCTTTTGTTTCAGGTGGATTTATCCTTTGCTCTAAGTCATAAAAGCTCCTTCCAACTCACTTGGTCTTTGCCTTCTAGTTACCCAGTAAGACTGGCTCAGCAATTCTTTTCTTCTACATCAAAACTTGCTATCATTTCTATTCTTTCTTCAGATTCTACATTTAAAGATCTTTCTGTTACACATACATATCTGTGAGACCTTCCTGTCAAATCCTTATCCTTCCCAACACACTGAGGATGTGCATCAGTGACTGCACTATTTTGAAAGAGGTTGCTTCCTAAGTAAATTGTGCACAACATAATTACAAGTGTAAAACTTGTATTAATTTGTTATTTTCTTTTCCTGTTAGTGAAGGAGTCAAATAGCCGGTCTGCAGCCAGACTCTTTCTTTAAATCTCCTTCAAGCTGTATCTAGAGTTTCATTTTTAATAACAACCCCCTCAGAACTTGTCAGGAGACAGAAATACAGCCTAAATTTTCAAGCCTAGAAATGCAAAGCAGGAGCGTAGAGAGGGACAGGCTATGGTGTGCTCTAGCAATTGTTACATTGTATCTTCTGAATTCACTGAACCATTCCAAATATTCCTGAGTTTATTACAAGAGTACCAAGGGGCCACAGTCATGTATCAGAAGTCCATTATGAGACCTGATATACAAACACATTTAATTAAAAGTTGTCAAGACTTGTATGGATAAACAAGGGGGAATTCTTACATTCACAGCTGTTCAAATTTGCCAAGCCACATTCTGACAGAAAGTGAGTCAGTATGAGAGAACAACTGAGAACCAAAAAATATTTCCCGATTAAAAAAAGATTAAATTGAAAAATTTCCTCAAGATGAAGCTGAGAGAAATAAAAAAAAAAAGAAAAGAAAGCAGTCTATAGTCACATGAATTTAAAAATTCAAAACACTTTTGAATGATCCCTGAAAAATCATGTTTATGTCATTTATATGCATACTAACCAAGTCAATCTTTGCATAATTATTTTCTTATCTTCTCCCCCTTGAAATCCATTTTTAGTTTCAGGAACATTATTTCCCATACAACATTCTAAATTCTTTATTTTTCTGTTTTCAGCAGCTTCCTTAAAAGCCAGTTATTTACTTATTCAATTTCCCTTCCCTTTAGCACATGCAGCATCTTGAGTAATGACTCGCCGTTTTCTCTTGGACAGGTAACAAAATCCTTCTATAGATTATGGGAGCAATGAAAATCATGACAAGCTGCAGTAAATGTATGGTAGTTATTGTTCCATGTTTGATGGTAGAATTTCAGTACGCATGGACTCATTGCTTCCGTTTAGGTAAATGTACCAGCATTTAACTAGCATAAAATTGTGTTGATGTGGGACTCTCTTCTCCAGCAGTAAGGAAGATCATTTCTCACTCCTATCCCCTGCTACCTATCAGAAAAATAAGCAGGTGCAGAGAAGAAAAATCAAATCAGGCTATACTTCATTGTACAGTAGTGTTGTGGGAATGCAGAAGACTTAGGAGATCAGAACATGGATTTTTGTTGCCAGTGGCAGCAGCTGTAACAGTGCTCATCTATTAGTATCACCACTGCCAGTTTAGGGAGCTGGTAGCATTTGCTATATATAATCCTTGGGGCCTTTCAAGGTGAATTGAAAGATGAGTGAAGTGAGATGGGAGAGGGAGAGAAATGTTACAGCCGGTGGCAAAACAGCTGGGGTGAGAGGCTGTAGAAAGTATTATCCTTAGCTTGTAAATGAGGCTTCACTCTTACTGTTCTTAGTAGTTATACTTAGTTACAAGTGTGGGAAATTATACAAGCAGTTGTCAATGCCCCCTGCCATATTTCCTGCTACAATAAATTATTTATCCCATTATTCAGCCTACAACAGTGCCTAACAGTATCGGCCATAAATCAGGACCCTACTATGTTAGCTGCTGTACACACACACATAGTAAAAGTAAATCCCTCTGCCAGTGTCTTTGCACCTGAGGTAAAATAGCACGAGCTTGTTGCCAAGTTGCTTCCTGCAAAGCAGATACATATTTTGAGCAGTGTCTAGAAAGAGGAATTGGCTTTCATCTAATTTGGCCAGCTTTCAGGTGTGAGGTAGGCACATAAATAACTGCACATTAGCATCATGGATCCTGTCTTCACTGGGAAACTGAAGAAGCAGCTCGGACATCTGGCACAGCTTGGCAGATTGTCATAACACTACAGGACAGAACTACCATAGAGAAAACAAGATATTGCACTGGCTTCTGAAAGGGACTGTTTGTCTTTTCCTTCCACACATAGAAGTCCTGGGGATTTTTTAGGCTGTCTCCTGATCTATTGAATCCCGAAGTGGAAACTTTAAATGGAATTATTTATGTAATATCCACTTGTGGGGATGAGGGCTAAAACCCTAACACATGCTGAGAAAGTCCAGTATTTTTCTTATTCTTTGATAATAATATGCATTCTAAATGTTGCTTAATGATGCCACAAAATCAATTCTGCATTCTTAAAGCAGTAAGTATGAACCATAAATAACTTCAGCATCTACTAAAACCTTCCTTCCTCCTCTTCTTTCCCTCAAATGCCCAGGAAAGTCTAGTAAGATTAAACATTTCACCAAGGAAACCTATTAGATTGAGATGGCTTTCTTGAAAAGAGCTGACACTACTTCCAAATAAGGAAAATAGAAAATAAAAATCTGACAAATTAAATGTAAAAATTCCTTAAGGCAAGCCAATAAAAATCTCATTAACATTTCTCAAAAAGCTTTGAAACTAAAAATAAGTCTTGTTCAAATACATAAGGAAGAGGAAGCTGGCCAGATAGTCTGTAAGGCTAATAGGTGATAAAGAAATATTGGAGCACATGAATTAAGGCCACAGCAGAAATTTAGGTTAATATTTTGCATCCCTCTTTGGCATGCAGGACTCTCTTCAACAGCCGGGCAGAGTCCCACACTGAAACGTGACAGCAGATACACCACAGTCCTGTATCAAATTGAAGTGTGAGCTGAAAATATTTTTGGCCACATTGACATAATGAATAGTAACAAAACTCCAGGACCATGGCTAAAAGAATTTAACTGTGAAACAGCTGAAATAAGCATTGTAGGATGTAACCTCTCACTTAAAATTGCCTGCATGATTGCTTCCAGGAAGTATCCAGGAAACATCAGAGCACTAATACCATACTACACAAAATGCTGTAGCAGTGAATAGAATCAGTGAGCATCTGGAGGAACCCTGCTAAACTTTCAGAGGTACCTAGAAACTCTGCTCAAAGACCATGACCCCATTATGCCACACACTGCAAAAGCACAGAGCAGATTGCTTCTAGGCCAAATAACAAGCAGAAAAAATACACAAAGACTGATAAAGGAGGTGCAGTAACACAGATTGACTTTTGTAGACCTTTCAGATGCATTTCTGAATGCTTGTATTATGGTTTGTAAGTTAAGAGTTCAACATACACCGGCAAAAATAGAAATGCCAGGAGAAGAAGAATTTAAGGAGACAGACATTGGCAACAAAAGAAGCTAACTACAAAATATTGCATCTGCTTGTCTTATTTGTGTTAAAGAAGTCTTACACTGGTGATGAGATGCCCCAGGTAGCATCCTTATGACACCAGCTTCTACTGAGATCTGTAAATGTGACAGCCTCATTTATTTGCAACTTAACTCTGCTTTTTGAATACTATTTAGCCCCTACCGCGTCAGGGTTTCTTAAAATTCTAAAACATATTAAAAATTTAATATTACTATTTATTCCCTTCTGTTATGTTTAAAAACATTGCATTATTTATATAGTACCATGATATTACCATTACATTATTTTCAACACATTTTCTTTGGAGTGCTAGGGATCTGGTTTACTGCATATGGTTGGGAGTCAATACTACAAAACATTTAAGAAGAGCTGATATGATTTAATGAAGCAAAGAAATGTTTTACATATCTGTGCCAAGTAGTCAAGGCAAAAGCTGCTTTGGGGTAAAGGGAAGCTAACTGGCTGACTAAAGTGAACAGCAAATGGTTAATTTTCACAAAAGAATGGAGTCACCAATGGAGTCTCTGTAGAGGACATATGTTCAAGCTGATATGATTTGTCATATTCATAAATGATTGTGAATATCAAAGTGACAAAGTTTAAATCACTCACAGAAGTAAAAATGAAGGCTGATTAAGAAGAGTTGCAGCAGTACTTCACAATACTGTGTAATAAAATACCAAATGAAATTCAATAAAGACAAATGTGAAGTAATGTCAGGAAAAAAATGACAATTCTAACTTTATAAAGTGAATGTGAAGCTCCCATTTGGCTAATACCACTCAGAAACAGAATCTCAAGGTTATAGTAAATAGTTCTGTAAAAATGTCAACTTCATGCCCCACAGTAGTAAAAACAAAGATAAGCAAAAATGACCAGTAATTTGGTGAGAAATAAGAAACCAAAAAGATGTGCAATGCATTATAGGGTGGCATCATTTGCAACAGTGATAAAGATGGCTGTCAGGCAAGGAAGAGCTAAGTCAAAGTAAATACCTTAAACTGGGAAGAAGATAACTGAAAGGACTATGACAAAGATCTGTAAAATCACTAGAAGTGTAGAGAAGGTACAAACCACCTACCCAAACCCAGGGAAGAGACTTCAGAACTTTATGTGCAGTCAACATTCTTGTTTTAAGACATCATGGATACCCAAAGTTTTCAGGGTCTCGAAAAGATTAGTTTGTGGAAGACAAATACATGAAGTAAAGATATATAAATAAGAAAATTCCCATGATCCATTTCAAAGGTTGGGAGATCACATCCACAACAAATGCTTTACCAGTTGTTAACATAATTATAACTTTTGAAGTTGCTTCTGACACAGTTCTGTGTTAGAGGAAAAATTATAGACTTAAATCAACAAACTAAGTGAAGATAAAGTCAATGGAGGATATTTAGGTATTCAAAGGTATGAAAACTAGAATCAGTCACAATCATTCTCTAATTACACTAGATCCAAAATTTCAATGTGAATGGGAAGAACTGCTTTCATTGGAAACTTAAGCATCCAGGATTATCCAAAGTAAAAACAAGTGAGGCTGACATTGGTGAATTGCATGTAAACATACCTACACAGACAACTTCCTAAGAGCTGGAGATGCATTCAGTTTTGCTTCACCTGTGACAACATCTATTGCTCCTGTACTAGACGCAGATTACACCTGACTAAGCAGCTGAAAAGCAGAAAACTGCATTGTGCCAAACTGTTGGCAGGTACTTGCAGACACTATGAGTAAAATATCAAGACAAGAGATGGACCCTCCGACTGTAGAACATTTCATCCACTCTAAGAATACAAGTTCATGTTTCCCCCATTTGCCAAATAAATACTGGATTTCAATCTTTATGTCTTCCAATAACTAAACTCATACATAAGTATGCTTGGGCTCAAAAATGAAGTATTGTTGAATGACTTTGAAAGTGTGGATGAGAACAAACGCTTACATTGTTTTAGAAAGCCAGAGTTCTGAAACAGCAATGATTTGGTGCTGGTCCATGAAGGAAATGAAACAGGCTTTTCAGCAAGAGTTTCAGGTAGGATTGTTCTATGGGACAGAGAAAAATTCTGCTTCCTGGCACACTGTTTCTGTGTTGCTGTGCAGTCAACCTAAGACTGAAGGATGCTATGTACTCTAACTCATATAATGGAAGAAGATGTGCACTGATGCTGTCTTTGTCCTGCTTCCTTCCAAGAAGGTTCTGGCTACTCCTCCTGAGGTGCAGTACTCCTTTCCTTGCTCCAGCTTCGGGTTCCTCTCACAGGACACTGTTCTCCACAAACCTCTTCAATGTGAGTCCTTCCCAATGGCTACAGTTCTTCCAGAACTGCTCCACCATAGACCCCTTCCACAGGTGCAGTTCTTCAGCATCAGGCTGCTTCAGTGTGGGTTCCCCAAGGGGCCACAAGCCATGCCATCAAACCTGCACCAGCCTGGGCTCCTCTTTCCACAGGTCCTTCCAGGAGCCTGCTCCAGCATGGGCTTCCTATGGGGTCACAGCCTCTCTTGGGCACCCACCTGCTGCAGTGCATTGCTCCTCCACAGGCTACAGATGTGTCTCTGCTCCTCTATGGACTTCCATGGGCTACAGGGGCACAGCTGCCTCACCACTGGCTCCCTGCCATGGACTGCAGGGGAACCTTTGGTGCCTGGAGCACCTCCTCCTTCTTCACTGACCCTGAGAGGTCTGCAGAGTTGTTTCTCAAACGTATTTTCTCTCCTCTCTCCGGCTGCAATTGCTTCTGTGTAGGAGTTTCTTTTCCCTTGGAATACATGTTACCCCAGAGGTTTTCTCACAATTGGTGATGGGTTCAGCCTTAATGGGAGGTCTGTCTGGGAGCCTTCTGGCATTGACTGTGTCAGATGTGGGGGAAGCTTCTGGAAGTTTCTCACAGAAGCTGCTCCTAAAGCCCCACCACTACCAAAACCTTAACACTCTATCCCAATACAGCATTCCAGACATGGAAAGGCCAGAGAAGGTGGCGTCATGACAACAAAGTGGGTGTGCTTATGGGCACATAATCTTAGGTTTGAAATAAACATTATAGAGTGTTGCTACCTTTCAAACCTTTCTCCTCTTTTATTTCAGAAATATAATTATTATAATATTCCAACAGTACATAATACCAAGTCATGTATTTCTTTGAAATGCCAGTGTTTCTGTTACCTGTGCCGTAGAATTGGTTTGCATAAGTCTTGCCACAGCAGAACTGGACAAAATTTTTTGGTAGGTATCCACAGATTCCTATGACTAGGTGGAGAAATACCATCTGTAAGTCTCTAAAATGCCAGATTTAAGGTCAATGCAACGGAACAACTATGTACAACTTACAGTGCCAATAAAGAAATAACCAATACATAATAGGTACAGACATGATCAATATACATACTAAGCAAAGTTAATGGAAGCATCTGTGGAAAAATTATAAACAGAGAAAAATTAAATAAAAAAATGAGAATGTTGTCTTTTAAATAAATAAGTCTTTTGTAGAAGTAAGGCAGTGCCAAAACGACCAGTCAGAGAGGATGAGTGAGGGGCAGGAGGTGTTTGCCATCCAGCAATAGGGCTACATAAAAGTGCTGCTCTTGGTTTTCTACAAGGTTTTTATGGGTACTTATGTGCCTAATTAAAAAAGACTGCAAGACACCAAAATGGGAGCACTGTTACATTTGAGTAGGGTAAAAGAAATAGTAAAAAAAACAAGAAAAAAAGCTGATGTCTTCTTAAGTCACAATCATCAGATTCTAAAGTGAATGCAATCTGTTCTCCTGTTTCTACACTTCCTTTTCATTCATGGCAACTCTGCCAAATCACACGAGAAAGTTAATGGCAAAAAAGATCATCTGTTTCTTCCAACTGGTTTGTTGAGTACTTTAAAAATTGGCAGGTTGGAAATGTTTCAAGCCAGAAGGGAAAATATTCATGTACCCACACATCAAAGTGTTTCTAAAGACTGAGCATACATAGTTCTGAGCATTTCTCAGGTGATCAAAACAAATGTGTTTCTAAGATGCTGCTGCTTGAAATGTAACAGGCAGTAGGTCAGGGACCACAAAACTGGTTGATCAGACAGAAGCTTTGACTTTACAGTTAAATAAGAAGCAAAAAGGTTTCTCTGGAGGGCTGAGAGCAGGAGGAAATATTAGGTGGGGAAATTATTGGTACTATAAAGAGCAGAAGGGTAATCTTGCTAAAAGAGATGAGTTATAATAAGAAACAGAGTTATACAGCTAAAAAAACCCAGGAAAATAGTTAGGCAGGATTAAATAGACAGCTGTATGAGATAATTTTTGTGGTTTTAAACTCAAGGCGTTGCA
This sequence comes from Sturnus vulgaris, assembly GCF_052056855.1. NCBI lineage: Eukaryota > Metazoa > Chordata > Aves > Passeriformes > Sturnidae > Sturnus > Sturnus vulgaris. The sequence continues at coordinate 120,612,295 of NC_142243.1, read as the reverse complement.
ATGTATCTGCAGATGGAATTAAGTGGTCTTCTGAAAGAGATGTTTACATAAGGATGGTTTGTCCCGCTTTTCGTCCTTACAAAATTGAAGCCCCAAATTAATTAGAATGAAAATTGAGCCCCAAATTAATCTGAACATTTAATTTTAATCCAAGGTGCAAAACTGCTATCAAATTCTCATGAATGCAGAATACCCTGATTTATCTTTCACATATTGCTTGCTATGTTCTGCACTGAGGGAAGTTTCACCCAAATATTTTCTTAGGGAGACAACAGCTTCATAGTTGGCAGTGGATTAAAATTTTATATGTTTTGGGAAGATTCCCTTATCTCTCCTTTCTCTAATTTCTATCGTAAAGCTGTAAATTATAATCCCACAGTGATATTCAGCATCCTATATATACAGATGTCCTTTTGGAATCCTCCCCTTCATGGAATAAGGGTGTCAGCATGCAAAGCTACCACACAGCCTTCAGGACTTTACAAACATTTTAGAGGACATGAACAGGCAGAACAGTTCATATGTGCTAACATTACCTAACAGTCCTGCACTTACTACTGCAGATCAGCCCGTGCTGAAATAATACAGCATTATGTGAGACAATACTTACAGATCTGTCCTATGCAGCCATCCAAGGAAGCAGACATGATAGAATTGTTTTTATAATCAGATTGTTCTCCTTTCTTCTTATCATGGAAATACCCTGAAAGTGTGATAGAAGACAGAAGCTCGATTGACTCACTCTCCTATATGAGACTCATGTAAGCAGATTTGCATTGGCCCCTGGTGTTCTTTGGAGACACTTTAATTTCAGTGTTTTCACAATGCAAATGTTGAGTTTCAAAATGAGCAAACTGAAACAAGTAGCAAGGACCTGCAGTGTCAGCCACCAAAAACATCACTGACACTGGAACTGTGCTGGCAGATTAATAAACACAAAGAGAAATAAGAGCGGGGTCAGCTTTGCTGAGAACAACATGAGAGCAATACCATGTTAGCTCTCATTATGTTCTGCACTGATTTAAATTTTTGGTAAACATTGTTTACAGAGTTGGTCCCAGACACAGATAACATTTAACTTTCTGTATTTCTAATATCAGGAGAATTTAACACCTCAGAAAACAGTCTAAAAGTGGTCAGAATGGATCAGCAGAAAGAAGCTGATCTGCTCAGTTTGGGTTTCCATTTTGCACTGGTGGCAGCATTGGTGCTCCAAGGATCATGGAATTTTTTAGTGCTTTCGCACAGGTGAGAGTAGGTACCGTAAGCAGCACAAGGAAAATATTGTATCTAATGCACTAGTAATGAAGAAGAAGGGCTCTAGAGTGAAATACAGAAATGGATCCAAGCCAAACATTTTGTATCCAAATTGTTCCAAATGTTGTAGGGTTTTTGTTCAGACTCAATGGTTTGAGAAGTGTTTGCCTCTAGACAGCTACTAAAAGGAAACCAAATCATCAAAAAGAAACTAGTCTGTGATGAATTTTATGCAAGATGCCTGGGGGTAGATGATGCGCATACATGCAAAAGAAACAGACTGAGCAAGGCAGCAAGATCTCGGACACACACAAAAAAGTATTTTCTTTAAGGAGGCTCTTCTTTTTCCAAAAGCATATCAACCAGTGTGTAATAGTGGTCCACCCCACAGTGGAGCTTCAGTGGATTTCAGAGGATTAGAAACCTGGGATGATATAAATAATTTTGATGGTCAGCAAAGTCATAGTAGGGCACAACAGGCATATTAGAGTTTGGTGCCTGGTCAGTAATGATGTTCTCCAGTTCTCCAGGGCTCAGTATTGGGCATGGTCCTGTTTAACATCTGGGTGGGAGCATGGATCTGCTGGAGGCTAGAAAGGCTCTGTAGAGAGATATGGACAGGCCTGATAAATGAATTGAGGTAAACTACATGGTGCTCAACAAGGTGAATGGCCAGATCCTGCTCCTGGGTCACAACCCCAAGCACCTCTACAGGCTTGGGAAAGAGAGATTGGAGAGCTCAGTGGAAAGGGACTTGGGTGTTCTTGTCGACCTCTGACTGGATATGAGCAGCTGTGTGCCCAGGTGGCCAAGAAGGCCAATGGAATCTTGGCCTGTATAAAGAATAGTGTGGCCAGCAGGACCAGGACAGTGATTGTCCCCCTGTAGTCAGGACTGGAGAGGCCACACTGCAAATCCTGTGTTCAGTTATGGGCCCCTCACTACAACAACACTGAAGTGTCCAGAGAAGGGAAATGGATCTGGTGAGGGGTCTGGAGCACAGATCTCGTAAGGAGCAGCGGAGGGAGCTGGGGCTGTTTAAGCTGGAGAAAAGAAGGCTTAGGAGGACTTCATTCCTCTCCAAAACACCCTGAAAGGAGGCTGTGGTGAGGGGCAGGTCAGTCTCTTCTGCAAGTCTTAAGTCAAAGGGCAAGAGGAAATGGTCTTAAATTGCAGCAGGGGAAGTTCAGATTAGATATTTAAAAAAAACCCTCACTTTAAGAATAGTGAGGCATTGGAATAACTTGCTCAGAGAGGTGGTGGAGTCACCACCACCACACTGATGGTTGGACTAGAAAACAGTATAAGGTAAGAGAACTGGCAGGCATCAGATAGCCCACTTCATATCCTGCCCTGGCAACTTTGCCACAACTTCCTCCAGCTGAACCCAGGTTCAAGACAGGTGGTCAGCAGAATTGCTGTCTTCACCTATTAAGGGTAGTGTGGTTTGCTGAGGAGAAAAAACCCCACATGATTTTTCTGTTTCTCCTGTTATGGCTGATGGTTCTGTGCCAGGGGGTTAAAAAAGCAACGCTCATCCCCAGCCCACAGGCAGTGAGAAATCTGTGATTGACACCAACAGCCAGTAAAAGCTGTACTAATGCTGCCCTCAGGCTCTCATAGGACCACCTCCTCCTTCCTCTATTCTGCCTACTGTGATGTTTTGTGCAGCTTCCTGCATATCTCCTTCATGATCTGAAGCAGAATGTGTTGAACATGCTACAGTTTACATTATCTGCAAGTATGCAGATAAGCCTGTTGCATACATTCATTATGTGTCTTGCATGGAGAAAGACAAAACTGGACAGTGAAAGCTTTATTTTTGCTTTCTTATTTGCAAGACAGTGACTATTAGGTAATATCTTTCAATATTTGGGATGCAGATACTGTAAACCAATATTCTGTCCAGGTCTGAGTTGGTGTAAGAAAGTGATAGAATATCTAATACATACTAATGCATGAGACAGGTCCAGAACACCAGCTTGACCATTTCTACACAACATTATCTTTTTGTCATACATACAACCAGAGTTTTGTCTAATGGGCATAACAGCAATCCCAGAACATGAGAACTGAAACCACGTTGTGCTTGTTATTGGGAAGGCTTTGCTCCCTAGGACCTGTCTATCTAATCTGTTCTAGAGCAAACACAGACCAAATTCATGCCAAACAGGAGGGTGAAACAAGTACCAAGAATGTCAGATCTTTTCAACTTGACATTAAAAATTTTTCACCAACAGCTCTTTCAGTTTTTTTCCATATACCAGAGAGGTACAAGACATAGGAAACAGGTTTCAGCATCCTACAATATTAACAGGCCTGTATCCTTCCCGTTGCCACCTCTCTTACTATAGAAAGAGGAATATGGGAATCAGCTCTGTCTGTCCCACCATTGCTCTTCCCATCAAAAACAGTATTGAGTGAAAAACTAAAGCAGACCTTCCCTTGTGCTATTGAAAATTGACAAAGAAGCAGGTGAATGGAATGTCTTGTATCCCTCTTTTATCTGGCCCACACATGCATAGTCAGTGTAAGGGCTTTCTGAGGTCCATGCATTATCCCTGCTGTGAGGCAGGAAAAATCAGGCTCTTGAGCTGTCTTGAGCTACTTCCTCTGCAACATTTTAAATGAAACAATTTTTCACTCTCTGAGTCCTTGTAAACAAGTTTTATAGTGCTTTCAACTTGGCTCCATTCTGTGTTGCAGAAGAATTGCAAGTATTTAGGATTTAAACCCTTTTCTCAGAACATCAGGCTGGAAGAACGAGTAAAGGCTTTATTTCTAAAAGCTTTCAGAACCCTCCAAAACAAAGTTCTTACATCTATCAGTATGAGCTGGCATGACACACCTGGTGAACAAATTGTTCACTCAAATGAGAAAAGTACAAATGAAAAATGAATACAGAGTTTTAAAGTTCTCTATTGCATCTGTTGCTCCACCTACACTCTTTGTTCATAATTGGAAACACTTCAGGCATCTTTTCATATCTGCACTAAGTACCTAATCCAAAGTGCATCACTAGCGATGCACAAGCTTCTGTACTTCAGCAATGTGTACTTCAGATTAGGCCATATATAAATAGCTATATACAGGAAAGCTCCCGGCAAAATATTTGGAAACTTTGACTCTCTAAACTTTGCACAATTATTGCACAGTAATCCTTTCTGCTACCATCAGGCTACTTCTTCCTTCTCTCTCACTACCCTTCTAATGCATACACGGGCCATAGAAGTGTCCCCATGAAACTCCTTGCAAAGGAAAGAGGCACTGACAGCAGGTTCACAGGCAAGTTGAGGGCTCAGCATGAAGTATGGAATAATACATATTCTCCAGCCAAAGCCCAGGAACCAGTTCATTGGCTTGGGGTCTTAGGGCATGCAAATATGGTCACAGTCCATCCTGGTGAATTTTGTTTTGAGAACCACTCATTTGTACATTTATTTATGGAGGTAGAATACTGTACTGGAAAATCTAATGAACTCTATATCCAAGTCTTGGGAAAGACTGGGCAACATTTGGAGGCAAATGACATTTCACTTAGCTGACTCTTTGGACACTGAATGGGGACACCACATCCAAGTGATTGCCGGATTGGCAGTTGGTGTCTAAGTCTTGCAGTTCTATAAGGAATTAATGCAGATACACGTCAATAGCACAAACTGCTGCACCAATATCAATACAAAACCTCCTAGTGACCTCAAGCACTCGGACTGAATGGACATTCTGGGAAGTGTGTAATCTCATTTACTGGGATTTAGCTTCTCTCCAGAATCAGAAATATTCCTAGTGTGACACCTAGTGTCAGGAACAAACACCTTATAAACTCAGACACAACAGAACAAGGAAATAGCTAAGTCAACAGAACTGAAAACTCAAGCAACAAAAATTACAACAAAACATCATAAATGTGAACTAATATCTAAAATACAGAAAATTCTGAGGATAAAGGGGTTTTTTGATAGATAAATAAATACATTAAAATGCATACTGGTCATCTTCTGTACTCAAATCCAACTCTGACTTACTACTTCTTTGGTCAGCTCAGTATATTTTGCTCTCTGGACTCTGCTTATACAGCAACAACCACAGTCCAGTTTTATGGAAGTATTTCAGGTGTCATTGTGGGATGTTAACCATTCCTGCTGACTTCAAAGGGCAAAAAAAGAAACTATGAGGAAGCAGACTTTAGAGGTCATCATATTGACTTGAGCTGCTGTTGAGTTTGTATGTTTTTAGGTCCTCATGAAACAAATTCAAAAAGAAAGTAAAGATAATACAAGAATTAGGACATGATGTTCAAAATGTTAAATTCTCTTCAAAATCAAGTTAATAGCGCCTCAAGAAAGGTGCAGGGAAATGTCTCTAAATCATTTTCAAGTCAGAAATTCAGGCAAGTGATTAATTCTAAATAGTAATTACAATTGATTAAGATCTGGCACTTTTAGACTTAGATACGTTTAAAATCAGAGGATAACAATGTTGGAAAGTGGACTTTATAACCGATGGTATCTTTTTACCAATATTTTGTAAATGTAGGTCAAACACTAAGGAAAACATAGGTTTGGTGCCAAGTTTTTGCAAGCTGAAGGCTAATCTGGTAGTCAGGCCTCTGGAGACAGATTGATGGCTGGATTTCTTGATTTAGCAAAGAGGAATTATGTTTTGAGCAGTCACAGTGACATTCACTGCCATCTTCTGGAAATGCCTCTGAAGTACTCATGCAGAATGCATTCAGAGCAATGTCAAGGACTTAGCAAAGTGTTAAAACCACAAACAAATCACTCAATTGATGTCAGCTCTCTTTCAACCCCAAAAATTCCTTCCAAAACAGAAATATTCCTAAACAAAGTTTTCATTTTTATCGAATACACTTTCCCACAAAAGATGACTGCAATGGCAAATCCCTGAGTACTTACACACATTAGCTCAATTTCTGAACAACTGTACAGAAAGCTCTTACAACAGCAAACTTACACCCATTCTGAAAAGTTCTATTGATAAAGGCACCTGTACAGGAGCTCATTGCCATGCTTATATCGATCTGACCCTTTCATTCTATGAACAAATGTAGTTATAATGCAGCAAAAGCAGCAACACCTACAATATTTCTACAAGCATTATATAAAAGGCAAGGAGCAAAACATGTCAAATTTCTAACTTACATACATTAAATTTATTTATTTATTTATCTATATGAAAGTGGATAATTTATTTTAACTGCCTCAATGTCAGGCCATTATGTCCTGGTTAGCTCTCTAAGTTCCTGTAGGGATTGTGATTTTAAAAGACTAGGAGTAATAAGTTCAAGGAAGCTGCTTCTAGACATGAAAATCAAGGGTGTTATTAAATGTATTTGTGCAAAGGAACCTGTGGACATAAAATCTATCTGCAAAATATTTGGTGATGGTAATATTGAAAATGATGAGAGCAAAATAAAATCTTATATCCTGAATTGCATGGAGTTAATTTCTCTCGTACTAAGGTAAACAGAGACTACGTGGTCATTGTTTCCTTCTGACAGGGTCCTTCTTGTGTATGACACAGCAGATCCTCCTCATGGATCTGGTTTTCCACAGCTACAAAAAGCAAAGCAAACTCAGGATGAAAAGTATCCACACCATCCACTGCTAGCAGCCTGTGAGGAGTCCACCAAAACAATAAAACAGACCCAGAACTGATGTATTTCCAGCACACCTTTGCATGAAATTGTGCTTTCCTTCTGCAGGAATCACATGGATTAGGCAAGCCACAGATGTAGGATATTGCAGCCCTTATTCCAAAGGGCTGGAGAGCCCACCAAGTGCTGGGAGGGGTATTGGTATCCTCACACAAATTGCTGGTCCCCCAGTACTGACAGAGCTCTCCATCACTATGATAAATGTGAGTATGAGAACTTTTGTCTTCTTCAGTGTACTCATCACTTAAGTGTTAAAGAGGTTAGGGAACATGTAAAGCAGGGCATAAAGAGATCTGTTTTTACTGGTTGCTCCCCATAGGTCTTATTTCATGAGTCCTTGATTCCAGCCAAAACCTCTTATTTAGCTGTAAAAGAAATACAGATATTCAGCTGAGAAAATTGATTTTTTCCCCCAGCTATTTTAATTGGACATGATTTCAAAAAAGACAGAACTCTAAAAATGTTTTTGGTAAACTTAAACTTACATCCGTATGCAAGATGTTCAGCAGAAATTAATTATCTCAATTTATTAGGAAGGCACGGGTAATCAATAAGGTGTCTGCTTCTTCTATGTAACACACTTAATGCCCTCTGCATAGGCGGTGTGGATCACATTCACTCTTTAATTATGGTTACAACAGATTTATTCTGCTGCATCATTGAGTAATCAGTCATCTGTTATCTCCATGAATTTGAAATATTTCTGTGACTAGTAATGAAACCACAGGGCAGAAAAATAAGATCATAAAAGGGTTTCTATTTTCTCTATAAGTTTATTTTAAGGATTGTGAAAGGTAAATTAATTCTGACTTGAAATCTTTCACTCTTTTAAAATAATTCCGTCTTCTAATAGAAAGTATAGCCAATGCAGTTTTTAAATGTTTAGACGCAAATGTAGAGCCCAAACAAAGAAACAGCTCAAATTCGATTTCAAAATCTACTTTACAGCTGACAGATAGTACTTTAACACAGAACACTTCTTTTGAGAGATCTTCCCATTGAAAAGAAGAAATTCCCAAAGGAAAGAGTTCAGTCACGGGAATGCCAGATGTGAAGGAACATATTTTCTAGAAATCATACATACATTAATAGTGAGTAACTATTTACAGTGCTTAGTATGTATGACACACATTGAAGCCTTTATTCACTAACTCAGTCTAATAAAGGCTGAAAAATTGTCTTAATTTTTTTTAGAATCACTCATTAAAATCATTGTCCAAGCTCTAACTGAATAAAGATGCTCCATCATGTCCCTAAAATGTATGCTTAGCTCTAAGAGTATGTTTAAATCTAATTAGGTGTTCTTTAGAATCCACAGGGTAGATAGAGTTCAGTTAATATAAATATAAATATAAATATAAATATAAATATAAATATAAATATAAATATAAATATAAATATAAATATAAATATAAATATAAATATAAATATAAATATAAATATAAATACACATTCTTAACATTCTTCCTGGCATAAATATTGCCCAAAATAATGGAATATATATAATCTTACTTTTTCATATGGAACTTAAGAACACTGTTTATGCAAAAACACCATTTTGAGAAACAATATAAAACTTTTGTATTTTTCAAAGTTAAGCTTTTTAACGTCTTCAAATATTTTCATCATTTTTTCCAAATATTCTTCTTCTCCAAACTTCACTTGATCATGAACAATTTTGTCTCTTCTCAAACAGCATTTTTCAGTTAATTTACATTCAAATGAAAAGAGTTATCCAGTTCTACTGGTATTTTAAATTGGTTCCAATTTGACTTTTCAAAATACAGAGATATATCTCAAAGAAGTTTAAAGCACAACTGTCAGGAGCAGAAAACTATGAAGCAGACCTAAGAACTTCAGCTTCGTCTGGAACACTGGAGGAAATTTGGCATAAGAGTGACTAATACCACAATAAAAGGTCTTGTTGACTTGATAGTATTAGTTACTTTATTACTGATGTGATATGATAGTACTTCCTAGTTATGATGCTGGGCCATTGCAACCATCCACAATCCTATATGCTTTCATTTTGAAGGGCATTTTGCATTTGTGAAATGCTCCTCTGTGAGCACCACTTCCTTGCTCTTCAATGCCATAAAAATCCTTTTCTAGAAACTCTGTGAAGCCTCATGACTAGAAGGGTCAACTTAAATGGAAATGGACAAGAATATTAGCATTCTTTGATTTTTTGCTTTCTCAAACACATGGAGTTATACTGCCTACCAGTGCCCTAAACAAAGTTAAGCAATAGTTCAAGCGGAAAACTTGAAAGTACTTCCAGCTGTTACAATTCAGATATGAGTCCTTGTTGCTCGATGTTCTAGTGCATCTGAGCTGTTTATCATAGTTTGGTAGCAATATGGCTTTAATCTGTTCCTGCATGGTGAGTCAAATGCTGTTTCCTTTTTGCACTATTGAAACTATGAAATAACAGCATCACAGAATATGTTGAGTTGGAAGGAACCCACCAGGGTCATCAAGACCTGTTCAGGACAACCCAAGAGTCAGACCATGTGGCTGAGGATGTTATCCAAATACTTCTTGAACTCTGTCAGGATTGGTGCTGTGACCACTTCCCTGGGGAGCCTGTTCCAGTGCCCAACCACCCTCTGGGTAAAAAATCTTTTCCTGACATCTAATCTAAACCTTCCCTGACCCAGTTTCATGGCATTTTCTCCAGTTCTGTCACTGGTCACAAGAGTGAAGAGATCAATACCTTCACCTCTGCTTCCCCTCTTGGGGATGTTGAAGACGACAATGAGGCCTCCCCTTAAGTCTCCTCTTCTTCAGGCTGTATAAACCACATGACCTCAGCCACTCCTCATTAGGTTTGCCCTTCAGACTCATCAGCATCTGCATGGCCCTCCTTTGGAAGCTATAATAGCTTAATGTCTTTTTTATATTGTAGCACTCAAAACTGCCCCCAGCACTCGAGGTGAGGCTGCCCCAGTGCAGAGCAGAGTGGAACAATCCTCTCCCTTGCCCAACTGGTGAAGCTGTGCCTGATGCCCCCAGGACAGGGTTGGCCCTCCTGGCTGCCAGGGCACTGCTGATGGATGCTCAGCTTTGCCATCAACCCGGACCCCAAGATCCTTTCCACAGCACTTGTCTCCAGGCTCTTGTTCCCCACACTCTTCACATAACCAGGGTTATCCCATCCCAAGCACAGAATCCAGCAACAAATCACCCAACAATTGCAGTCCTCCAGGACAGAGGCTTGCTGGTTTACATTTTGGTAAACCAAGATACTTTTAAATGCCATCTCAGATGTAGAGGTCAATTTTTGATCTGGGGAAGAATTCAGTGAGAACTGTTTTGCTCTAGAATTAGTTTCAGGACAATGTTTCTGATGCATGTACATTACTAGGTAAGTGGTAGCCTTTGCTCTGCTCACGAAAATGCCACCTGACTTTTGCAGCATGGCCTGTCAATGAATGCTGCACAGTACTTTGCCCTTTCCATCTTTTTTACAGCTTCTTTGTTGGAGGCAAAGATGTAACTTCTGAGCTTTCAGAGAAGGTCACACAACAGCCATAAAAGACGACATAAAAGACAGGTCTGTGAAAGGACTATCCACAGTTTAGCCCACAATAATTTACTATTGGTTATTAGAGATTGTCAAGATATTATTTAATTTTTGCCCACTTTTGTACAATCTGTCTTTTCCACAGACCAGAATATGCAAAATGTCCTTAATCCTGTACCAGAAACTTAAATGGTCAAGGAGCATCCCCCTCAGATTTCTGCCAAGGCTAGAGCCAGCCACCTGTCCTTCACAGAAACAATTATTCATGAAAGAAAAATTAAATGGATGTTGATTGAGAGTTCATCCAAGCTAATGGTGTGATCAGACATTAATGTGACTAATGATAATGGCCCCTCTGGATGAGTTACGTGGTAATAGTGCTCCAGCTGCTTTGGCTTTGCAGAAACCAGTCAGATGACTGAGAATAACTTTTCTGGTCTTTCTTCAATTAATCTCCTTTGACTGAAATAACAAATTAAAATAACAAGCAGTTCTGAAACTGCAGTGCGGGGGGTCATTACTATTTCTGTAAGGCATTAAAGGACACTTAGAATCTCCTTGCCTACTTGAAATTGAAATAATCACTTAACAGCTTCTCGGGACTTAGATTTAGCATTGCAGTGTCCTGAAACCACAGTTGATATGGCAATCCTCATTCAGTAAAGGCATTATAATATAAGAGTTGTATCACAAACTTGTTATACAAAACAACTATGTCTCAAACCCTTTTGCAGTTCCTTAGCAATGTAAAAGTTACAAATAAAACCTGCAAGGCTATTAAATTTCAAAGTCATCATATTCTATTTCTAATATGTTCTTGTTTATTTTTAACAAAGTATTTAGAACCAAAACTGCCTATTACTTCTCACTGCCCTGTACCTCTGGCCAATGTGTGGGTCTTCAATACCCCAAAGTTTCATTTTCAAAAAGTCTTTGTTCTCAAATGCTCAAGTAAATACTTCAAAAGTAGAGCTTCTTTTCAGAGATTTAGGGAACCATGAAATTTTGTCTAAGGTACAATAATTTGGTAATCGCTATGGTGCAAGATGCTGATGGTACAGATTGCCGAGATAAATACTTTGCTTCACAGACAACATAACAGATGTCTGAACAAAACTTTCCAGGGCTACAATATAGATGAATGTCAAATAATAAGGTGAAGTTGATATCTTTTGATATAAAATTACCCATTTTTCTTTTTAATTACTGAAATAGTGGAGCAGATTGCAGCGTAGTTTGGGGAAAAGTGTTTTATTTTCTAAAATGCAATTACTGAGATTAAGTCTGAGTGTAGTCTGATTATATACACGAGGAAAATGCTACCTTCATGTTCAGTAGAGTGGTTTTGAAAAAAAAGAGTGCTTGCAGTGATCATATTATTGTCTATGTAGAAGTATTCATTAGTATTACATACTAACTCCCTTCCTAAACAAAGATGAAAAAGTGGCACCAGAGTTAAAATAGACCTGTGCAGACTTCTAGAAATATAGAGACTTTTATAAATAAACAGAGACAAAAACAATATGTGGTAAATATGTGGTATACTGTATTACAAAACATAAACTGTTGAATTTGCCAGTTTTCCCATAAGTGCTGAAAATACAGAAAAACATTAACATAAAAAAGTAAATTAGGAAATACAATCAGTGATCTTTCATTTAGGCATCTTAACTTGCCGTAGACAGATAATAATCCAAATAGGAAGATACCCAAAGAAATACCCTTTCTGCTTTCCTTCCATTCCTTTTCTGCATGAGATTTGTTTTGCCTCTGGGTTGGGTCTTACATTGTGAAATCATGGGGAAAAAATAACTTTTATTACTGCAGAGTGTTCTCAGATCAGGATTTTCAATACTTTAGCACCTATAACACTATATTACATAGAACAAAGTAAATTAGTAAATTAGAAGGTAAGGATGAGTTTGGTCCACAGCACACTTGCTATGTTAGACCATTGGTCTGGAACATTTCCTGGAGGGAAGGCCAGTACAGTTGTACTGAACCTAGCACAGACTGCCTAGGAAGCCATAGCAGTTTTTAGTGTGACCTGCACAGTACCTGGAAATTACAATTCTCTGTCAGACCACCGTGTCTTCCCTGCTGTTTCACTGAAAGAGAAATAAAGATAAAAATATGTTATAATACTCTGGAAGTTGAAATCTAAGTCAGAAAAAAATTTCCCCTATGCTTCAATCTAGGAAATGAGAGTAAATAGAGAACATACATCCTCTACAATTCAAACAAATGCATGATGCATGGCCAAGTGCTAGGACTGTCCTAATTTGCTACCTTAAAGCAATATGGGAAATCTCTACACTGCTCTGTAGTTACTTCTCTTGCATGTGCATTAGAAGCATGACACAATAAAGATGATGGAATGATGTTAAACTACCTTTGTGCCTTTCTGCTCCTTTTTCTAAGTTCTCATGAGAAAAAAAAAAAAGAATAAACGTTCAAGAAGGCTGATGAGCAGAACAAAACACCTCCTCTGCTATACTTGCTGTTCTCTTCCTCAAAGCAGCCCTGGACTAGGGAAACCAAAATGCCAATTCAAATCAATTTAAGTCGAGCTGGCTGTACAGGTCACACCTAATGGAGCAGAAAACCTGGCCTTTTATTTGTTGAATTAACCTAGAAACTGCAGAGCTCAAGCAGCCTGGACTCAGCACATGATGCCCCATCATTCCTCACCATGCAGTTACTTGGAGGTTCTGCCCACGAACATGAAGACATGCTGGGGATAATCAGGTTATAAAACATTGGGCCCTTTCAGTATCTAAGAGCACTCTGCTTAGGCAAAGTCAGCAAAGTCTACAAGGTCTGACAACTGTGCCATTACCCACCAGAAAGGAAGAGAAAGGAGAGTGAGACAGAATTACACGATAATCACAAGGATTTATTTTCTCATTGCCTTACAATACACATTATAATTGCACTACATGCAGTAGAAAATTAAATGATTTTATATCATTTTTTGCCTGGAGAGAGTGCATCTCTGCTTCCGTAAAACCAGGTATGGTTGCACCTTACCTTTGAGGTCTATCTATTGGGCCAGATCCCAAATATTTGTAGTTTTTTTACTAGTTCCTGTGAGGAAACTTCCACAATTAGACCTTTATCTTAGGCAGTCTGCCACTGAACATGACCAATTCCAGAAGTTGAATATACATACAGTCCCTGAGATTCTTTCAAAAATGCTGTTGATTTTCACTTGCCACATTGATTTTGCCACCTCACTTGTTTATGTTCCTGGGAATAACTATCTCCTATGAGAATGGTAAGCAGAATATGCTAATGGGTTTCCAGATATTCCAGTCTAAACAGATAACTCTGTGCTGTCCATTAGAGCAAGATTCAGTTTTGAGTGTCGGAATTCTTTAGGGATTTCAATCTACTATGTTTAACACAAGTCATATTGCAAACTGAAAAAAGGATTGGTTACACTCTTGAGATTAATGTGATTGCAACCAGGTAGCTTGGAAAGGGCAGTGTATGGAGATGGGTATATATCCTTGATACTGATGGAAGGAATATTCACATTTTTAAAGGTAATTATAACTTCTAGAAAAAGCCATCAAGAACTATTTGCTTGATTTCAGTAGGAAAGAGCCCAGTTCCTCGCTGAGCTGATAGAATGGGATGGAGAAGACAAGGAATAAAGTTTTTGGATTAAGGGCACCCTTTTTATCTCTACATCAAAACTTAAAACTTCCTAAGAGAGGGGCAGATATTTGTGCTGACTGATTGTGGTTTTTATTCTCATATGTAAAGGCTGAAATGTTCACATGAAGCTTTGACCAAAACCTGAAGAGGAGATGAGGAAGGAAGATGTTAAATGCAGAGACTGCTGGGAGCTGTCTACGAGGAACTGCCTTGGCAGCAGTTCACAGTAGATCGAGTGCTGAAAAACTGTTTTTTGAAAAACTGTCTCGGAGCATGTTCCGAAAGCAGAATGCAGTAAATGCTTCTATTGATTTTGCATTATTAAATCCAGAAAATAACCTACCTTTGCATGATATGCAATTTACTTGATTTAGTACACTAATAATTCTGTCTTTAAAATGAAAATCACAGTGATTCTTCACTCTGAAATAAGATAACTGCAGAGGAATTTTTCTTTTTTCAGATGATGTAAATTACTCAAGAATGTTTAAAAGTGCTGGTTTTGAACTGTTAAACTGCTTCACCCTTTTTACCAATATGGACTGTTAGTCCCTTGGGGTCTACTATTTTTCTACTATTTTAGAGTGCTGACAAAAGAGTTGGTAGGAGGCAATGGAGTCTTAACAGTGGTGAGACTTGGGTTGAAGCCATAATGGGCCTTAGAGGAGAAGGGAGATAGGTCTTAATGATACATATTGAAACTGGAAGATCAGATGTCCTTTCAGGACATCATTGACCAAGTGAGAGTCACACTGCATGCATTTGCGATTTGACACTCACATTAAAATACAAACGAGGTCATAAAGACTGAAAGTTTAAGATGGTACTCACCATATCCCAATAGCACTGACTAGTCAGAAATGAAAACGACAGTCACTGTCCTCAAGGCAGCAATGTGGCTTTCTCTCATGTAACGTATCTCTGTTGGGAGGCATACTGAGATAATTATTATGCTTTTAGTTTGTAATTTAAATCTGTCGGGTTTGCCTACAAAATCATCTAGTATGCATTCAATTCCTGGATACACTACTAGAACATAAAATAGATATTAATAAGGACTTAATTACTTCTTTGTTTTATCCAGTGTTCATAAAGTATATCCTCATTCATTTTAACAGAAAATCTCTTTTAAGATACTACAATTAAATTCTACATCTGGAAACCAGACATTTTTTCCCTGTCTCAAATCCTGAACAGAAGGGACAGAATCCTTGAAATGCCTGCTTGACTGTTTTTTCCATCATGCTTCACTACTGACCTCTAATGAGCAGTAAGGAAACTGCCTGAAATTCTTAGTCCTTTACAGAGAAGAAACGTGCTTCCTAATACGGGTTTATCCTCTCAGAGTAAGTAGGAATGCTCGCAAGAGTTGCTGGGTTAGATTCCTGTGCTACACTTCCTAAGAAGCTGCTTTCCTGAAGAACATGTTATACAACCAGAAAATTGTATGTTTTAACCACCGTAAATTAGTTAAATGTCCAAGATACTAGCAGATTGAAACAAATCTGCAAATATGATACATGATACTCAAAGTCCAGAGTGCTCCTAGAATAAGGTTTGCAAACCCCATGTGAATACAGTGAAACCTGAGTATTTATGAGAAGCAGCTTTATTGTATATTGTAAAAATAGCACACCATTGAAATAGTCTCACACATCTCCCTCTTGGTATGTGCTTGACTGGTCATGAATTTTGCTCCTGAGGTATACTGTGTACTGTGTCAAGCACATGACATTGAAAACAATGTAAGACTTTGAAAGTATTTTATAGACTTCAGATGGTAATGCATTTTTATTTTAGTATCTACATTAAATGCCTGTCAACTGTGTTAATATTCTGTTTACCTCTCATCATAGTTTACAACATAGTTGATACTATATAATTTGACAGTCTGGTAAGAATATCTAGGTTAATAGCTCTTGCAATAACAGTAATTACAGTACTTCCATCTTCAAACAGTCTATTAAGGTTATCATATTTTTACGCTATAAAACTTCCTTTACATGATACTAAAAGAGCCTCCACATAAGGGTAAAAACTAAAGCAGAAATGTTTCCACATCCCAAACAACTTCAGATATCCAGGGATTGACAATATTGTCTAATTGTGGGAATTTCTTTAGGACTCCCACATGGTTTCATCCAGGGTTACAGGAGAATTTCACTAACTGTAGTGTTTTTAGCAGTCCAATACAAAGCTTCTATTTCTAGTGACTGAGCAATTAAACTCCCAGGAAGAATACAGAATACGTGAAAATTGATGCAAGATATTTCCTAAATTGCTGACAATAATAACAATAACAGGATTTAAGATAAAAATAATAATTTAAAAAATTGGAAGTTTTAACAGTTTCAACTGTCATTAAAAAAAATCTAAGGAGGGCATTATATTACTCAAAATAGTCTGGTGATAATTAGTAGAACAGGAAGCTTTTTTTAAGAAGACATAGGGGAATACCAGCACAAGTGAATGACAGGGTCAGTTGTGTGCTATGAACTCCCACAGAAAATACTGTGAAATGAGGGTAAAGTTGCACTCTTTCCCAGAGGGCTGCAGCCACAGCCCCTTTGGACCCACAACACACAACAAGCTTGACCAAAACTAGATGCTGCAGTAAAACCCATTTTGCAACAGCCTCCATGGGGCTCTGCATGCCATTGTATTCTGGAGTAAGCAGTCATAACAGGGTATCATTCCAGAAGTGCTATTGAGTTTTAAATTCTCTATGTCACTGCATAATTTCCCTCTAGTGAGGAGGCTGTAGGCAGTTTTAAACTTATGCACAGGTTGGGAACTGGTAAAAGTCATGGGAACAGCAGCATGTTACTTGTGCCACTGGGAAAAGGACAAACAACCCTCTGAAACCACACATATTAATGAGCACCGAGACACACACTGAAAAGTGCTGAATCACTCAGTAGGAACTCAGAGCACTCTTTTCCTTGGTGCTGCCTGTTTAGGAAGCATAGAAAGACGTGGGCAGAGATTTTTTTCAGAACTATCACTGAAACGATTGCTTTCCAATTAATGCCACAGTGTTGCACTGCATGACTGCAGCTGTACACTATTGTTATGTCAATTGTGTTATGGTCCCTGTGCTTCAACAGCAAGGCTTCACCAACACTTCACTCAAGCGTTTGGCTCACCCCAAGGTGGTGGTAGGCTCTTACCTATCCACTGAACCTGGGCAGGAACTGACTCACAGTAGGAGGAGCTTCAGGAGCTACCAGGTCTGAACCTTGCTGCACTCAGCAGGAGCTTGAACTGGCAAAGAGAGAATCACACTTTTCCTCAGCCTCAAGTTGAGTATTGCTGTTGGGTAGAAATTTCCTCAGAAAAACTTCAGGAAGTTTTCTAACCCCTGCCCTGGATTAGTTTGGCTAGAAAACAAATGAGTGTATTTATGGAATTATAATTGCAAATGTACAACCTTTAAAATTTGAATTCTGTTTTTTACTTCCTTTGAGACAAAAGACATATTCACAGCAGAAAACGAGCAAGGTTGTAATTACTCTCAAGAACTTAACAATCAGATAACTAGCAAAAAACCTGAAAAATAAACACAGGTGTCAGCTATGTGCAATATATCTTATAATTAGGATACAAAGAGGATAATAACTTCTAACATATTCTTGAGAATGACAAAAAAATAATTCTGCCCATAGTACAAATAACAGCTGTGTTATGTGTGAGAAAGATATACCTTGCATTAGTGTTTCCCCAATTTTCTAAATAGACCATGAAAAATAAAAGTTAAATTTTCTTTCGTTTTTAGAGACTGTTTAATAGCACTATAATATTTTTATGTATTTCTCCAAAGTTCCACATTTTTTCAGCAGAAAAGGTGACTATTTTATGTTAATGAATCTTAAAAATATTCATAAGAATGTATCAAAAAAGCTCTTGATTAATAATCTTGAGCAAGATACTTTTTTTTCCCAAATAAATAAAATTTCAACTATACTCCTATTAAAAGAGTAAGCAGCACTATGTAGGTGTCCTAAAAGGTAACCACATGCTCAGCTAGAATAAATAGGACTTATTTGTTGCCATAGAGGCAAAAGATTAATTCCCCAGGTAGTGTCTCAGGTCTCAGTAAGACACTTGACAGTAGATGAGATGTTAAAACTCCTGGGAGGAAAAAGAAAACCCAGGTGATATATTAAACACTGTCTTATATTATGCAAGAAGAGCACAGAATATGCCTGAGAATGCAAATAAAACTTAGGGATTTCATTGCCTGTCCCATGAAGAATATCCACTATTAAAGCCCTTTGTAACTTATATCAGCTCTAAGCTCAAACTAACTCATGGCACTGGTTTTGGGAATTGCAACCAGAATTCACATAAATTTCACCTCAGGGCAGAGTCATGGGGTACAACCTGAGCACTTTCAGTGGCCTCTTACATATATAGTGGGGTAGTATATAAGTCTCTAGAGAAGCTGAGGTTGAAAAACCCTCTCTGCTTTCAGCCTATAAAAGAGAAAAGTCTATTTCCATTTCCAAGGTATGAAAATTGGCTTGTCAGTTTACAATCCCATTTAGCTGTCCCTAGTAAAATCCCAAAAAGGCACTGCCATTATACAAAAGAGAAATATATCTGGTAGAGGAAGTGAGTTAATGTTTAATTGATAGCAGTGTCAGAACATTCTTTAGAATCAACAAAATGTAAGACATTCTTTCATTTTGAGCACCAAAAGTGATTATACAGACTGACAAATACCTTCTTAAACCAGAGTGTCCCCATTGTCAGCCCATGGTCTACACTCATCTTCATCCCAGATGAAATCTTCTACATTCTTACAAGTCTTTTCCTGATCTTTGACTGCAAGCAGCCCAGATCACCAACATCAGGCAAAATGAATCCAAGCCTCCTCCTTCTTCAAATCCTAATGTAGTCCTAAGGTAGTTTCTTAAGAAAACCACAGAAATCATTCGTAAGCAGAAACCTGAATGTGTCAGCATAACATCTTTAGCAAACACAGAAGTTTTTGGGACACTCTGCTGTGGGGAAAGTTGTGTACACTAGGACTTGGGTATCTGCATCAGGGTTCTGAGTCTCAGACAGGAAACAGCCTGGACACTTCAAGCACAAAGGCTACTGTCAAAATGTAGACTGAAGCAAACTGGAAATCTCTATTAAACCTTCTCTTGCCCCATCATAATTTTCCTTTCTTGCAAAAGCCTTACTAACAGACACAACTGAAAAGAGGAAAGAGCATATCTAACACAAATGTTCAGTATGTGCTAATTTATTCATCTCATTATTTTATTCTGTCTCTCTGAATGTTATAGCATAAGGGTAATTTCTTGACAGATTAATTACATAAGCACTGATTTTAAAAAATTCATTTCTCTCATTAAATTGCATTTATCCAATTACCCATTAAAGCAACTTGTAATGCGAATGCACATTTTTCACATGACATTCCAAAGCAATGAACTGGAAAATGACACCTTGCCAAAACGGCACATTCATACATGCAATAATAGAATTGAAAGACAAAAAAACCCAAACCACAAACCGAAAAATCCCAACCAACCAACCAACCAACCAACCAACCAAAAAAAAACCACAACAAAAAACAAAAAAAAAACCCCTCCAAAAAAACAAACCCCACACAAACAAACAAAAAATCCACAGAAGAAAAACCCCACCCAAAACCAAAACCCAAACAAATCCCAAAACGATTGCCAGCTGTTTATATCAGTTTTTGTCACTGTTTCAGAATCCATGATGATATTTTGAACTCATATTTATCTAGAATAAAGTAATTTTATTCTTCAGCAAGTGGTGATAAATCAGAATCCTGAAAAACACTCTACTTAGTGCTCAAAAAGTAGTTTGGAACTAGAAGAGTTCTTAAGAGCAGAAAAATCAGGTTCATCAGAGAGTCATTCAAAGGATATTGGAAACAACCTCCGAAATCACGGTGTGCTGATGGGTGCAGACAGACCTCAACGGGCTCTGACTGTGCTGAGCATGGTTTGGGCCCAGCATTCTCACAGGAATCTAAGAACAGTGAGCCAGCTCCAGCCCACAGAGCAACAAAGCTGCATTAGTGCAGCTCTGTGCCCCAGTTATCGTGAAGTAGCAAGAGTCAGAACTCATTAGCTCAGGAACTGTGCTAAGCTCATTTATACACACAGTGTCTTCAAAGCTGAGCTGCTGTGAAATGCTGAACTGTATTTGCAAACCTACTAGGTCAGCCTGCATTGCTGCACTTTGTGCCACTTCTCAGCAGAAGTCTCCTCTGACCTCGGCCGTGGTCTGAGGCAGTGCAAATTGACTCTAAAATCTAAACATCACATAGGGAGCTATACCTCAGAAAACCCTGACCTTTTATCCCTATGCATACAACAGACCCAATTAAAACCTTTTTACTAATACAAAACATGTGACTACAATTAGTCATTTTTGTTTTTTTTGGTAAGTATGGGTACTCAAAATAGTCTCAAAAAAGACTCAGACTAAAGTGTGATCCCTCCAAACAGATGAGGCATTTTAAATACAAAGGCTGAGTCAGTAGAGAAATATGCAGGAATTATCGTGCAGATCTTATGTACTGTCTTTTATAGATCTTTTCATATTCCCTTGAGAGACCCGACTGCATCTGCCTTATTTTAGCACAAAAGCAGAAATCACTCTTTGGTACTCAGCTGTATCAACACTGAGCTAGGAATTGTTCTCATTTACAACAGCCTTCTGAGTATTGCTTATAGAGCTCTGAGCAGCCCCAAATCTTCATGCTACTTCAACTGGAAGCTACTCTTTGTTAACACAGGTGCTATGGTCAAATAACACTTAAGAAGTCTATCCTATTCCAATCCTATTGGGATTGAATCTTCTCTATAACACTACTGTGCCAAATGTGCTTTTTACCTCTAGGCACATACAGGCCAGTCAGGTGATCAGGCCTATGCTTCTGGGTTTGAGAAACTAAACCACCTCCCTGTTTGCCTTTTCTCTATTCTAAAATCTGGAGAGGCTTTGTGAGCAGGGAGACATATTTTTTCTTGATAGCCAACTGCTCAGAACATCTCTGGTGAATTTATTTACGTTATCTAGGAAGTGGCTCAACCACATTATTGGAGGCAGAGTCATCTGAACTGCCTCATGCAGGCCAGCCATGTTCTGAAAGCAGTATAGCCACACCTTCACTATCCACACCTACCAGTTTGGCTCAGCTAGAAGTTCTCTGGTTTCCATGGCCAATGAAGCGTTCTCATTTTTCCAGTCATAGCTTGCATTTGCATTCATCATATCTGGATTTGCTTGTTTATTTTTTAGATTTACCATGTTTCTGCCTATCTAACCCCTGAAGAACTGAGATCTGATAGTACATATGAAAAAGAGGAGTGAGGAAAGAAGATACACAGTTGTATTTCTATTAAATATGCACGTTTGTGAGCAATACACTCAATAAAAGGAGCAAAATCTACCATGTAACAGAAGTATGCTCACACTGTTATTTCTAATGCTATCAGGTTTACTGAGATAGAATTTAGCCACAAAAGACTTGTGTCCATGGGTTCACTGCTTCGTTATCTCAAATTGGCTCTTTTTTCACATCTGTTTCCATCAAGCAGCACATGTGTCTCACAGTTCTTCAGAGTGCTTTGGCGTGATTAATTTCTGTGACACAAACTCTGCCATTGCTGCCAGGTCTGTGGTGTTCAGGTTTGTGCTGCCTGTTTGGGTATGAGAAAGCATGAACTCTCTGTACTGCAGCACAGCTACACTGGAGATGACTCTTCCTGCAAATCAGCTCGGTATTGCCATCAGGCAACTACAACTCTTCTTCCTGAGCCAGCCAAGGAAAGTCCCTTCTCTGCTGCAGTAACTGCTGCTATTTCAGCCTGGCCCCACGCCACTCCAAGCCTATAGGATCCCATCAACCACATCTATTCCCTTGTCCTCAAAACAAAGCATTTGGAACACGAATGCTAGACTTGCTCTTGTTTATTCAGAGAGCCTTTTCTGGTTTCTTGATGCTTCCCTCAAAATAACTGAAAAACCTTGGCTGGAACTTTGGAGGTTTTACTGTGAAAATTAAATGCCATTTAAGGTATCTCAATTCACAATTCCCTGCCTATTATGTCAGGATGACTCTTAACACTGAAACAAATGACAAATTTCCTCTTTCTGCTGTCATTATTACAAAATATTAACTTAGCAAGAAGATCTAAAGCAGGAAGAAAACAGTACTGTGTGGGACTAGGAACAAATAACAGAATGATTTATGCAAATTATGTTAGACACAGTAAGTTGTTCCCCTTTGCCTTTGGTGCCAGTCAATCTTCACTCCCAGCTCTGATGCTTCTAATGCCCAGAGGAATTGAACATATTGATTTACAAACCTCTTGAAACATTTAGCATTCTTTTGGTTGTTAGTTTAAAATAAGCAAATGCTTGAGAGAAGCAAAGACCAAAAATCAAGACAGTGGAATACCAAGATTTTCCTAGAGCAAAAAATAATGAATAGAAGAATATCTCTCTCTAGGGAAAGAAAAGTTGCATTTCGAGAGAATTATGAAGTTCTTAATATAAACAGATTTCTGTTTTGTGAAATTAGAAGTAATTAATCTAACTAAAGGCCATGCCATTTAACATAAAAGGGATTTATATTAGTATCATTACATTCCCTATGACATGAATACAGCACATATAGATTGCAAGATCTTTTAAGGGGCTGGATGATTTGTCATCCACTCAAGAATAGTCACTTGCTGAGACAGCTAAAGGTAATATGAGCACTCCGGGGTCCCATGCCAGGGCATAACCCGATCACCTACAAAGATTAGAAAGGAATGTTCCTCACATGTGCAGTCCTGAGTAGCTGGCTCTCTGTAGCATAGATCTTGGTACTTGTTTTTTAACCTTTTCCTTGAGCAGAAGCTTATTATTGTTTCTAGACTAGGTGCACAACAGAATTGATTCTGTATACTAAATCTTGTTCTTATCTTTTTACTGTTAGAGGATTCTTTGGTGAAAAAGAATAAAGTCCTATTATATATTATATTTCAATATGCAGATGACTTCCAAGGTAATTTCATTTACATTAAATACTTTACTTCCAATTTATTTTCATGGAACACCAGGCACTGCAAATGAGAATGTTATACGAAATAAAAATGAATAGCTTTGCACTCAGGCAAATAAGCTCGTCATCATAAAGTTATTCAAATTTATAAAAAATATGGAAAGCTTCCTTGATTTGAACTTTCAAGTATGTATTTTTACATTATTTAATTGATTATACTTACTAGATAACATGATTTGAAAGCCACCCTTCAATGTTGTAGGCATCACTGATAGTATTTTACAGGTTTCAATAATGCATAAACAAGGTAATAAACACTCCTCAGAGTGTTTATTACACTCACATTAAATCACATAATTCAGCAACAACGTAAAGTAAACAGATCTTCCTACCCCCCAGAGCCTCCACATTACCACTGGCACCCCCCAGTGAAAATCCAGCTACTCACAGTCACAGGGGTGAGCAGATGGGCCAGCTTTGCAATCAATCCAGGAAGCTCAGATATTTTACAGATATTAGAAAAGAAAGAGACAAAAAAACCTCACCAACCAATCAAACAAAGAAAACAACAAAAAACCGCCAAACTACTTCACCTGCCACTTTCTCTTCTTATTCTAATTATGAATTAAGACTAAGTTCCTCCTTTGGCAGTATAGGCTAGCATGGGATGGAAAATATTCCAAGACACATCTTGGCATATGTAGGTCAAAATAAACCCTTTAGCATTATTTTTAAAACTTGAGAAGTTCTATGAGAAAGTTTTTATCAATAGTCTTTTTATAGAAAGGCTTTAATAAATAGATATGTATACACATATTTAAGCTCACACACAAAGCCACCACATACAAACTCATACATTAGGACTGCATACACACTGTGCTTGAACCTGAGCTATTATATATTTTACAAACAAAAAGATGGTATTTATATTCCGCCTTTTGAATGATGTGAACAAAAGAGAGAGCCTAGAGTGGGCCACATTGAAAGATGTGAAGGTGACAGCAAAGTCATTCACTTTGTTCATTATGTTATGAGGTGCACCTCTTTGACTACATGATCCTGGGATAAAGCAAAGATAAAAGTGGGCAGAACCACCTAAAGAATGACACTCCAGGAACGCAAAGGAGTTTTTTTGTTTGACTTCATCTCTGTGCAGATTTTCCCCATCAGGCAAGAATGGTCTTCCAGTAGAGATGCAGACATGATTTCCCCTCTCACAGAAATAAAACTTCAGACCCTCACCTGCTTTCACATAGAGCAAGATCCTACACCTCTCCTGATGGGATCCCTCAGCTCATTTCTGTCCCTGCATTACAGTACTGCAGCTCTATTATCTTCTTTTTCATTAATCCAAATGGAAGTGGCAGCCTACTACGAAGTAGAGAAACAGCTGGTCTATACTTGGATACTACAAGTGGAAGAGCTACATAATTAGGGATTCAAAACACACACTCAGCTCTGTTGTGGGGCTAATCCATCAGCTGTAGGCTGCTCTCATTTGTGATATGAAATTATGCTGAGAAAAGCCATGGACTTCTGGAGTACACAGGTGACTACCACTCTTGCCTTTCTGTTATAGCAGTATCCTCCAGCCAGACCATTGATGGCCACTGATGGGTCTATTTGTCTAATGGAATATTAATTCATAGAATCAGAGAATAACCTGAGTTGGGAGGGACCCACAAGAATCATCAAAGTCCAAATCCTTAGAGTAATTATCTGCTTATTAATACTTTTGATTGGATTAACCAAGCATAGTGCCATCAACATACCTTTCTTCTCAGCTCCATAGCACATGAACTTCTTGTGGAGGCCAATGGGCCTGCCACAGCTCTGCCCATGGCCCTGCTCTGGAGGGATGTCCCTAGAATGGGATGTCCCTTGAATGGGCTGTGATTAACTTATCACAACCCTCCTGGAAAGATGTTCCTTAAGTGGGCACATCCCCCCTTATCATGGTGAGCTATCCCCAAAGGCTTCAGTGATCCCACCATGATTTAGCACCCATGTTAATCCTATGTAACCCATTGGTCTTTCCCCCTTGGAACCATCCTTGCTTTCTCCCATAAAAACCCCAGCTTTTCCCCCAGTTCTTGAGGGAGCTGTCATCCCTGGCCCCCTTCACAGAGCTGCTGGATAATAAAGAAATCGCTGTGGAATTGCCATATAATGCTCCTGTCTCTCTGTCTCTGGGCTGGCCTGGGATAGCCTCGCAAGTAGAGCTGAAATCACTGAGCTGAAATCACTGATCAGAGCTGATCACTTGCAGCCACAGGCTGCAGCTTGCTGAGGTGTATCTGGCGGATAGGGGATCTGCCAGAAGACCCTCTTAGAAGGCAGTCCTTTGCAGGACTCTCTCTGGGAAGGTTGGTGGCTTTCTGAGTTGCAGCATTGGACTTCCACGGCCCCCCCCAGCTGCCTACAACTTCTCAGATGCCATTTCTTTGGCTTCCACACTCCCCTTAACGTCCCCTTAACATCTCAGTATTTCCCCCTTTCAAACAACAACCATCTCTTCCCCAAGATCATATTGGAGACACCATGTTTGCCAGCATTAATGCCAAGTGTGGGTGTGTTCTACTCCTTTTCTTAGTTCTTAGGATACATTCTCCCCATGTAGAGCAAGCTCTCAGTGTTAGGAACACTCTGCTTACCTTCTGGTAATGTCCACTCGATGCCGACATTATGGCTCACAGATTTTATAAAAATGAAATTAAAGACAGTTGAATCAATTTAGTAAAGTACATTTGGGTTTAAGCAACTAAAATTTTGTTTGGGTCATGTTTACCCACCTGAGCACATAAAATTCCCTAACCATACTTGCCACTTCTTCTCACTTGTCCTTTTCCTGCATCCCCACCCTTCTCAGGTCCATCCCAAAGTCCAAATACCTTTCCATTAATAAAACGTTTTGTTCCAAATGTACCAGCTTGTAAAAGGTTCACAGGCTGTTTTTCTAAATTAACATTAATGCCATTTTAGTAGCCAGTCATGAGTAAAGCAAACAGGTTCTTGAAATAAGATATTTTCTTTACAACATTAGGCTCAACACTTCACTACTTCAATTAATGTGTTGTGATAGGTGTTGTAGGTTCATATTACTATCTTCCTGTATATCTGCAGTGAAGCCTCATAGTGCAGTGTAATTGGACCTTCACAAAGTCACCTTCCACCTACTGGCAATGGATAATGGCACAGTTTGTAAAATACCTTACTACAAAGAATGTAGTAGCCTGATAAATTCAGAAAGATAAAGAATAATTTGTAAATATAAATCAGTGGAAATTTTACCACTAAAAAAGGTATTTGAATTTGCATTAGAAGCAAGAAGTATTCAAGAAGCAAGAAGTTTAAGAAAAAAGTTTAAGTTTAAGAAAAAAGCATCAGAATTTAAAGTCTTTAACCAAGATGAAGATTTAATGGTAGTTTGATCTTAGACGTCACAGGCAAGTATGTTCCAACCAGATAACATAATAAAAGGGCTACAAGCCTATGGCCAAAGAATTTACAAAGGCAAATCAGTAAAGTTTACTGAAACCAAGAGAATTACAGTTGGTATGATCCAGCTCTATGTATAACACTATCTTGAATCCAGTATAGGAGCAGTGCTTATGAATTTCACATAGGAAACAAAAAACACAACAAAGGGCAGATTCTGTTGCTGGCATTGTTCCATTCAGCTATTTCTCACTCATACTGCTGTAGCAGCTAAGATCAGAAGAACTCTACCATCACAGTAAAAGACAGGCTCCCCCTCCCAGCAAAGAAACACATCCTGTAAGCAAGCATAGAGGATCCCAAATGGATGACCAAAGAGTACTAGGAAACAGTACCATCCTATTGATTACAGTGCACCAATCCTCTCCATGGGCTAATTTTTTTTTTTTGTGGCCAAGAGTTTCAGGGTGGTGTGTGAAGAAGAAAGAATATAGAAGAAGGTACACCAGTGCTTATTATAACATGAAACATATGGGCAAATGAAGTCAGTATCTTAATTGATGAGAAACAATAACTTTAATCTTGATGTGGAAAGTAAGATGTCAGACAATGACAGGCATCTGTCAGTTTGTGGAGCTGGGACCCACTCCTGCTCTGAATGCCAGTCTGCTCTTTGTCACTGTATAGCATACAGAACTTGGCACCCTGCCTCCATTCCACACAAAACAAGGGAATGAAAGCAGAAGACCCTAAAAAATGCAGGAATTTTTGCATGTGTAATGTTAAAAGATTCTGCCTGAAGGTCTCTT
Organism: Sturnus vulgaris; assembly: GCF_052056855.1. Classification (NCBI taxonomy): domain Eukaryota; kingdom Metazoa; phylum Chordata; class Aves; order Passeriformes; family Sturnidae; genus Sturnus; species Sturnus vulgaris. The sequence goes on along the minus strand of NC_142243.1, from coordinate 120,584,879 downwards.
TAGCTTTTTTAAATTTGCTATTTTGAATGTCATCTTTCCTGGACTTAGCCTTAAATTCGACTAGCTTGACTAATCAGCTGAAAATAGGAGCAATTTTGAAGTTCAGAGTCATCTGAATTATCAAGAATGAGTGATAACCCTTCAATGTAACTGATCTTCCATAGCCACAAAGCAGAAAACTTTCCATTGGAATGATAATGCACTTCCATGGCAAAGTAGTCTTTCCCCATAATCTACAGGATACACTATCATGACAACCACACCTACAAGATACCCAAATTGTGAAGTGAATTACTACTACTTGCTCCCCAGAGGAAAACACTAGCTTATACCTGCCAGATGGAACTGGCAGCTGGCAACTCAATGCACCACAGAGACTTTATGTAAATAGGCTCTTAACAAATGGGTATTCTGGCTTCCTGTTCCCACTCCATTTAAGTCTAACACCACTGACTCCCACTCCACATCTTGATTGGCTCTTGGACTTAGCCTTTGTTCCTGCCTAGTTCAGACTGCTTCATACACACAGACACACACACAGTTTTTATTATTTATATATTTTATCATAATAAATATTAATTATATGTATTTAATCAAAGACATTGCTTCCAGTTTGCTTACAAACAGACCTTCATTGGCTGCATCATGTCAAAGAAAAGAAGTCACATATCTCAGTGTCACAGACTTTATGCCCTTGATTACCAAATACATATCCCAATCCTCTCACTGAGGGAGGACAAGATTAATAGTACAGCAAGTGCATATACTGCTGCCCTGAATGTTCAGTACTGCCAAGTGTTTTCTTAAGTTGGGCTGCACCTAAACAAGAGTTAGCATGCCTAACTACTTCAAATAAATGATGTAATTGCTCTTTCAGTTTGAAAAGTTTAACAAAAAACTGGCTTTTACTTGTCGTTAAGTGCAACCACAAATAAACCTTACCAGTCCAGTAATTTTTTAAATAGAAATTTCTGAAACTATTTTAGTGAAATACACAGGGAAAATAAGAATAAAAAACAACCAAACAAAACAATCAAAAACCTCAGGAGATATGTAAACAAATAACAATATGAACCATTCTTGAACGTGTTCTGCTCCAGTAGGAGGGAAACACATACCTGTGGAAAACTGAAGCAGATCTAATGAAAGCATTACAGCTGGCAGAAAATGCTTATTACAGAATGCTTTAAAAATACACGATTTTAAAAAAAGAAGTATTCAAATACATTATTTATGGTCATGCAGTAAAAGCTAGCCAGACAGAAAATATAAAGAAACTTCATTATCTATCTCAAGAGAGTCATGAATTACAGTGAGCTTTAGAACAACTCCTCTCAGATCTGTCCACATCTTACTCACATCATCAAGCCCCGAAGATTAATGAACAAAACACAGAATATTTTATTACTAAAAGTCACTTACTAATGAATACAGGATATGATTAAGTTACATTTCTTCACTGAAAAGTGAAATAGGCTTAGAGAGAAATAGAAATAGTTTGCTTCATGAAAACAGCAACCTTAAGGTATATTCTTTCACCTTGCAAAACACACGTGAGGGTTTAGATATACTATCACTAACTGATAAATCTAAGACTTTATACTAAGAAATCCCATTTTTTGTGGCGTTTTGGGTATGTGGGTGTGCTTACCCTAGGCAGAAGTAGCTTCCAGAAGCTGGGAAAAACTTGCAGGTGTGAGAGCTCATACCACAGGTTATTCCCCCCAGAATTACTTGTGAAGAAAGAACATGACAGAGTTCTAGCATTTGATCAGTTCTAGTTTACTGAAATGTGCAATTTTGAAGTTAATACTATCATCTTATTTGCTGCCTTGCCCCTTTACTACAGCCAGACTGACACTAGCTGTGGGGGATCCTTAAGCAAGTGGCCTGGACTGAAAAAGCTTCCTACAGGGCAAGCTCTATCAATTACAGCTTTTTTTAAAAACAATACTAGCTATTTTTTACCGATTTTTTGCAGGTGCTTTCAGTTTAAAAATTCTTCTAAATACAGCTAAGTGAATTCTCTCCATTTTTTTTCTGGAATGACGAGTATGTAAAAGCCTCTCATAAAAGCCTCTCAAGGCCACAGAACCTTTCATATGTTAAATACACTTGAGTGTTATTTATTTATAACCGAAGATACAAAGTTCACTAGAGAGGACTCAGTTCTTTAATTTGCCAACAGGATGAGTAATCAGCAAGTATGTGCTGGCCAGAGCACGGCAGCCATTTAGTACACACTATCTAAATCCACAGGGATGATCACAATTCACAGTGGAATATGGAACGCCACTGAAGCAGAGGTGGGAGAGAGTTTGGGCAGAAAAAGGAAACAAATCTCCAGGAATTTAGGCACAGTATATCCTGCTGCACCTTGGACAATTTGTTTTCTTTCCTAATATGGAAAATTCACAAAATTACTTTATTAGACAGTGCGAAGTAACAAGACTAGTTCAGAAACGGCATCTAGGGTAAGCAGCTATTGGTGATGGCTGATTTAATAAGAATATTCCAGATTGATTTTGGAAAGCTGCCAAGTCACTCACAGAAATGTATCATCCATCAGGACAACTTATTAAATCCATTGTTATTTCTGTTAATCTATTGTTTAATCTTAAGAATCCTAATTTATGGCCAATAGAGGTTTTTGTTTTTTAAGTAAACAAAACTCTAGAGCTTCTGACTAGAAATTTCTGCTATTCAGATTGCTCTTTTAATATCACTACTTTTTCTCCAGTGGTTTTACCAAATGCAATTGTAGGCTACAGACTTTTTTGATTCTTTCCTGCTTTTGCTAAATAATTCAGATATCTTGAAAAGAGCAGGCAGTACATTGGCAGGAAAGTACCTTCCTCTTATTTTTCCTGCTAATTTCAGTGGGATGTATGATGGCATGTGCTGGGAATGGATAATTAAGCCTCATTCTCTTGTTGCCACTCTAATGAGGATTGTATTTGTATCTAAGTTAATTGAAGTAATACTGATACTGGTTTGTTGTAGTCTGTAGTGTAGTATCATTTGAGCTCCATCCATTGCTCTCATGACTTTCAGTTTAAATACATTTCAAGGTTTATTTCTCATGGTCTTCCAAGAATACACATTATAACTGTTACAAGTGCACAAATTATTGTTTACTCTTTTCTTCTGGGCATCTCATGCTGTAGGAAACAAATCCACACTTTACTATGGACTTGGTGCATGGGGACATGACAAAAGGCATCACTTAAATTCTAAATATCTTCACAGTTTATGCAAAATCTAATCACTATATGAAAAACCTTGCTCTGAGAAGTTTGCTTCATCCTCAGCTTTGATTACACTCACAGGGATCATTTTACCTGAATCAGACCTGGCAAAATCTGCACTAAGACCTCCAGAATCCAAGCAATGCTGTAACAAATCCCAGACTACTAGGCCACACCACTGATCCAAAGGCCAAATGCTATTTGAGTTACTCCTCAGTGAGGTCGATCAAATCAGATGAGAGCAACAAGAACAAGCTTTTGACCTACATTTTACCTTTGCAATTTAAAACCAAACTTTACTTCAGCTCTAGCTATGCCTGAACCAGACGTGCTTTGCCTAGCTCAAGTTCTTTGTGTCTTATATTCTGGATAATTCATCCTTCTGAATGCTTATCAAACAAATGGCTACCTTCTATTTGTCAGTAACACCAACTATATAGAAAATGTTCTAAGATTATATTAAAACACACAATTATAATAACAGGTGTCTACTGCCATAGAAGCACTGTTAAAATAAATAAAAAATAAATAAAAGAGACATTTACTCATTACAGGAAACTCAACACCAACTCAACACCTTACTTTACTGCAGATTCAACTAGTTATAAGTGGAACACCAACACAGACAATGCAGTTGTTTAGGCTGGGATAACTGAGACACTCTTCACCTTCTCTCCCCCTCTTCCCAAAACATCTGATCTGTTTCTTGACAAGTGGTTAGTATAATTTGGCTGATAAATGCAAATGTCTGGATGTTGATTCTTTGACCTGCCTGTAATCAGAAAAATGATCAGCAGTTCAAGTGTCAACTTGATAATCCAGAAAACAAACAGCAAAACCTGTTCATCACCCTCTTTACCCTTTGTTTACCAAAGGCATATTTTTAAACACAGACTGCTGGTGGGAACATCTTTTCCAGCTGGCTAGCAAGGTGCATAGTTCACTCACCATGCACGAAAAAATATTTTCTAAGTAATAAAAACTTTGAAGTTCTAAACGCCTAAGTCTTGGATCAAAAAATCTTATACTTTCTTGTTGTTTTCAACACTGTATTTTTAATGCCATCCCAAGAAATCTCTACCTCTTTTCAATGCAAGGTATTAAGACATAAAATTGTGTTTCCTCTCTTGTTGGAGAATGGACTTTCGCTTAAAAATCAATTCAAACTCATTAATGAGAAATATATAATTTAATGGACAGCTGTCAGAATGAACAATATGAGTAACAGGGACACCAACAGAATAAGGACAAACCCTTTAAGCTTAAATTATCATACTTTTTATACAAGAAATGTCACAGCCTATTAGCAGTATAACAGATGTCTTCATAACAAATTCAGATAAAAACTGTGAATGGAAACTAACTCAGAAAACTATAGCACTGATTTTAGCACAGGTGAAGAGGGATTTAAAATGTCTTATTCAGCTATGATACAGGAATTGAAAAATATAGGCCTAATTTAATGGTTCCTTTAAGGAGATGTCACTTATTCTTTCATATTTATACTTTTCACTCAGCATCCCATTTCACTGTTAAAGATAGGTCATACACTTGAAGTTCTTTCAGAAACTAGGAGATTAGACACTGAATTCTCTTCTTCTGTAATTGTTTCATTGCTGCTTCTGCTTATCACCTTGGATGTGTTTCTGTCAAACAGCAGAGTCACTGTGCTTGAATGAATCAGGACAGCAAAACAGCTGTGACTGCACTAATGCAAAGGTATTTATGGAAACAAAATGCACAGTAAAAACATGCATTTATTTTCCAAGCAGGGCTCATTAATTGGTGGCATTCTTTTAATACAATGATTTATGATATGCAGTATAATCTAAATTTAGTTTTGCTGTAGTCTCAACAAGGAATCAATTAGGACAATTTGGAGTGAGGGTAAATGTGATTCTTGCCAAGAGAAAGGATATTTTATTTTCTCTTTTTAAAAGCCTGATGCAAGCAGAAAGACTCCAACTGACCACTGTGTGGTCTGTCTCATAGCCCTTGCCTTTACTTATAACTCCTGTTTTTATTACTTATGGGTTTTACGGCTTTAATTTGTTTTGCCTTTGCATTACCAGCCAACTGTTACATTCTTTTTCTGTCCTGTTTCTTTTCCTCCAAAAAACAAAGCTGATATTTATCTTTTTGTGGTTTCCTGCACACCCTTACAATGTACCAAACATGTAGCTCTAAAACAACTAAGCAGATTAAAAATGGTGGGGCATTCACATGCACTTTCACCTACCCACACTGTTGGTTTTTATCTTTGTTGTCTTTCTCAAAAATGACATTTTAAATATTCACTTCAATTTTCATTACATTTCAGATCAGAAGGCATTATACCATTTGTAGCAACAGTCGCCCTGGCAAATTTAAATCAAATCAAGTGTTACTTTCTCTAAAGAACTGGTATCAAGCTGTCCTAAGCTTGTTCAATGGCACAACACAGATGCCATAGCCTGTACATGAACTGTGCTTAGGTGATCTCAGCAGGAAAATCAGGCCTGCTGTTTTCTGCAAATTAATCTGAACATCTGCTTTGTCTAAAACCATATATCATGATCAGATTTAAATGTATGATATAAGGCAGAAATATTAGAAAAATGTTCTCTGATCAGTAGAAGACAATAGTTCCTCTTATCCAACATTCTTCTTCAGTTTACAGTTGCCTGTAGACTGGGAGGAAAAAAGTCCTGATGCTATAGAAGGTCGACAGATATCTCCAAATGACAAGATCATGCAGAAGGATGGTGATCAGCATAAACATACAATACTGTATGAGCACTTGTACCTCTGGGAGTATATTTTAATCTTGCAAGGGAGACTTCTTGGGCAGAAGAGTGTACAAGCAGGTACTGAATACAGCAATTACAAAGTGCTGGAAGCTGTGTGCCAAAGTAAACAGAACTAGGGAATTTCACAGTCCATTTAAAGCCAAAACGTTTGGTCACAATGAAACAATAACAATATCCTTCTAAGTGTGCCAGCCTGTCCAGTGGCTTCAATGTTCTCAGTATCTCTTTTCTTATCAAACTGCCGTTTCCAGTAGCATAGCTTCAGGAAACTGTGTCCCACATTAACCACAAACAGCTGTTGTCTCAATTGACAGTAATTGCTACTTGCAAGAATATACTTACACATCCATTTTTTACTAATTACTGTATTTTCAGTAATCTCAGTACCAGATTATAATTATTTTTTGTGCTTTTCTTAGGACAATTTATTCCTTGCATTGTACTTTCCGATTTGCTGAAATGTTAATAATTCATCCTGTTAGCTTTTCTGTAATAAATTCTACACATTCATGAGTACACCTACTCTTCCCTAGCAGCTTTTCAAACTTGTCCAGCAGCTTTAGTCTCACCAAACAAAAGGGAAGCATCTCAAAAAATAGTAAGTGCTAACACATCATGTAAAAATAAGACTCTGGTAGAGTGCCATAACCAAGTGAAAAGTTCAGATACTCAACTGTACTAGATACCAATTAACACACATGAGAGATGCCAAGAAGTAGGCTTCACTATTTTTGATGTTCCCAAAACTAGTTGCTTTTATTTCTACTGCCTGAAGTGATATCAGTGTACCCACACTGATATTCTGTTACTTGACGAAGCATCTAAGCGCAAATTACATTTAAAAATACTAATTAATGCTCTTCAGTAAATTTCTGTTTCTGGTTAGCTTCATGGCATTACTATCCAAAACACAGTGCTGACCTCTGATTTGAGAAAAGACTTTCTTCTTCACACATCCACTTGCAAAGCTCTCGAATTTGCAAAATTGTTTTTGACTCGAAACACTGTATTTATGGTCAGGACTCAAAAGCTGGGTTTTGCTTTTTTCTTTCAGACTTCATGCCAAACTGGTATGTAACCCAGTCTCAAACTGAATCATCGGTACCTAGAGGAATCCAGAAGTCCCGCAAAAATAAGAAGTTTATTTTATCATAGTCAATTAAAACATCAATTACAATCAAAAAGCCTCGTTGGAGAACTCATTATCTGATGCGACAAACTTCAAGCCCTTTCACTCAGTCGATTGCAAAGATGCTCTGTGCAAGGTTTGACAATGTGTTCCATAGAATCTGTCACAGAATGGGTCAGGCTGGAAGGGAGCAGAGCACGGAGGACACGGCACAGGATTGTGTCCGGATGGTTCTGGAATATCTCCGGTGACAGAGCTCCATAACCTCTCTGGGCAAGCTGTTCCAGTGCTTAGTCACCAACACAATAAAGAAGTTATTCCTCACGTTCAGGTGGAACTTCCTGTGCATCAGTTTCTGCGCATTGCCTCTTGTCCTACTATTTGGCACCGTCGAAAAGAGCCTAGCTCCATCCTCTTAGACCGTCTGACATGTACACACACCAACGATGTTTCCCGCAACCTGGGCGTTTAAGTGGATGCGGAGCGCAGTTTAAGGCACGGGGCGGGATGTTTTAGACGGACTCGCCATGTAAATGCCGCCTTGCCGCCCTCCAAGCTTTCCCTGCCCGACCTCCCCCGCCTTCCCTCCCTCAGCTGCCTGGCGGCGCGCGCGCGCCCGAACCCTCGCGAGAGGCCGCAGCTCGCGCCCGCGTCTGCCACGTTCGAATGGGCCGGCGGCGGCGGCGGAGCGCGGCGGGCGCGCGCAACCGGCGGGCCCCCGCCCCGCCCACCCGCGGGGCCTCCGCCAATCGGAGACGGGGGCGCCCCGCCTCCCTGGCGGGATTGGCTGGTGGCGGATGAGGGGGCGGGGCCGCGGAGCGCTCGGGGTCGCGCTGCTGGGGCCTCGGCGCGCTCCCGCCGCACGCAGCTCTTGGGTGGCGGTGGCGGCTCCCGACGCGCTCCCGCTCCGCCCCCCTGCGCTGCCCGACGGGAGGTGCGATGGCTTCCCGCAAGAGCTCCAGAGCCACCGGCGGCAGCCCCAGTCCCGGCTCCAAGAGAGGTGAGCGGCTGCGAGAACGAGGCGCTAGTTCAGCGGGGAAGGGGCGGGGGGTCCAGTGGCGGCTGGAGCCGGCGGAAGGGAAGGGGCCGATGCTGCCTTCCTCGTGGTGCGGGGCAGCCGCCAGGCAAAGCGCTGGGATGCTGCGCCTTCTCCCCGCCCTGCTGCCCTTCCCTCCCCTCCTCTCCTGCCGGCCCCGCCGGTTCCTCCCGCGCTGCGGGAGCTGGGGAGGGGGTCGCAGGGATCGATGGCCGGGATGTGTCCCTCGCGTTTCCGCCGTTCCCTATCCAGGGAGTTCACGTGGAGGAGAAAGTTGGGCCTGGGCGGCCCTCGAAAGCACCCTAGAAGGGATGAGACAGCGCTGGACAGGCCTCAGCATCTGTGGGTAGCCCCGAGACCTCTTCCTCCGGGAGATGAGGTAGAACCGGGGTGCCCCAATCTCAAGTCTTTCATATTCTCGTGTCCAAACTTGGGTGTGGAATATCTCCTCAGACTGACCTGGTTAGGTCAAAATTATTAGATCTGTTGTAGATGGAGCACCTAAGCTGATGGTTTCTGTAACTATTGAGGCAAGGAGGAAGAGTCTTAGGAAAATGCAAGTAGGAGGTTTTTATGAGGCAGTGATCCACACCTCTCCAATAAAGAACCCCTTGACAAATCTGACAAAGCTATGTGTGGACATTTTGTGTAGGGGAAGTTTAATGTGCATTGGCATTTCTCAGCATAGCAGTACGCCCCTGAAAGAGGGGAGAAAAGTGTCTGGACTTCTGGAGTCACTATGCATCCATGCACACTGTACTGGAGAAAGCAGGTTTATTTTTTTTTTGCCACACACTGAGGGTTTACGTGTTGTAGCTTCTTTGGATTTGAGCTTGATGTGCACAGAGCTCCAGTGATAAAATGTGGTGATGACACAAATAAGATCTGTTGTCCCTCTTTGAATATAGCAATAATTGCGAGAACAGTGTTCATTAAAGGCTGAACCATATAGGATTAGTTTATCTATCACATGATGAATTAAGAGGGAAAGATTTCAAATATACTTAAGCTTAACAGAGTTTAGGGGTAGTATTGTTTGTAGAAGTGTTGTTTTTTGTTTTTTTTTTTTTTAAATCCTTTTTTCAGTTGCTGACCTATGCTGTGCAGTCCGTCTTAATTACAGGTTTTGCTTGGACTGGACTGTGATGATCACCCAGTATTAAGCATGTTGAATACAGATTTTCAATTTTAATGCCTTAAAAACATGCATCTCTGTTGTAATTTTAAGTACTGAATATAGTAGTTAATATTTTAACTATCACTTTACATGTTTGTCTATATTTGAAAAATAAATTTATCAGTAAACTGAATCTCTGATTGAATAAAAAAAGTATCCCACGGGTTTTTGTTTTTAATCAGAGTAAAATTTTCTCTCTTTATATTAAAAGATGTCTTTGAGGAGATGAAGCAATATAAGTAATGTGTTAGGCACTCTACTGACTTGTGACCTCTTAAATTTGTTAGTGTATGAGACTCCTAGTTAGAATCCCTTAGACAACCATAGCAATTACAGCGTGAAGCTGGTGCTGTTTTCATAGTTGCAGCTGCAGAAAGAGGTAAGGGATGGTAACTCCTGTCTGCATAAAGGAACAGCTGGAGGAGCAGAGTGCTCACAGCAGCCAGTAAGCTTTCCATAGTCAAGGGATGTGAAAATGAGATGAGGAAATGATTTTGAGATGGCAAGTAATTGAGACTGTGACGTATGAAAACCTCAAGTCTGAGGCAGTTTTTTCTTGATAGAAGCATTCACTTTCGCAGCAATTCTTGAGAGAGGATGTGGCTTCTTGCCAAGGCCTTGCTTGCAGCTTGAACCACTGAGGCTAACAGCTTATTTACAAATCTGTGCACTCAAGACAATGCCAGCATCAGCAATCTGCGTTTAGGTTTCTCTATTAGATAACATTTGCAGTAATCTACAGATAGATTGAGTCCAAAATAGTTCTAACTGTAATTTATATAGGTGTTTTCAGATACACTGTATTGTCAGAAGCAGAACTAAAAATCTTTTAGAAATAGAACTCTAGCTTTTACTTTCAGAAGTCATATACTAGAAGCTGTCAAATCAGTCCTAATTTTAAAAAAAATCTTTATTTTACCTTTATAGTGCTACTTATTATTTGAAAGTTACATTTACAGAATTGTATGACTGTACCAATGAATTTTTTTAGAGTACAGAAATGTAAACCAGGGAAAATTTGACAGTTTGGGGATACTTAGGGAGGGAAACATGTGTTTGTTATTATCTTTACTGGAAAGTTTGGCTGCTTGTTACTAGCCTGCAGAATCCATTGTAAAGACTTGGCCCCTCAAAAGGAAGACTATCAGTTTTAAAGACTAGATGAAGTAATAGATGCTTGCTGCATTGTCACTTGAAGCATCATTAGATGATGTAAAGTTTTGTTACAGAAACAAATGTATAACAACTGGTCACGAATCAACTCTCTCAAATTTCATGACATGTGAAATGTGGAAATGTCTTGGGCATTGGCAGGTGCCTGTGGAGAAGCCTTCCAGCAAGACTGAGGATCAGCAGCTCAGCTAACTTTTCAAATACAGGTGGCTGAAAAAATATGGACTACTTTGTAAACTATGCTTACCTATAGAAGTTCAGATCATAAGACAACTATCATTATGCTGCTGTGTGGGTGTATTGTAGCTTAAAGTAAGTGAGGGCTTACTTAAACATAATATTTATTGAAGTTGTGCAATAATTGTTTTTTTTGCATCTCTAATGTTAAGTGGGAGAGTTCTCCATTAAGCTAGGCACCATAGAAGCCACACATTTCTAACACAAGGCATTATCTGTATCTACAGAGAACTGTATTTCATATAAAAAAACTCATACTCCTGTCTCAGTTGTGAGACTGTGTTGCCTTCCGTCTCTGTGATGACAAAGAACTCTAACATTTCTTTGGTAAATTTTCTTTAATCTCCACAATAATGACTGAGAATCTTCTGACATCCCCTACTTTTCTCTGCAAGATCCCAGGAGATGGTAGTTTTATCGTTTTGCTGTTTTAACCATGTGGTTTCCTTACTTGTGTGAATGTACTGCCATGTTTTTAACTCCTTTCACTCATCCTTTGGACTGTCTAGTGCCCATTGCTGTAATTCTTTGATTAATTATTGGTGTTTCAACTTTCTTCAGATTTGTTTGGGGCTTTTTTTGGTATGTCTTCAAGGTGACTCAATGTACATACCCAGGTAAAATTTTGTGTTATTACAACTTTTTTAGTTCACTGTATCACTTCTAGAAAGAAGTTGTGCCTGTTAATTTACAAGAATTTCCACTTTTTATCTCATCTCTGTTGTAAAGACTGCTTTAGGGTGTGCTTTTATCTGGGTGAGGATCTCCATTAGCTTTCTAGTTTACCCAAAAAGCAGAGAAAATTCATCAACTGAGCAGGTCATGTTTTACTACTGAAATTCTTTTGTTGGGAATGCTGAACTTCACATCAGTGCTTCCAGTGCTTGGAGTGGGATTGCCTATCCATTCTGTGGTGTTTCTCAGCTGCCCAGCTGTGCTATGGTATCTAATTTTCTTACACCGTGGATTCTGTTTAAATATGATGCTTTTATATATGTAAAAATTTGGTCTCTCTAACTTCTGACCTCAGCTGCTGTCCAGTGTGCTTTTTTATGCTCTTTACAGTTGTGTAATATGTCATCTGATTTCTTGTATTGCAATCTATGCATTATTTCCTTCTTCGTGTTAATTGAAACCCTTAGGAAGAAGGGTGTTAAGATGTTGGAGGTCATAAGTGAGATGTAAATTTGGGATGCTCTATGGGCCTTAACAAATGTTTTGACTTGTCAAACTGCTGACCAAAAGTGACCAAAGTCCAAGCGTTTGCTGAACCAGAAATATTTCTCATGATTCAGTTAGCGTGCTGCTCTGTGCTTTGATTTGGCTTTTTAAACTCAATGTTTTCTTGTAACATAATTGGTCTTCAGAAATACACAGCTGAAGTGTCATTACTGTGTTAGAGTTTCTATAGGTCTATTGTGGGTAAATTAGAAATACTTTGTATCTCACTGGTGGAAACTTTGTATACTTTTAAAGAAATTCTGCTGTAATTTTTTTTGAAAGTCTATCCTATTGCCTAGATTAGTTGCCTGCAACTATTTTAAGATCTTGTATTTTTACCATTAATGCCAGATGCTAATATAAATGGCAAAACCATGGAAATGTAGACAGCTCTATAATTTGTCTTTCTGCCTCGGATCTTATTGAGGGTGGCCTTTCTGGAAGGCATTTTAAAATATTGTCAAACAATCTGCCAAATTTAAAAATTGTAGTGACAGTAATGGTCCAAACATTTGTAATTTGTAATTTAATTTGTAATTTAATACCATTTAATAATGGTATATTGCAGCAGTGCCACTGGTGAAATTACTTCATTTGCTGATTCTCTTCCTTTCTTCTCTTTTTTCTTTTTTTTCCTTTTGTTTTTTTTTTAAATGTCCCGAAGGCAGTAACTCTACAAGCAAATCAGTTTTCTTATATCTGATTCAATGAAAAATATATAAAAAACAATCTTAAAATGGTTAACACAGGTATTTCTCAGCTTACTTGAGCAGATTTGCATTGAAATAGTGAATCCTCAATAGACTCTTGATTCATTTGTCTAACTCTAAAGTGAGGTCTAGAAAGACTACCCTTAAGGTTTATCTCAATGAAATTTTCTCTGCACCATTAACTGTTGACAGGTGCAGTAGCTGATTGCCAAAATGCTGATTGCTTTTTCTCAAGGATGTATTATTTTGCGTTTTAAGACTGATACTTACGTGGAGCAGGATGGATATAAACACCAAGAGCCTGATGCATTCCTCTCGGTTCTTTTCTCCTGAAGAATTCTGAAGGATTCAGAATTCCTCCCCTGAAGAGGACTGGAAGAATCCTCTCCAAATTTCCAGAGATGCTGGCACCTGATGAAGACATCAAAGTTCTCAGTCCCCCTTTTGATCCAGTGTGGGCTGAAATCTTGGGCCTGCTCTGTGTTTCCTAATGGATCTTACCTGTATGCAGGAAGTCATTGTGGGCTAAAATATTCACAGTGCTTCAGATATGGAGGAAGGTTGGACTTCACATCTGCAAGGATGTTTGCTTCAATATAGTTTTTGAGCATTATATTAAGTCTTTAAATAATAACCTTTTCATTAGCCTTTTGAGGATAGGGTTTGTTTAAAATGCTAGGTGGAAAATCTAAAGTATCTCTGGTATCAGAGAGACAGGAAGCTGGAATATGTTTTATCACATTTTGGCAATTGCTCTGACAGTGCACGTGAGGATTCCCCATCAGAGCTCATAGCTACTCAGTGTTCAGACATCAAGGATGTACATCATATTGGGGGATCAAGAAGGTAATTTTTTTTAACAGTTTAAACTACAGGTCTGCAGCCAGCTTAATCTAGTTTGAGGTTTCTCTGCAGTCTTCCTCTTTTAATGCCCCTTCCCTGTACTGAATTAGCTGTGCAGGCATGAGGTGAACCACACAGGGAACTGATAAGCAGAAAACGGATTTTTTTTTATTTCTCCGTCTAGACTGGCTCAATGCATGGCTCTACAGAAGGTCATTTGGGAAGGAGGGAAGAGATGACAATGAGTGGGTGGGCATTTTAGGGGAGGGTAAGGTTAAGTCCAGAGTTTTATGTTTGCTTATGTAATCATGGGGCCATGGTGAACACTGAAAGGTGGCTGGTTTGGTTGGCTATGCTAATGTAATAGGTGGATATATAAGGCCTTCAGTATAGATAACAACATTTACTAGCAGTAGAAGGCCTTTTGTCAAGATTATTTCTAATTACAGAGTGCATAAAAAGGTGACATTTCAATAATGCTGTCTCTTTAAACTGAAAACCCCTTGGCCAATGACCGGTATAAAAAGAAAGGGTTCATTTTCAGCTGGAATTTCTTTGAAACATACAATAAGAATTCCTGTGCTAATTCGTATGTTGAATTCTTCATTGTAGAGAACTTGAGCAATGAAGTTCTGATTTGCCCCAAGCTGTTCTTTCCTGATGAAGATCACAATCTGGTAATCTGTGTGATGGCTGCAGTAATCTTTTTCCTAACTGCATCTGTAAGATAGCTCTTTGCATGGAAAAGTTTTGAGCTATGCTTTGAAGTGGAACTCATAATATTATGTGTCTTGAAACATGTTGGAAATTAAGTATGCAGCTAACTATGTACTGAGTTTGAACATACTGCAGTATGTGTGGTTCAACTTCATTAGAACTTCAAAGATTAAACCAATTGTGGTTTTCTTCATATGGAGTTGCACTCTTACTATGCATGTACTTTACCTGATGTAACAAATGCTACCAAGTTGTTTGTTTGAAGACTTTCTTTACAAAACATCTAATAGCTAGGGGGAGTTGTAACTATTCAGTAGTGGTTTTTTGGTTTTGCAATTCCTTTTCCTGAGGTTCTGTTTTTTAATTGACAGTTAATTACTAATGCAACATATCTCACTTTCTCATTCCTCATGCTGATAGTTTTAAATTTAAAAGTTCTCAAAGAATGTTCATGTAGCAGTTTGTAACTGTAGTCCTATTTCTTTCTATAGTAGCTAGAGGATACATAGTGATTAGAAGACAGAGATATATCTTTTGAAACCAGAAGTTTTTGTAAACAGCAATTACTCTGCAACTGAGATCTCCTAAAAACATATTTTAGTAATGTATGAGACACCTAAAACCTCTTTTGTGCTCCAGAAGAGTTGCAGGTGCATAGCGCCTCCATGGATAAACACCTAATTAAATTGGCTTAGTATTGGACTTGAAACTCTGATAAGTTCTTGGCATTTTAAGCATTTTAAAATATTCTTTCTTTCCATGAGCAGAAACCTGTGAAAAGCAGAGCTGTACGTTTTTGCATGGCAACTGGAGTTTTTCTATTTGAACTCCTTCAAAGCATGAGAAAAATTTAAAGAACTAAACCAACATAGTCTGTTTTCTTTATTTTGTGGCTTAATTAGGACTTGTTGCTAAAACAAATTGATGTGGCCCACATTACAGGATAGGAAAGTGGAACAAGGAAAAAATACCCTTAAATTAATGCCAGCATGTTATGTACGGAGATGAGGATTTTCAGCCTTATGTAATAGAATCTTTTTTAAAGGTCACCACCAGAAAAATTTGCATGTTCTGGGCCCAAGTATTTCTTGTATTTCCTCTCCACATTTACCTTCCCTGAACTCTGCTCTGTCCTAAATACAGCCAACTATTTAATTAACCTACTAATTATGTAGGGCTGTTGGCTACATTAAATCATTCAAATGCAAGGTAGGTAGATTGTATAATTTTAGATCTTATTTCCAAATGTTCTGTGGGAGAGTTGGTTAATCAAAATAGCAGCTTATAAAAAACTTTAATTTGTACAGTTAAAATCAGCATTTTGACTACTCATTGGTGTTGCAGAGATATTGTTCCTACAGCAGGAGGCAAACTAAAATTTGTTTTTAAGTGTGTGGCCTTAACCTTGAACCTTTTGGCTTGATACTTGAGTCAAGTAAGTTTACAAGAGGAATGTTCTACCTTTTTTTGAGTTTAATTCTATTTTGTGCTTGTATACACATAAAAACAAAACTAGAGAAAATTGACAGAAGTATTTGGAAAAAAGATGTACTTTTCTGTACACATCTATTTAAGTTAGGTAAATGTATAACAAAATATTTTTATTCTGTCTTTACAGAACTCCTGTTTTGTTTTTTTTCTCCAATGCTAATTGTCTGAGCCAGTTATTGTACTATCTTTAAGTTTGTGGAGAAAAGGTTAAGAAAAAAAAAGTAATCCAAAGTATTCAGATAATGATAGATGAATTAAATATATTCCTGTTGATAGCATTCATTATAAAACTCAAGTTGTAACCAATGCAGTTTTTAGTCATTTAAGCAGTGTGCACATTTATTTCTTCCTTTTAATAAACCCTACTTGAACTACCCAAAACATAGTCATCCAAATAATCAAAAACTAAAATAAAAAGCCAAAACATAGCTTGGGCAAAATTTGACTAGGTTTTGGAAGTGATCTTCTTTCTATCACATTTAGAAAAGATGCAATTGCAGATTCAGGATTTTCTTTAATATATATGCATCTCTGTGTTCTTCTTCTCTGACTTGAGTAGTTATACTTAGATAAACAAGACTTGAGAAGAAAGTTGTTAAAAGCAGCAGCTCTTATGGGGCAAACAGCTGGTCTCTCCAAACCTCACTGAGAAATGTGGAACCAGCATTGCAAGTAGAGTCCACTGTTTTTCTCATAGAGATAAATCCTTAGGGTTTTAAAAAACACCCAAACGACGAACAACCCTGAAGCTAGTCATTGTGTGGGTTTTCTGGGTAGATTTCTTGGGAATAAATATTATTTTTGTTGTGTATGTCTTAGAAGAATCGTGTAAATGGAAAGCAATAGGATTTGTTTATAGTCAGAAAAAATGTAGCTACTGAAGAATAATAAATGAATGTAAAAAAGCCCATGCCCTGAGGATGGTGCTTAACTTCAATTAGCCAGATGATAATCTTATTCTTGTTTTGGATTTTTTTTCCTGAAGAATAAATAATTCTGATTTAGTAACACATTACCTTAGCTTGCATCTAAAAAACTCTTCTAAATATCATGATGCTCCCTGTGAGTCAGAAGGCTATCTCTAGGCTTAAAAGTGCTTTGAAATATAGCAGTTTATATTCAGAAATGGAGTTATTGACCATCTCTTTATAAGCTGAATATAAAACAGCTAAAAACCTGTGTATGTTGTGTGTACTTGAAACAAATTTCAGATAATGGGATCTCAGATCTGATTCTTGAGGGACTAAAATGACTTTGTTCTTATACCTTTGAGTGTACTTAAAAATGTCTTTTAGACCTACAAAGAAGTTCAAACAGTGTTCCCTAGAGGAGAGAACTGAGTTTGATCTTTCACATCCTGACTAAGTGAGGAATTCGAGGAGATGTTTCAATGGAATCATTTAATCGCTTGAAGGCAGGAGCTTCATTTCTAGGGGAAGTTCAGCAGGATGCTTATGATCCCAGAGGTTTTTTACATATTTTGTGGTGCATTCCTTTTTTTTTTGCCATTTTTTCCCCCTCCAGTTGGCCATTTCAGTGTCCCTACAGTCAGCCTCTTTGCTGTCCAATCCTGAATTTATGACTTTTCTCCTGCTTTCAGTATTTACATTTTTCGGTTTTTTTTATATAGTGGGATATCTTACTGTGAGAAATCTTGTAGGGATTGAAAATTAAGGGTATAAAGGTTTATGTTTGGATTGATTATATGTGAAATAAGGAAAAGTTCCTCAAGTACTAAGGTAAAAATCTGTTAAATGTCAGCAGGAGAGACAAAATTGTATTTCAGTTAGTTAATTGTTTTTCAAATTTATGTTCTGGTCTTTGTATTTCCTTTGAACTTAGTGCTTTCTTTGTTCCATCAGTTTCCACATTCCTAATCAGCACATTTCTGATATAGATTATTAAAGTCTTTTGACAGCATGCAGCGGTATCTTTATAGCCGTATAACCTAGGTTATACAAAGTTCAGATCAGGGATATAGGTTTTGATGAAAAAATAATCAAAAAAAGCTATTTGCCCCCTGCCCCTAATTTTTCTCTTAAGGTTGTAGTGCTGAAGAAAATTTCTTAGAAACTAAAAGGAAGAATCAATTTTGTATTGCAAAGATTTTTTAATTGAATTTATTGAAAGTAAACATTTTTCCTTAAGCTTTAAATTTTACCTCTAAAGACCCTGCTGCCATGATTGTAAAACAAACAAAAATTTCTGAATATGGATGTTAGTGAAAATTTAAGGTTGGAATATTTCATAAATAAGTATTTTAGTAAAAATCTCTCTACCATCTGTAAAGTAAATACAGAGAAAATAGTAACCCTGTCTCCCTTTAAAAATAAAATAGAGTTTGTAAAAGCACAGATTTGTTCATTGAAAGTGTATTCTACCCTTGATGTAGAATAACTCTGAGTAAAAATAGAAGATGAAAATAATTTTAATTTCAGGATAGCACTTGGAATCATTATGGTGTAGGGACTTCTTAGAATTCATCAGTTCAGTATGTGCTTATTGAGTCAATTATAAAATACGTATTATATAAAGTGTGTGTGTGTGTGTGTATACACTTACATGACCTGTCTCTCAGTAGTGAGAGAATGGAAAAAAGCTTGTGTTTTAATAGAAAGGGGAAAATAAATAGGGGAAAAAAAACAGAAAAGGCACTGAATTTCCTGAGACACTTCAGTCAAAATACTTGTTACTGACCCAAACCAAAAAAGTACTCTGTGTAAAATCAGTTTAAAATAATTACCTGCAGATCTGTTACTGGAAGGGGCTTGCAACAGTTGCTTTGTTATTAATCATATTGGACAAGATAATTTGGCCAAAATTTCAAGCAATAGTAGGCTATGCTTATAAAATAGAGGCTGCTTTTTGTCTTTGCACTGCTATTGGTGGTAAGATGGTTCCTTTGTACCTTATTTTAACTTTTTAATTCTCTCCCATATCTTGCTTTTTATCACAGCGCATTTTGTTCTTAGGATAACTTGTTTTAAAGTCTCTCTTTAATCTAGCTGATTGATAGTTTTTACTTCTGAAACGTGATTTTTACTTGTTTCTTTGAAGTTAATGTTTTATTGTTTTTTCTTTTAGTATGTATTTCCAATTTCTAGTAACTGCTTGCTTTTGTGCACCCTTATCTTCAAGTAATAAATCATAATTTCTTCCATATAACTTCCTAATCTCCTTTGTGGGAAATAATTATACACATTACAAAAGCTTAGCTTGATGATTTGAAGCACAATATTTGGTGGTCGTAATTGGCTGTTTTTCCCCTCTAAATTTCTTTGCTTGCACTTTGGTAGTGATGTAGAGGTGTAACTAATGCTGCTAGTCTTAATTGTCAATTATGCTTCTGTAAAATTAATTAAAATACCTTGGCTGCATAGTTGTAGCACAACTAACTTGAAAATAGTTTTTAAATTTTTGAATAGTTATATAAATCAGGTGGAGAATAATAACTTTGAGTGTTAGTGCAGCAATTTGAATTACTTGAAAAAGAAGGAGCCTTTGAACACAGTGGAGATGAGACATTGTAAGAAATCTACACTGTTGACTTTGCTATCCCAATGTCAAATTGCATTATAAGTAGATATGTATTCAACTTGTCTTTCATCAAACTAACCAAAATCTTACCACATGGTATTTTTAGCTAACCCTGATCCATCTTTCTCTTGGTCCTTTTTCTTTTTGATGAATTTGAAGAGTTTCCCCATTTTAGCTGTAACCTCCCCTTTCAGGAAGGCAGATGTTTGTCATTCTTGGAATCAATTAATTTTTAAAGGGCACAAGCTTAAAGCTCTGGGTACTTGGCTAGAGGTTGATATATATGTGTTAGTTCAGATTTGGAGTGTACATTTGAAATTAATTTCTTGATTCTCTCAACTCACTTTCCTTATAAGCCTTGTGCTTGTCATCCCTGAATGGAATATGCTTATTTAGGTCTGAGTGAAAGGTGCAAAAAAATATCCTGAAATCATTATGGGCGTTCAGCCAGGTAAGGTCTAATTCAGAACAATCCCCCCAAAATATATATTAATGAACGAGGAGGTTCTCAGCATGAGTTAAATGCTTTATGAATGCACTTGTGGTAGGATCTGGTGTCTGCAAATGCAGGTGCAGCTGAAGTGAATTTGCTATAAATTGCCTAATCTGATGCCTGTCAAAGCACTATATTCTATAGAATACATATCATTGGATGTAAAATTATTTTGAATATTATTTTGATTTCTCCTTACTTTCACTGTGTAAATTCACCCCTCCCAGTTTTGCTCTCAGTTGCTTGTGCCTCAGTTACATTACTGAAATATACTAGTCAGGAGGTCTTTCTTAAAGCATCTGATCCGTTTAATGTATTCAAGTGGCTTTAAAGATAGTTAAAAGTTAGTTACAGAACTAACTAGTTAGTAACACTAGTTACAGAATCAACTGCCTGTAGCTCCTTTTCATCCATTTGAAAAGTCTTAAGCTCTAGTGCTATTTCTCAATTTTTCTCCCATAAACTCTTGAGAATTGCATTTGGTAATTAGTTGCTGGATGTTAAAATCACAGGAGATACGTGTTGTTTTTCAAAGTAGCTGTAACATTCTCTGTTCACTCCATCTACCTGGTAGCTGTGTTATTTAAATAAGCATGGGGATAGTAGGGCAGAGTAGTAGATCATAGAGCTTTTTTTACGGTTTTAGTGAATGAGAAATTAGTTTGTTTCTGATTTCCACCTAAAAGGAGCTGGCTTTTGTTTGATAAGCAATGGAAAAGAATAGTTTGCTAAAATTGAAGATGTAAAAAAAGTTGAAAACTATATTAGTGGGTTTTTGCCCTTTTTCTGGTCCTTAAGAAGAGGGTTTATTGGTGATTTAATTTATATTAGCTTTAAATTGTACAGGCAGTGTGCATTTTGTCAGAATTTAAGGGAGGGGTGAGTGAGATAAATCAGTTTTAACTCTTTCTGTAAGGGGTCTGCCAGAAGTAAATACAATGTGTACAGTTCTGATATGAAAATTCTTTGGCAAGAATGCATGAGGTTGGTTTCAAGTAATTCTTTTAAAAGACTCAAAACTACATTACAGAAAGTAGTTGTCTCTTTTTTCTTAAAGTAGTTAGCAAGTTTCAAGTGAGCAGTCTCTGCAGGATACTCAGAGCCTGGTAGGGGAGTGCCAACATGGAGAAAGTTTCTTGGATGAGGGCCAACGTAACAAATGCAAGCAGGCAAGCTTTGTGTCCAGACTTGTGTTCCAGCTTATGTGAATGGATTTAATGTCCTTAGAGATCAGGCACTGTGGCATAAATTGCAGCAGAAGTACTACAGTACAATGTGCTTGGTTTCATTCGCTGTTGTTTTTGATGTTGGAGGATTAAGGGGAGGGGAAAGGATCAACTACCCAGGATGCTCTGTTTGGAGGAGTAAGTGAATTTCATTGTCGTCAGAGCTAGATTGCCATATGAGTTCTGAAAAGCGTTTGGCTCCTGAGGATAACTGCTCTAAAAATAGATTTGGAGGAGAGGTTTCTCTTGGGTCCAGTTTCAGGTTCCAGCTGAGCTGGCTTTAGGAAACCTGTTTGCTCCTATTGCAAACAGGAGGTTAACAGTGAGGATATTTCTTATTCTGCCTCCAGCATTAACTTTGGGAAATACTGACACACTCGCTCTGTTGGTGGAAATCGAGCACTAATGTTATGGCTGACGACACAGGTATAATCCTAACCTTCTTTTTGTGAGCAAATGGGAAATGTGTACTTGCAAATACCAGTTATGTCTGATTTTATAATCAGCAAAGTAACTGGCTTAGTGTTGTATGTTTTCTTGCCAGTTTGCTGTCTAGTCTGTGTTACAGGCTGCTTCTGTTCTCTTTGGTTATGTGTTCTCTGGACTAGAGGTATTCTGTGAGTTTATGGCTGATGGTTAATTGTAAATTAAATTGTTAATTTTGCCTAATAGAGCGTACATTAACATTAGTGATATTGTTTGGTCTTCAAATACCTGACTTCAAAGCTATTTTTAGAGCATGTAAAATTGCTAAGTGTCTTGAAGGTAAGCTAAAGTAAAAAGGTTTTCTTACATTTTTAGCTAGCTGTGACTTAGTGGGGGGTGGGTGAGGTATAGGATTTTATAGATTTGCTGTTGAGCTGTAGACGGTGCTTTAAGACTTTCTGATGTCTGCATAAAGACATCTGGTGGTGTAAGCACAGGCTTACCAGATATGGCAAGTGACCTACTTCTGGCATGGCTGGCAGCATGTGCAGGGCAAGGGCTTGAGTCGAGAATTAACTGTTTGGAATGAGCTCTGAGCCAGCTTCAGCCCTTGCAGTGTTTTGTTCTGACCCTGCATGCAGCATTATTTGTGCAGATCATAGGTAAATTTTTTGTTACATAACCTCCATTTATATAAGTGTTGCATGATCAAGCTGCCATGGTTGAGTTGTTATTCAAGAGTTTTGAAAATAATTTTGCTATAAGGTAGAAAAACAGCATAAAAATGTCTTTGTGACTATTTTGAACTACATTCTTACAACAGAATCTATTTTTGAGGAATTTGCATGAAAAAGTCTTTTATACTGGAAAAAATATGAATAGTTCTGCTTGATTACTTAAATAAGTTGTATTTTATTTCATTCTCCTGTTCTTCTGATAAGTAAGACTTCTTTCTTCAGAGGCAAACAGCAGTAAATGGTGGAAAACAGTAAAGCAAATGAGTGTGAAATGCAGTAAGATCCTCTTTCCTGTTTGCTCTAGAACCGAGTTGCAGTCTGGAATGATTTAAACTGTTTTTAACCTAAGGATTTAATTTGAAGTGCATACAAAACTTTCATTGACTGCCTTGCTACACAGGAGTAGCGAAGCCTTGCTGTTACATACTGTAATTGTTTCTCAGTATTAACATTACCAGTTCAAGAGTACTGTGAGTAATTTTTGTACAGTTGATCATATTTCTGAATGCAGACACTGCTTGTCTGTCCGTCAATTTTCAGGCTACCCATACATTTCCCACAAAAAGGATGTTACAATGAGTTGTGTATATGGACCCTGCACATATGTAATTAGAGGACTGTGCAGTACCAAATGATACATACTTGATGTGAGGCTAAGTTGCCTCAGTTTCTCTCTGAATATTATTGAGCTTTTGTGTTTAATGTAGAAAAGAAACTAAATAGTTGCTGTTTGACCTTTGGAGTAGTGTTAATAAAAATTTTTATTTTCAGTAGAATGCTGAGCTGAGTAAGAGTTGACGTGGATCAGTAGTTTTTATATTGGTCTGAACTTGGTATAAAACACAATAAATGTAATAAAAGAGTATTTTATTGCAGCTGTAAACCTGCTGGCAAGCAGGGTCAGAGAGAAATTATTTATAGTTCCTGTTACAAAAATAAGTCAGTTGCCCATTTCTCATTACTTATCTTTCAGATACACCGTTTTATTGTAAATTGATATTTAGCTCCTGAGAGTATTTTTTATCTTCTTCTATGATTCTAGTGTTGATAAATACATCAGACATTACTTTCAGTTAGTATAAAGATCTCACCTTATATTATCACAATATTCATGACAAAGTTTCTTGCAACAGTATTTAAATCATGTAAGAAATAGTTTTGCTTGAATAACTGAGCCTGCATGTGGCTGAGCAGGCAGAAGTTGGTTTTTAGAATGGAATGAAGTGGAATAGATTAATGGACTTGAAACTGCAGCCAAGTACCACCCTTGCAGCAGTAATGTCAGAGGGCAGAAGAGCAGACCTTAAGCTTTGGATGAAGGCCACAGGCAGGCATCTTTTTGGGTACATATTTATTTACTTATATACAGATATCCCTCTTTCACTAAAACAATCCTAAAAAAACAGACCAAGCAGTGTATGTCTTCTCTAGTGATTATGCCCATTTGAAACTTGTTAAACATATGCAGGGTCTTTTGCAATAATTTGTTTACAACTGCATGTGATTTTTTTAATATATATTTAATTTCCTTATGTGCAGTTACTAATGAAACCATGATTTGTATCGTGTCTCTGTGCCATCCTTTTACTTGTATGTTCCATAGGACTGAAATTCTGGAGTTGTTTAGCATGGAGTGGATCTCTGCTTAATTCTAAGCATCAGGGAGGATGGTTTTAGTTGGTAAAGTGTTCTGAATTTGAAGTCTTACTCTTAAAACTCTTAGCGTTTTCTTAGGCTATTTAAATTGCAACTTTGGTTCTGTGAGCTATTTCAACTAGTTCTGAAACTCGATTTAGGAGAAGTGCTTCCCTTGCAAAGCTTTTCTGCTGACCATACTGGCCTCTGGTGGCAGACTGGGAACTTCGGAGAACAAATGCAAAGCATCTCAAAAATGTGAAGCTCTGTGTAAATACACATCAAAGGGGAGCAAGGCAGAATTTTCAGCTAATTTGTAAGACAAATTAGATGGGGGCTTTTGGTATTTGGTTGGTTATGAGGCTTTTGCTTAGATAATCATCAAGCTTCTCACAGTAATTCACAATGAAATGGAAAGCAAGTAAAGGTGGTAAAGTTTAAAAAAACCCAACCAACCGAAAAACTCCACAACTACAACAAAAGCCACCAAAAAATTGTTGCTCAAATGTCTTGTATTCTATGTGTTCAAAAGTACCAAGTTTTGTAATTGTATCCTCAGTAAGAATTTTCTAACTCTTACATCCATTTTTTCTTCTTGTTTTATTTTAACAGAGACTAAGCATGGGGGAAGCAAGAATGGAAAGAAAGAAGGCCTCTCTGGAAGCTCGTTTTTCACTTGGTTTATGGTAATTGCTTTGCTGGGAGTTTGGACATCAGTAGCAGTTGTCTGGTTTGAACTTGTAGATTATGAAGAAGTTCTAGGTAAGAATTCTAAATCTTAAGATTTTTCTAATAATGTGATATGTATTAAATGAATGCCATTTTGTGTTTTTAGATAAATGATTTGTCTACTGTAGTGTTTGCAAATTATCTACATGATAAGAATAGCAGTGTAGTTGGAAATGTATGCTTTAATGCTGAACACTATTAGGATGTTAAAACGGGGTTCTCATAAAAGGATATTAACATCCTGTGGGACACCTTTGTAACATGTATACTGTAGTTCGTTTGAGAGGTCAGCTAAATATGCAGTTTGAATTTAAGCTCTCAGAAACTCGCAGCAGTGGTTGAAAGTGGGCAGCCAGTGTTAGCTCTGCTCTGATGGACTGTGATGCCTGTAGGGTCAGGACAACTGATCAGTCATCCTCTCACGAGTGAGATGTTGAATGACCTCAGTTTTAAGCTTGTAGCAGTGATAACTCTATCTCAGTATGACAATTTTAATACAGAACTGTCAATATAATATTTAAGGTTACAAATTAAGATGTCAAATTTCAATATATATGCCCATAGGTACAGCTGTTTTCCCTGATGTTGTAGGATTCAACATGCACTTTTGCACTTGGTGGCTTTACAAGATTTAAAAATCTATTGGTACATGCTTTTCTTTTTTTTGACCTGGACTGATTTTTTTTTCAGAAAAAATCTGGTTTGAAACTTAACTGGGTCTAGTGATGCAAATAATGTTTTTGTATTTTTACCATGCATGCAGCCAAGGCAAAGGATTTCCGTTATAACTTGTCAGAGGTCCTACAAGGTAGGATATTAGAGGAATAAGCTTGTTTTACAGTCCCTTGGCTGAAAGTTTTGGTTTACTTTATCGTGGTTTTAATTTTTTTTAAGAATTACTCTTCTTCTGCAGTGACATGAATCTCAGCCATTTCTCATCTATCTCATTCTTCATGGTTTTGAAGATGATATAATTCTTATTTCTAGAGAGTTATATTTTTGCACCAGTCTGCTGTGTTTATCCATAAACAGATATGGCTCCTTTCTAATGGGTTGCTTCCATACAATGGTGATGAACACATTTTTCTATTCTAGACCCAAGTTTGAAGTTTTTCTTCCACAAAACTGTTTCCTAATTTTCTAAGTACCACATTAAGAACTGTATTTTATTTATTTTGATATCAAGAAAGTTCTACCTCCATTTACAGAATGACAAGTGTAGTAAACTGTCAGACTATCAAAGTTCTGCAAGCTCTACAGAGCTTGAGCCTGTTGAACATTGTGTCTGAACTTTAGCAAGCCTATAATTAGATAACTCTACTTGTTTGGTGGTCCCAGGACACTTCAAATCCTGGATACCATGCTTCTCTATGCTGAAAATTCTCTTTTAGTAGAAACTGAGTTCTCCTTTTGCATATATTTAGGGCTGATAGAGCTGCAGTTTCAAAAACAAAAAGTGAGAAAACTGATCTGTTAGTCATATATGAAAAGATGTGTTATTTTTTTTGGCTGCATGATAGGTTACACAATTGTTGGTAAAATTTGTGAATGGTTTTCCTTTGTTTGGGAAGTAGACTGCTTACTTTCTATTAACTTGGCACTAAAAACTACATACCTATATACCTATCTATTTTCTGAGAATTTAGAATTGCAGGAGGCATGTAATCAGAAAACAAATGGTGATTATTTTACGAATTTTTGTTTTATTATTTTCCCTCAGACATGTTGTATGTTTCTCGTGAGCTTACAATTTATTCTGAGCAAAGCATGTCCATGTCAAGTACATAATTACAGACTTGCTTTAAATCTACAGGCTGCAAAATCAATACTCAGGAAAAAGATTAACTTGTGTTTGGTCTCAAGTGCAGGAAATACAGAAAGAAACTTGAAATATTTGTAGTATTTCCCAGGAAATTTAAAATGTGGTTAAGGATATTACAGCTGAATTGTTAAAAAACATGGTGACAACCTAGCATTGACAATCAAGCATTGCACATTGAAAACTGTGCTGGACACAAATGGGCAAATCCCTAATTGTCTTTTCTTCCTCTCTTTGCACTTCTAGGAAAACTTGGGATATATGATGCTGATGGAGATGGAGATTTTGATGTGGAAGATGCTAAAGTATTGCTAGGCAAGTACAAATACAGGTGGAACAATCTATATAATTTAGTTGGCATGTTCATGTTTGGCCTTTTTTTTTTTTTTTTAAGTCAAAACAATATTTCTGGTTTCTTTATTTTTTTCCTAGTTTGATCAATTAAATTGATTTAATTGTGATGGGTTTCTCCCTTAATGCAGGTTGTAGGATTGGGTGTGTACCTCACAACAATTTTTGTTCTTTTTCTTCCCATATAGCAATGTTAGTGGGAAGCATTTAATTGCTTACGGAATGATTTTGAAATTAGGTGGTTGATGCTACTGTATTGAATGTTGAAAGATAGTTGTGATTATCAATAAATTTATCAGATGCAGGACCTAAGATGCTTCAAGAGTGAAAACATTGTTTATGTTAACATATTAAGACAGGTCCATTTTAAAGACTTTTAATATGTCTTTGTACTTCTTAGATGACTATTTGTGTAGTGCATTTTTGTATTGTCTTTATTCTCAATTCTTTTCAAGTCTGTTCATCTTCTTTGCTCTTCAGAAGCAGTACATGACATCAATTTTTCTTCTCTGGCTTTGAAACACTGGGTTTAGGCTTCTGTTCCTTTAATTCTAATTTGTGAGAATGTCTTTCTGCTCACTCTGTATCTTCAAAGGAAATTTCAATCTCTAGACATGCTTTACAATATTGTTGTTTACCTACATCTTTTAAAGCACTGCCTTCTTCAGCTACAGTCAAGCATTG
The DNA here is from genome assembly GCF_052056855.1 of Sturnus vulgaris. Taxonomy (NCBI): domain Eukaryota; kingdom Metazoa; phylum Chordata; class Aves; order Passeriformes; family Sturnidae; genus Sturnus; species Sturnus vulgaris. The sequence goes on along the minus strand of NC_142243.1, from coordinate 120,557,471 downwards.
GATAGATATTTCTTGCACACCTGATGATAGAAATTTTACTTAAGTTTACTTTTCTTTAGATTCTCTTTAGTTTTTTGTTCAAATTTAAAACTCTGCTCAACACTCAAACTTGTAAAATTAAACAAATGAACAAAGCAACAAACTCCCCAGCATAGTAACTAACAGCTTGAGCAGAGGACAAAATGGAATGTATCAAACTAGTCAGTTATCAGTAGTACATTATGTGTTATGGTTTGCTATTTCAAGTTCATACTCCATAAAAATCAACTTACCATAATTTTATTTTTCCTACTTTTATCTGGAGAAATAAGCATGTCTTTGGGAGGATGTGTGTTCATTTGTTTAATCCCTTCATGGTTTATAGAAAACCTGAGTAATCAACTGAATCAGTTTGCAGTGATATGAATGTGGGAGTCACTCCAAAGAATCTCCAGCACTCTGAATGGCTACAGAGCTACAGATTGGGCCTTAACTATAAAGGGTGACTAAGATAATACTTGGGATAGTTATAATCCTAATCTTTCTCTGTCTATTATGTAGTGTATAGAAACTGGATATCCTTTTCTTGACCGTCATATAAAGGCAGAAACATTCTGCTGCTTTGTTCCATCTCTGTTTTATGCAGCCTGATATAGCTGGGAGTTCTGCCAGTACATGAAAGAGTTTCTATTATAAGCTCATCTTATCATGCATTTAAACCTTGTATTTCAAATGTGACCTTAAAAGGTCACAGATCAAAATTTATTTTTATCATTTTTGAAAAGTTTCTTAGAAATAGGATTTAATCTCATTTAAATTTGAGAATAGTTTTTGCAGTTTCAAAGAAATGATACATTTTTAAGTTTTAACTGAGAAAATTATGAATATAAAAATTTATTTTATCTAATAAGTAGCATGTTGTATTATTAACTGAACTTCTCTGGAAGTTACTGTGTTTGTTTGCATTTAAAATTTAATAAAAAATAAAAAATGAGCACCACAATGCAGGCTGAAATTATTTCATTGATGCAGAAACTAGAAGACTGGATTCCCTCTTGAGGAATTAGTCTTCTAGAATTAAGTCATTATAGTAAAGGAAAATGAATAATAAGCTTATTTTCTGAATATTGAGTGCAAAGCTGCTTTTATTTGTTAGTACAAATAATAGTGCAGAGGATTTTGTTAGTACATATGCTGTATTTGAAGGCTTATTACTTTCTGGGTTTTTTTTTTCTGGGTCAGACTGCCATAACAGCAAGTGGTTTCTCCTGTATCAAAGGAGTTACTGCAGTTTGGTCTTTAATAATAGGAATTCATATGCTTTTTTCTCTTCTGTTCTTTAGCTATTTCAGCACTCGTATTGCATATTGAAATTGTCATATGTACAGTGGTTTAATGTTGTCCACTTCCATAAGCTGTAGTTTTCACTACAAATTTCAAGATTGAATTTCCTATTAATGGTCAATATTTTTAAAGTTTAAATTAATTTATTAACATTTTGAGAAATGCTTCTACCAGCATGAGTTTATTTTATATTTCAAACAATGGTTTAGTAGCTGATAATTTAGTAATTTTCTGTACTACTTGGCCATACCTAAATAGAAGAATTAAAATTTATTATTTTATTTCTTGTTTGTATAAGCTATGATAGGATCTGTTCTTTTTTTATTTGTTGGAATCAGAGTGGGTTTTATGATTAAGTTCTTTTGAGGGTAATTTGTGTAATTTTCAAAAGGGTTTGGCGAGAAGTTTGTTATGCCCTCTTCCCCCACTCCCCATGTAAGAGAAGTAAAAACACAAAAAACCAATCCAACTACACCCCCTCCAGTCAACCAACCCCAAGTAATTATGGAGTATTGTAGCATTTATTAAAAAATTATCTGTGGTGGAAATGTGAACTTGTTGAAACTAATCTGACATTATCTTGCAGATTTCTCTTTTTCATAGATATTTCTGAGGTTCTGTTTACAGAATTCCTTCTGGTAATGGGAAGAGAGGTTTTGTACTCTGGTCCTTTGGGTTCTGCTGTTTGCAGTACTTTGCTTCCAAGTTTTTGTCCACTTCACTCTGATTGTCTTCAGAAGGGTGTTACTCTTAGGAGGAGTGCTACATGTCTGACCTTGCTTTAAATCAGTACAGCAAAGCAGTGGCTTTAGTGGTCTTACCAAAAGCTGGCATGTGTAGGGGTACCAATGTCTGTAATAGTGACTTTGGAGCCAGGCTGTTTCTTTTGTACTTCTGTCCCTTTTAACAAGCAACAATATCCTGAGAAATCCTCCTTAAACACTTGCAGCAGTTAGTACAGTTTTGGAACTGCAGCTACAGAAAACAATCCCTTAATTGTTCTTGTGCATTTAGTTCAGAGTGGTCCAGCTATGCAGAAAATGGCAAAACCCCATCCTCATGTATCAGCAGTCAAATGGTAATAAGCAGTAGAATCCAAGTAAAAAAATCTTCTTTTCCTGTGGTTCACCTACAGTAGAAAAATATAATTGCAGGCAGTCGCGCTGAGATTGCACGTTCAAAAAATCTGTAGTCAGATAAGAGGTGTTAAAAGAATGCTTTTGCACGGTTTAGCTGTTTAGGATAAGTTTCATACTCTTCCCTATTTTTCTTGTATTCTACTGTAGTACTTTCAAATATTAAAGGTAGGCTCATTGTTCTCAGTTTCATAAGAAGAGGTGTTTACAGGGGAAGAAAGACTTTGTCTTGTTAAATGCATTTAGGGAGGTCCTGTGCCCTACTGCTGTGGTAACTATTGAACAGACAAATATTTTGATTCTTTCATTCACTTGATTTAAATTGTCATGTTAAGACTTCTCTTGAAATAAAGTAGCTATATCTTGTGAGTCTCTGCTTTTGTCACCATTTTCAGGTGCTTGTTATGATGCTTTTGTGAGCTCATCAGTTTTTACTTGGAAAAGCAGTTCTTCTTGATTATGGGGGTGAATGAAGACGAAAAATAGACTATAAATCAGTTGGTGGGTTTATCTGTAGGTATGAGAAAAATCCTATGTTTTTTTCTTTAATTCAGGCTGAAGTGTTGTCTGAGGGGTTTTTTGTTTTGTTCTTGGGTTTATTTTGTGAAATTCAAAGGTCATTATCTTCATCTTGGATAATATTTCAAAGAATTGTAAGGAAAGGGTTTAATTTTTTTTGTTTGGTGTTTTTTTTTGACAAAGACTGTAAGACACATTGTTCCAATTTCTGTGGTTCCCTTTGGAGTCCTAGTATTTTCAAAGAATATACGCCGCTGTACTCCGTTTTATAAACGTAATTGCCCAAAAATCTTATTCTTTACTTAGTGCAAGAATAGGTGCATCTATATGACTCTGTACGTGTGTACAAAAATGACTTCTAAAGCCTGAGGTCTTTTGGGAGTAGTGTGTTGTTTTTATTCTTTTGTTATTTTGGGTTTCTTTTGGCAGGGGCGTTTCCCATTTTGTTTTTATGAGATTCAGACAGACTAGAATGACACAAGTATTAATTCTGTCTTTATAACTTGGATTGTACTTTTAGGACTTTTAGATTCAAGTTTCCATTCTTATATTGAGATTTTGTTCCTCAATAAATATCTTTACTTTAGTTTATGTTTTTACATCTCGTATGAGCCAAATTTTGAAAACAAATTAGAATAACTGAGTACTGTGCGTAAAGTTGTTTATAAAATTTAATTTTTATAGAACTAAGCCATGGAAGAAGTTGGAGAGGGATATTTATAATACCTTGATTGCCTCCTGGATTCAATCTGTCATTTTTAGACCTTTGGGCTATCCAGTGAAAAGTTAAAGAGAATGGCTGGTCAATCAAGTAGAGGTTCTGGACATCCAGGTACAAGGATGTGGAATATCATGGACTTGGAAGTTTCTTCAGAATTATCATTGATAATTTCACTATGTGCTGTAAGAAAAACATGTGTTAAATGTCTCTACCATGAACTTCTCTATCTTGAATGTTTAATTAACCTGCATCTAATACTGCTTTATCTGCATGTGCAATGTGTTCACTTAATTTTATGTTTCAACAATCTGTCTTCACCTTTAGCTCACTTTCTGCTTGTCTTTTCAACACAAATGAAGATTTGTTCTGGTTAGAAGTGGGGGAAGTTCCTCCTTCTGCAGCTTTAAAGCGTACCAATAATTGTTTGTTGTTGCCTGGTCATTCTGTTGTGCTTTTCCTAGAATGGAAAATTTGAAATGTTATTTAGTAACAACTGTAAAACAGTGATTTTAATTTTAAAAATCCAAACAAACCTAAGCAAGATCTCCCCAAAAACAGGAGGGAAAGCAAGCCATGGCTTATTTGCCCTTTACAAATGCCATTTAGATCAGTGGGCCTTGTAACATAAAATATTAACTTCAAAAATTAGGGACTTTAGCAGTGATGAGCTCACTCTTTTGCTGTTCTGGCCTATTCTACTTTAGCTCTTTACCGTGCTTTAGAATTTCTATATAATGAAACTTTTACCCTGTATTGGCTACCTATTCATTTTTATCTGGTGTTCTGTGTATCCTCAGGTGTGGAAATAATTCCCGAGGATCAAGTACATCATATTAAAAAAAATCTATAATAGGAAAAAAAATGATTGAGAAACGTTAAAAAACCCAAACAAGCAAACAAACTGCAAAACGATGCCCCCCAGCAATTCAAATCCTCACTTCTAAACAAAATCAAAATTCTGCATGGATAAGAGTGTTATCCCTAACAGTGTGTCCGTGATGAATTTGTTTATATACCCTTTGCTTTTAAATGTTATTCTTGGCCATCAGTTGCAAGCTCTCAAATTTGAAAATGATGGTTTAAAAAATAAAGAAAACAAAATGAGTGATTTTAAAGTAGTAGAAGATTACTGATAAAAAATTTTCTAAAGGTGAATGCTGTGGCAGAAAACCTGAATATAAATGAGTTTAGTTTTAGAACTAGGAAGAAGGGAAAGCAAAGCTACTGCCATTTTTTCTCTTTTTGTTTAGTAAGATTCTGGCATAATACTTTGCATGTTTATTGCCCAAATTATAGTCTGTATTGGAAAGATTAACTTTCTTAACATCCTTCTATTTCCTAGTTAGCATTCCTGTAAAGACTTCTGTCTGTGACAAGAGATGTCTTTCACAGATCCTCTTTTTGCAGTTTCCTCTTTCCACCTAACTCCTGTCTCTTTTTTCCCCTTCCCTCTCTCTTTCTCTTTCCTCTATTCTTGTATAGGCCTGACCAAAGATGGCAGTAATGAAAATATTGATTCCCTTGAGGAAGTCCTTAATATTTTAGCAGAGGAAAGCTCTGATTGGTTTTATGGCTTTCTCTCATTTCTCTATGATGTATTGACTCCTTTTGAAATACTAGAAGAAGAAGAGAGCGAAGCTGCAGATGATGTTGATGGTACGTCACAGAATGAAGGGGTTCAGGGAAAAAAGACTTGTGTTATTTTGGATTTACAGAACCAGTGACTGAAAGACTAATTTGATTGGCTTTCAAAAATGTCCATGAAATCATCAATCTTAATATAGCAAGAATTGATGGCATTGAGGGGAGCCTCCCAAATGGACGCACTAAAGATTGAACTAAAGTTAGCCATGCAATGCTGTTTCAGTAGTTGAAAGCCTTTCAATAATTTTTCCATTTTTGTGACAGGATGACAAGTATTACACAGGTGTGTAAATATGTAGAATAAAACATGTATCTGTGGATGTGTAGTTGGTTTCTGTATGTGCTTCAGTTTGTGCATTTTGTGCACACAACTTACAAAGCTTAAATGTAATAATCTCTACTGTTAACACTGTAACATTTGTCTTTCTAGCAAACATTAACTGAAGCATTTTGTAACAGCCTTGGTTATAAAGTATTCTAGCATGACTGCATTTTGTAAATACTTGGTTTCATGTTAATCCTTAATATAGACATGACAATGATAATTCTCTTGTGAAATATAATTTTAATAAATAACTTATTTTGTGATTCACTGATTTCTCAGATAGGTTCTTTTTACTTGTTCAAAGAAAAGCACTTCATTTATAAGCGCTTGAAAATTCTACAGAAACATTTATTTCTAAGTTAGCTAACATTTTGTATTCAGAAGCTGCTCTGTCACATGGTTTATTCCCACTGCTTTTTCTGTTTTCAAACTAAATCTTAAGTCATTTCTTTGATATGACAATCACATCACAAGGGCTGTTTCAAATTTCTTTTCATTTTTAAGGTGGGCCTTCTGTGGAAGTGGGAAGCTGTGATTATGTATTTCTAATGTAATAATGACCATATTAAAGACTAATTGGAAATTAGAATTTAATGTCTTCTATTCCTTGAGAAACTGAAGTATTTAATGTAGTTTTGCAAATTTGAATCTTTTTCTTGTGAAACTGTTTTATGACAGTTGTTCCAAAAATACTTTCCATGTATGTGAATTCTGTCTGCTATCATGAAGTTATTGGTATAGAAAGGGCACTTTATAATTGTATCCTGCAGTTTGTATCAGATATCAATAGCTAAAACTGAGCTGTACTTTTAAAACATGAATAATGTACTCAAACAAATTACTATTAAAATTGTATCAAATTGTTTTTTGTAATGCCTGCTTTGCTTAAGTTTGTATTGGTTTCCTCTATGAAGCTGACATCCAAGTTTAAACGCTAGTAGTTACAGGCTGAAATTTTAACTTCTTTTTAAAATAAATATAATTTCACTTATTTTGGCATGCCATTTAAAAGTAATTTAACATGCCTGTTTAAAAAAACTTCCTCTAGATCATCCAGTTCAGGGTACTATATAACCTTTTAAAAGTAATAAAAATGTGCTAGTGTTAAGCAAGTGAAATGTTGTGTTGGACTAGTACTGCTGCTTAAGGTTTATGAATTAAATAGAGCCATGAGAGCATTCCAAATATTTGGGAATTAGGATATAAGAAAGCTAACAGCTTATTCATTTGGTGGTTTTTAAAACAAGTTCTATGAAGTTTAAGGCAAAAAAAAAATAAATTAGCCCCTAAACATTATAAAAATAAATGCTAGTGGATCTGGAATATTACTGAGCAGTTTGTTAGCAAGTGCAAGAAACTTGCAGTGTCTGAGATGTAGGAATTAAGTAAGCTTGAGATGTTTTATTTGAGAATTTTTTAAATCTTAATTTTAGAAGCAGCTTTGAATTAGAAATAAGAGTTTCATCACTGTTTTGTTATTATAATACTTCTCAGTGTGAAATAAAAAGTTGTCACGGAACATTGAGTTCTATTGTAGATGCTTCAGTAATGGAGTTAGATAGCCAAAAAGAGAAGAGGAACCTGTGCTATAGGAATTCTGTATAATGAAGTTTATGCAAAATAGTTTAAAAATTAGTTGATAAACTGGGAATTTTTCAAGTGAAATTGAGGTGGATTGCTTGAACTGCGGGAAAGCTACAGACACTGAGAGAGGTGATCAGTAAACAGTGAATTAGTTTAATGTGGGCTGCAGATATGAAATGCAGGCCAACAGAGTCCTGGCTTGATATCCTGCAACTTCCTTGTTGGTTTTATTAAGTGTGTAGGCATCTGCTCAAGAACAATTACAGTGAGAATGAATAATTTGTCAGGGGAGAAGGGGTGAGGGGTGGGTGCAAAGACCTAGTGTAAGTCAATAATTTAGTAGGGTACTTCGTTTCTGGAAAATATTCTCAGAAGTGTTCACTCTTGCCTGGGATTGTTCCTGTTAACAATTCAACCCTTGCCCATAGTGAGCAGAGCTCTCAAAACTCTCCAAAAGTTTGGGATATGAATTTGCTTTTCATGTATTCCATTAATGGTTGTGATTACAAACAGAACTTGGCTGATAAGGATGGCAATAAGATTTAATTGAATCTTCCATTTATCAGCATGGCAGGCTTTTTGTTTGTTTGCTCATTTGTTCTAAAAAAAGGCATTTAACAGCAAAAAACATTCAGTTGAGTATGATGTGCAAATAAGCAAAGAAAACTGAACAGTATCCCAATTTGCTTGTGAGTCTGCACAAAATATTTGAAATTAATTGAGGAACTTGAAAACTAAATTTTTAGCTTGAATGTTTATGAGTATAAAAATACAGTCATTAATTTTTTTAAACAGTATTTTTAAAGTGGGTTGAAAGCTATGGCATTTTGCCTTCTATTATTTTAGAATAATTATTTTAGAAAGTGAGGCTGTTGCTTTCTCCTGCAGTTTCTGGTCTGATAATTTTTAGTAGGAGAAAATTAGTAGCTAATAATGGTTTTTATGTGGAAAATATATTGTTTAAGTGATAGGAACTTGCTGGGTTTTATAGCTCGCAAGGAATGAAACTTTACTGATTTTTTTATTAAATTTGACATGCAGTTTTCATTAGATACCCTTGTACTCCTTACAGTTAATTAATATTAAATTTTCGGATCTCCAGAAATAAATGTCTGTGACTAAAATTGTAGTCTTTCAGATTGTCCAGCATTTTTAGAAATTGTGGGATGTTTTACTTTGTCATTTGTTGGTAAATGTTTGATATTTTAATTGCCAGTCTTCAAACAAAATGCTGCATTAACCTTTGTAGCAAAGCTTTTGCTTGCTTTCTTGTGATACTAATAAAAAGAAATTTATAGGGGAAAAAACCCTTAATACCCATACATCTAAAATGGCTGAAAACTTTCAGAGGCTTTGAACCCCAGATTTCTGTGACCACCTTCAGCAGGATTTAATTTGAAAGTAAAAGATTGTTATATGGCGGAGAGAAATCACAATGCTCATAATGTATAGAATAACTTTGAAGAGAATAAAGAGTACGTTGTTTGCATATCTGTTAAAATTCATATTTCAAAAATTTTTTGCCAATATTTTCCCCCTTCCCTCTTAAAAAAAAAAATCATTATTAGTCTCAACTAGCTGTCTATAGAAGAAATCAAATTTCCATAACAGTTACTGGTATAGGTTGCATTTAGATAGTGGCATAGAAGAAGAATATATTGAAGCATTAGAAAGATTTTAATTCACCTGTATTGTAAATGTAATTTGAGAGGTGGGGAAAGCTGTTGTGTACAGATCAGTCCTTTTGGAGAGATGTGTTACTGTATTCCCTGTTTAGTTTCCATCAGATAAGCAGCTATCATAATGATGTCACAGTAGCATGAAATACATTAAGTATTGTATTTCTCATGGTCAGTTAGGATGTATGTCTCAAGATGAGGCTAATAAAGGCAAGATTTGCTTATTGGTTTCTTACATCTGCTCGTACAGGATGCAGCATTAAACATCTGTGACTTCAGGAAACAAAAATGCTTTCTACCATGTGTATCTGATCTGGATTTTTCTTCTGACATTAGGCAGTTAAATAAGCAACAGGTATTGAAGCAATGTATGGAGAATGTACTGAAGTTTGGTGTTTTGTTGTTTGGGGAGTTTGTATGCTAGTTGTATGAATTAAAAATCTTGCACTTGGAGACGTGCAGGCTTTGGTAAGACAAGTGCTCTGAGTTCCGTTTAAGGTAAGTGGGTATGAGCTTTCTGTCAGTAAAGTAATTTTGTTTAGCAGATGACCTTGTGTATCTAATATAGCATATTACAAATGCACAGTCATAGTAATCATGTGCAGCGGGATAGACAAACAATCATAATTTTTTTCTGACTTGCAGTTCTTCTGGAAAAGGAAAGTAAAGAGAGAAAAAAATTTCAGTAATGATTTTGGCTTACAGATTAGTACTTTCTCTTTTTGTACTACAATTTTATCATCTTTCGCTAATTTTCTGTGTGGTTAAGGAGGTTCTTGATGGAACATCATAAATTAAGGCAAGAGTCTGAACACCAGCCCTAGCGTTTTTAAACTTGACACTTTTATATTCTGTTATCCAGGCTTTGCATAAATTGCAGCTGTTTGTCAGTTGCTTAGTGCTAACCTGGCCCGTGTACTTTCTATGGTAAATACAAAGTAGCCTCTCCCTTTTTCACATTTAAGTGGATAAACCACCTTAATTAGCTTACATTTGTTTTGTGGTTCTGCAGCTTAAAAGTGTTTATGCAGGTAGAGGTTGTGGAGAAATTGATTTACAGGAATTTTTTCATATGGCAAAGCCTTTCATCTAGCAAGGCTATTAAAGTTTTCAGAGTTATTAAGTGAATATAATAGTATTTGCACATGCCAGGTTGCTCAATATATTGTTAAATATGAGAAACTTATTTGTCAGCATCTGGGAAACTGCTCAAAAATTGAGAGCTTTTTGCCTATTTTTCTTTTGCAATGCTTATCTTTCTAAATAAAAATAGTATTTATATATTTTTCTTCTGATGCTAAAGTTCTAGATCTCTTCTCTCACTTGGGTGTTTGTGGAGAATGTTCTTGAAGGTTTTTTATGGAGAAAAATAGAGGAAGTGACTGGACTTTCTTGCAGATTAAGAATACTTTGTAATATTAAAAGGATCAGTTAAGGTAGCAAGTTGACTGCCTTTAAGCTCTATATGAAAATAACCACTTTGAGAGGAGTATTTTTATAGAATGACTATTTAAAGAGATTATTTAAAAAATACTATAAAGCTATCTACCTAAGTTAACTTTGAACTCCACTTTTTAATTAACTAACTCCAATAGTGGCCATTTCTGACATTTGATGATATAAATTGTATATTATCTTCTCGTATTGCCAGCATTGGATATTTATAATGTGGGATTGAATGGAGAAAAGGAGGACTGAAAACTAGCTCAAAACAAGTGTGAAGCCACTTGAATTGGACTTTGGAGTAAGAGTCCACAAGTTCAACTACTTGATTTATAGAATTCTGGACATTTGTTTGTGTGCCCCTGTGCTGTAATAGCCTAAGTCTTTGCCATGAATTCCCTTAGGTTTTGTCACATGCCCTGGACATTGCTATCTTGGAAAACAAGGTGGTTTGCACCCATCTTGCTTCAGCCTAATTGGGGCTGACAAGTAAGGCTTCCCTGTGCTGTAGGGATTTCCTCTTGTAGGGGTCATGTCCAGGTGGAAATCAAGATGCAGCAGGATTCTGGTCTTGTGATTTGTGCATAATACTAATGTTTTAAAATATATTATTTTACATACTTCTTTTGTGAACAGGTCTATTAATAATATGTTAAAATTTACATGATTTATGTAATTATGTCATGAATTGATAATTTGCTGAAAACTATAGTTCTATTCATTGCATAAAAGCAGATTGAAACAAAATTACTGCTTGTCTGAATATTTAACAAGTGAAATAACTGTAATCAGTGAACAAGGTATTTTGTAATCTTTCAACATAGTGCATATATGTTTATTTTAAAATAATTTGAAATATCTGTATGATAGCTTTTGTGTCTACTGATACTTGTAAAATTTCAGTTTTCCTTGTCAACACATGCTTCTAAGAATATCGTAAAATATCCAGTAATGTTTAATTTTAATATTAAAAGACAGAAGGAGCTGGAAATTTAGATGGCTTTGTACAACTTTTCTGAGTACCTTGTATTGTTTATATTTTCACTGATGATGTAAATGAAAGTTGGAGTCTGTTTTTGCTTTTATATGAAAAAAATGTTGACTTATTCTTCCATGCATTGCTTAGAAATAGTAAGACTGAATAATGATTTTGTCAAGTTAGAGCTCTGGTCTTCAGCAATGATGGTAATCTTTGAGGGAAGAGCTTGAAAAACTCATATCCCAGGTATGAATTTGTAAGGAAATTAATCTAAAGCCTATATTTTTCCTTGACTAATCCTTTTAAAAACAATTTTGGCCATGGCACAAATGCTTGATGTTTTGAAAACATGTAGTATAGAAGTTAGATGCAAGGTCACTACAATGACTTTAATGGCTACATTAATTAAATTTATCATTTCATTTTTTTAGTATAAGCTATCAGAGTATTGTTTGTTTTTTTCAGATTAAATGTTGCTATATGACACAGTTTAGGTAGATATTGTTTTCTGGAAACCTAAGATCATGGTGTAGATGTTCAGTGTCAGTGTTTTGTATGTCTGAATGAGAAGCCTAGTGTTTAAAAGCACATAGTTACTGTATCTTTTCAGCTTTTCTTTACTTTCTAGTTGGCTTTTAGGTAGCAACCTACGTGATTTTTTTTGGTTAAAATTGCTGTGTTTATGGGATTTAAGTCTTAATCCAGAGCATCACGATAGTGATAATCTAGTCTCTTAATGGTATTAAAAAGATGAAGCTAAATACTACTTGTTTTTCTGGAAAGGCTTTTGCCTTTATGCCTCTTGTGGTGCTGGCTGTGAAGTGCAATCACGAGGCTGCTGCTCTCTGTTAGCTACAATGGGAAAAGAAGACAGCACCTGATCTTGGAGAATAAGGTTCATTTTTTAAAATAAAAATCCTAACAGTCTTAAGTTGTCTGAAGTGCTGCAGTAAGTATTTTAACTGTAATGAAATGGTAACTGCTTTTTGGATCTGGGCAATACCTTTGCCAAAACATTTATTTTCCTTTGGATAAAGAAATATATTGTAATTTTTTGAAAGAAAACAGTCAATTTATATACTCTGCAATACCTGTGTACTTGAAGGCTTTTTGAGTTAACGTGCTTATAAAATATTTATAAGATTTTATAGGAACAGAAATTAGTGCATTTGAGAGGGAGCAGACAAATACTTTGCTGACAAATCAGAGGGGGTGCTGGTTATAATTATGTGGCAGCACTTGTCTGGAGGGAACTGAGCAATCTCCTAGTTTAGACACTTCACAAGTAGCATGCATTTGGTAATGTGGTGCTTTTCTTTGATTAGTTAGTCTTTCATATCAGTACTTGTGATGGTCCTGCAATGGAGGTTGCTTTATTCTTAAGTTAATATTTCGTATTTTTCCATAGTGTTATAGTGTACTATGTAAAGTGAATGTTTTACATAACATGGCAGGTAGGGAAATTTCATGTCAAGTTTATTAAACATTACAAATATGTTCATAACCTATTTCCATTTTGCAACTAATTAGGTGAGGAGCCAGGAGGGGTAGCCAAGAAAAAAACTAAACTCAAAGGTATTTTTAATGTTCTTTATCCTGCGGAACTTTATGCAGATAATGATGTATGAAATGCATGTGCATTACAAATACAAACTATGGGTTATAATGTTTACTAATATTAGCTGTGTTGGCTAAATATTTTCTAATGGTGCAGCAAATTATTGTTCTTGCAATTTTTCTTTTTTTTTTTTTTTTTTAATACTGATTGAAATTTAGTGGCAATGTGAGTGCTTTCCTAACTAGAGATTATATTTTTGTGTGGATTTTTTTTACAAAAGATATCTTGTTTGGACTGTAAGTAGTTTATGATAACCTGATATTCTGCATGTTTTTAAGTAAGATTTTGCTCCATGTGAAATCCTCTTTGTTATCTTCAATGAATTCATGATATTATTACTATATTGTAATTTGACTTGATTGCCTTAATTCTTCTAAGGCTATACTTTAATAGTTTCATCTATTTTTTTTCCTGTGGGAATTGAAATTCAGGCAAGGTTCAATAACTTCCCTTTAATAATATTTGCAGGATTGATTGCAACATTTTCTAAAAGCTTAGCATGGGATAGCTTGCAACCAATTTATGCCATATATTTATTTATTATTACATTGTATGAACAGGTCATAGTGTTGAAAACAAAAAAAGCTAATTAGCCTCAGCAAACACCAAGGTACCAGATGTACTTCAGGTGCTTAGCTTTTTATCTGCTCAGTTATCTCTGGGCAGCATGAGGCTATGCAAACAGTCCCTATGTGACATAAAGAACATATAGACTGTAAGGTGTTATTCTCTAGCAATATATGAAAAATGCATGCTGTCCACCATACAAACCTTCATGAGGAAAAAAAGTGTATTTGCTAAGGAAAGCTCGTTTCAGTGTGACTTTGTTCAGCATCTTGTATCAAGTTGAAATTATTAGCATTGTGCTTGGTATAACTTCGTTGCAAACTGCATGTTTCCAAGAATGTAGTAAATGCCACTTAGCAATTCTCTCCTGAGTTTTGGATTATCTTTCATTGTTTGATATGAGAATAAAGAAATGGCATATTTCAAATGTTTTGTGTCAAAAACTATTTAGAAGGAAATATGATATCATTCCTTTTAGACTGAGCTATGTAATTGAATTGTTCACTCCAGAAATGTTACACAGCAGCTAGAGGCACACCTGCTTTTTTGCCTCAACAGGCTGCAGTTTCTCTCAAAAGTCTGAATAAAAATAGAGCTGTTTATATGTTAAAGTTTTCTCACTTTCTTAATAATGTGGGAGTATTCATTTCAAAATTAAATTGAAATATTGCATACAGATTTAATGGAAAAATCTCTAAATTTTATTTACTTAAAAATTCCTTATTCTGGAGTATTCTACTGATACTGAAAAATATTTTCAAAACTATGGTAAAATGGAAGTAAATATTGAACATTAAACATACTGAACATAAATTTCAAGGATTCTGTTCTGATTGTTCTTATGACATATTATCTGTATACCCTGACACAGCCAAATGTGAATTAGGCAGAGAAAAGAAGCACAAGAGACACAACTCCAAAAGTAAAACAAATTAAAAAAAATTATACTGATAGCTGAAAAGCAAAGTTGTAAGAACCAATTTACAATTATTGCTTTGATTTCACTGAGTTTAGTCTAACGCATTTAACTGTTTTGGACTTGATTTAATTCATCAGGACATTGCTGTTTCTTCTTGTACTTCTCAATACATACTTCAGTTATCTTTTTAAAGTCTTTGCTTAATATGAGGTAGCAATATCAGTAAAACATTGTATTATAAATTTGTGTAATAACGTTTACAACTGTTACGCTGTTGTCAAAGGTTCAAAATTTATTGTGATTTTCATGCTCACAGGCAAAAGTGGTTTTAGCATTCTGCAGAAGTTAACAGTAAGATAATAGAGGCATGGTTTTCTCTACATTAACGCTTCATTTGGATGCAGCTGCAGTATAAGCCAATGTTATTCGCTGGCTGCATGGTGTGAGATGTTCCTAAACGTCAAAACTAATTTGTTTAAATTACTTAAAGCTTACGAGTTGATTATACAAAATCTAACAAGCATTAAATAATAATTTGATCAAAGCTTTTACATGGTGTTCATAAGATGTTTTTTGGCCTAAGAATGGTTCTCTTATTGAACATTTCCTCTTTTTTAAATGAAAAACTAAAAGCTATTAAAGAACCACTCAAGAAATTAAGGGAGAAGCAGGAATCCAAGAAGGAGGAAAATGAAGAAGAAAAAAAGAAAACCAGGAAAGGAAAAGATGCTACTGATCGAAAGGACAAGAAAGCTGTTGATACGAATAAATTAAAGAAAGATTCTGACAAGGCTAAAAGAGACAGAGGAAAGGAAAAAGGCCTAGACAAAAATATAAAATCCAAGGAGACTACAAAAAAGTCAGCCAGTGAAAAGGATGGCACTGTTCAGGCTGGAAAAGACAAAGAAACAAAAAAGCTAGTTAAAAGCCAATCCAAGGAAGACAAGAAAGAAAAGAAATAAACAAGAGTTCCTGTTCTGCTAATGAGGAACAGACCTCAAGAATGTAAAATTCAGCATATTTATATGAATGTGGTAAATATGGCAGTAAGAAAATAATGTTTTCTGGAAATAAGTGTGAACAAAGGCTATATATACTATTTTTCTAAAACTGTTCAGTGTGTACTGGTATTGTAAACACAAAGCAGAAATATCTGCTGGGAAACTCAAGTATGTACATATGTTAATGTGCCTGGCTACCAATGTATATTGAAAACATTCAAATGTTAAATTTATGCCAGTTACTTCAAGTCTACTCTAAATATGGGTTTGGGGTTTTGTGATTGTTTTTTTTTTTCCCTTCAGTGTTCACTTGATGTGGAGATAATAGTATAATATTCTATATGAAATGCAAGTTTAAAAACAGTATTAACAGACTTACCTGGACATATATAGTAGAAACTCAAAATATTTCTATTTCACAGAAACAACCAGGAGGAACATTAATGGTCTGTAGTGTCATAGGAACTAAACAAATAAATGTAACGTAGTCTCTGCCAAACTTTTTCCATAAGGAAACTGGTTTTTTTTCCTGAGAAAACTGTTTTGTACACAAATAGTCAAACCAACTTCAGTGTTGCACTTTGTCATAAGACCCCAGTGTATACTCAATCAAAATGTTCCTACATTTTTGATCCCATGATAATATGTTTCTGCTTTTCTTCCATTCCCTATTTATTTAATTACTTTATTTCTCTAAATTTGAGTTCAAAAGCTTGATTCATTATCACTTTTTATTTAACTGTGTCCTGATTTTTTTCCAAGTTTACCAACCGTTTAGTAGTGAATACTGCTGAAAATTAGGCCACCTATTTCATCATTGATAAGTATTGTTGTATTCCAGTTATATTTAATATGTGATATGCTAGTACTACTCTATTCTGTTTGAACTTGTTTAGAGAACAGCTTATATATTTTTGCAGCTATTATCTTCTTCAACACTTCCAAGTGCATGATGCTTCTATAAGCAAAATCTTGTGTTAGTTTGTTCTTACAGCTTCTGTATTTTTAGCATCAAGGAAAGGGTTATCCAGCAGTCTCTTTAGAATAAAGTTGCAAAACATTTCTGCAGAGATAATAGAGAGATTTCAGAATATTTTTGAATCTATAGTTGCTTTCAAGTTTATTTAGAAATGAGTATTTTCCAAATAAATTTGAAAGCAAGTACATTGCACAGAGTACAAAAACTTGTAATGGAAGTTTGATTCTTGACATACCGCAGCATTAGTTTCAAGAAAACAAAACTAAGGACTGAAATTTGTGAATGAGTATATATATGCATGTGGATAGTAATTTAAGATTGAAGTCCTGAAGGTTAATTCTGTTTGTGGTTTTGCTAAAATTTTGTGTATAACAGTTGGCAATACACTTACCTCAGCCGTTCCATACAGATGTCTGCATCATGCTTTGATTCCTAGAGTTATGAGATGTGATAATAAGATTAAAGATGATTTTTTTTTTTTGTTAGAAAAAGTGAAATATTCAATTAGTTATGAAAAATAGTTCAAATTAAAGCTATAGAAAACAGTACAGTATCTTAAGATTCTGGCTGTTGTAATTCACAGAGATGATCTACTCTGAGGTATTCTTTAAATATTTATAAATTCATTAAGAGGGAGGGAAGACATGTGCATTGTGAATGGTACAATGCCTAGCAAAAAAAATACGAGAGAATGAAGATCTAATAAATGCACTTCCATAATGAACATTCTCTGTTAGGTTTTGATGATGATAGATGTATTTATTCACTTTGCTCTGGTAAGTATTAAAATGTGTATTTGACCAGAGGAGCATTCAAATCACACTTCTCAAGGATGGTGGCACAATGGCACAACATCACTTTTTATTTTCTCCCATAATGTGACAGAACTTGTAACTATGTGGGAGTGAAAGTTGAAATGAATTGCTGTTCTGATTAATATATTGTATCTGTGGCCCAAAGTTTATGGGCTTCTGGAAAGGTTGGGTTGTTTTATTTTTGCCTTTCCAAAGAAAATTTTATTTAGCACTCCAGGCTATACAGACAGCCACAAAATAAAGTATTTTTCCCCCAGTGATCTCTTGTGTTGTTGTATATCTCTCTGAAATACTATTGTCATCAAACTTGATGCAACAAGTTACTACATAAACTCAAAAAATGCGCCAGACAAGTAAAAGCTGAATGCAATTCTAATAAACAGAAGAGAGAAAACAATATGTTACAAAAAGTAAATGATTTAGTATATTACATATTTCATAGGATTGACTAGAAATCAGTGTTAAACACAATAGATATGTATAAAAAGCTTGAAGGTCAAGTTGAGAAATGTGCAAGTGAAACAAAGACAATTGTTGGTTCTTTCTTTCTTGTTAAGTACCCATAAGTGCTTGTTAGGTGTGGAATATTGGCTGTCTTTTGAAATGCTTTTACTTCATTTATTGTTCATGAAGCAGAGTATGTGGTTGTCTGGAACTTGTGGATTATTGAGGATACAAAGACTTACTTAAAGCAGTGTATGTGTAAAGTAACTGAACTGTGTTTCTTAAAGCAAACTGTTTCCATGTGGCTGTTTCCGTGCTTATGGATTCTGAAGTATGAGAGAGTGGTTAATATGACTTGCTGGTTTTGTCTCCATCCTAAGATGATTGTAGAAGGAAGTAACTTCTTACTCTTATAGCCATTAATATTCCTGCAGGAAAAGATTAATGTCTTAATTATATTTTCTAATATTCTAGGTGAGTGTTTTTTTAATGACATGGGAAAATTGGCCAAAAACTAAGTGTAGATTTGGCATTTTGCTTCTAGCTTCTTATTTTGACTCCAAAGTGGTAGACTCTTAGTTACACTACTTTTGGATACGGCCTAACTACCTATCTTCAAATAATTTAAATTTAAATAATATAAAAAGATATACTTAATTCTATTGTCCTGTAACCATTACTTGAAATAAATACATGTTTTTCTCACAATCCATAAAATAATATCTCTCTAGTCTGCACAAATTTGGCTTGAGACATACTTGTCCAATTTGCATTGAGATATGTTTGACTCCAATAGAAATGTGGTAATTCTTATTTTTTAAATTGTACTTACTTGAAATACAAACATTATATTTATATTTGTCAAGTGACACTTAAGAGTCACTTTTACAAGATTGCTGGTACTACAGGGATATTCATCATAGTTTAGCCTCTGCTTTCTTACATACTATATTTTCTGTTTATTTCCATGTATACAGCTGTTGAAAAACTCTTTTGCTTTGGGCAGTGGTGTGTGTTGAGACGGAAGTCTTACCTTAATTGACTTGGATGTAGGATTATAGTCAAATGCCATTTGGAAGGGACTTTGGGAGATCGTTATTCCAACATCCTGCTCAAAACAGGGTCATTTCAGAGGAATGACCAGGTTGCTCTGGCCATTTTCCAGTGCTGTCTTTCAGACCTCCAAGGATGGGAATACACAGCCTCTCTGTGCAGTGTTTTCCACTGATTTCACTGCTGTCTTAGTGGAAGGGGGTTGTGGGTGTGTGAGATTTTTCTTATACCCAGTCTGAACCTCTTGTACAAGGCTTGCTTGAACCCTCCTAAAGGACACTTGAGAATTAGTCCAATACCAACACATTCTTGAGCATATGGTGTCTTAAGATGTAACATGATCCATCACAGCTGTGTCTTTATCTCCTGCCATGATGATGTTGATCATTACATTTATTGATTGCTTTCTTTTCATTGTGTTTTGATCTAGAAAGAGACTGTGGTATAGATAGCCAGGATCTTAGTGGTAAAATTCCATCAGTCATCCTTTTCTATAGTCCTAGTTGTCAAAACAAACTAATCTTAATCAGGTCTTCTAAGATGTAACATATTTAATTAAAGTAACTCTTCTCATTCTGTGCAGCCTTTCATAAAGTTCAAATTAGTTCTTCATAGAACCTATAAAATTGATCATATGAAGCACTTTCTGCCCAAATTGAAAAAAAGAGAAAAATTTGCTGCCTGTTTTTTTATTGGATACTGAATAGATGTTGAGAATACTGTAGTCATTTGTTCAGTTACTTTGAAATAAAGGCAAGTCCTTAAATTTCTGTCTCTTTTTACCTCCTCATTGTACGTCTGTCTTCCAAACATCTTTGTTTACTATCTGGATACACTTTAGTCTTTATATATATATGTATATATATATCACTGTATATTATGACAGCCCTGTAATTGTGATTGTTTGAATGCATTTTTGGAAACTGTAACATCAGTTAATTTAATTGAAAGAACTCTCTTATTTTATAACTGAATCGGTTCAAAAAGGGCATAAAGTTAACTTTATAACTGAAAAATGCAGGCCTTAAAGAAAGATCTGTCCCAGCACAGCCAGCATCACCAGAATCTGAGGAGACTGTCCAGCCCGCTGAGAAGTCATATGTCGAATCAGGTAAGAACTTTCGTGAATCATAGGCAAAACAAAAGACATGATGCTTCGTTTGAATTTTAATTCTGTGTCATTAACATGTGAACTCTTTTACAGATTTTGTGTTGCTTATCTACTGGCATTTATTTAACAGGAATCACTGTTTATAACTTCATATAAATCACTGACCATGAAAAATGTAAAATTTCATGGTTGCTATTGTAGTCATATCACATCAGAATAATTTTCTGATGATGTACAGTTGTGGCTTGGATTGATTTCCAACTGTATATCCAGACAGAATAATAGCAGATTCTTCACCTTAAAAAACAAACAAGACCCTCTCAACAGCCAACTTAATAATATAATAAAGTACTCACTTTTCCACTAAAACTACTAGCATATAATAAATACTATAAATGGAGCTCCTACTGTTAAAAAAGTTTAAACGAATTTAAAGCCCTATAGTATTAGTAGAATGTATTAGAATTAAGAGGGATTCAAGAAAAAGTCTTTACAAATGTCACATTTCACATAAGTGGTTTACATTAGTGTTATTCAGAGAGTATGGGTTTTTTTCCTGTTTATTGAAGAGTCTTATCCTATGTGATATTTGTGTGAACCTAATGCATGAACATACAAATACAGAGCATAAGGCCAGTGGAATCTATGGAACATAGATTTTGTTTTGAAAGATTTTTCTTCTGATATAATTTATAAAATACATCAAGATATGGTTTCCTGGTTGAGTGGGTTTTTTTGTATGTGTGTGTGGTTTTTGTTTTTGTGGGACTGTTATTCATAACTGGTAGCATTTTTGGATCCGTATTTGAAAATACAGCTGTTACCTGGTTTAGAGCTTTTTTGTCAGATGTGTCATTATAGGGTTTCTCAGTGTTAATTTCAGGACATTTGTATGAAGACAACACTTCATATAAACTCCTGTTCTGTCCTGGGCTGGTGTGTTAGATGGCAATCGCTTGTCCATGAAACCAGTTTGTGATTTCTCCTGGCAATTTGTAGCAGAACAAGACCTTGATATTGTAATATTAGTATCTATTTTCCCTGTTTATGAAGTCGACAGGATCCTTCTGCTGCAACTCACATTCTGTTGTCAAATATGACTTGCTAGTGCTGCTCCCTAAATTGCAGGAAGATAATGGATGAAAGTGTTAGTAAATTAATTCCTTAGAAGAGAGTTCTTGGTTTGAGTAGTTACCTGAAGTTGTTACTACCCCTGGAAAAAATATATGTGCAAAAAATGTAGTGTAGATAAATTCTCCCAATTCATCTTCAGATGGACAAATCTGATGTGATTGTTGCAATACTTTCTATATTGGAGAGTAAGCAAGACAAAATTGTTTTTCTAATTATGTGAGTTGCAGAGGTGCACCAAGTCAGTCTCTAGGGAATTTCGTGAAAGGGATTAAGAACATGATGAAGCCTACTAAAAGCTGCAAGCTTTGAGTTAATGTTTAGATTTTGCCTTTTGCACTTACCTTCACTGCAATTTATAATCCTTTTAGAGCACAAGACTGCCGATGTAGAATTGGAAGAGGAAATTCAATCTGTTCATCATGAAGCTCTCCATTCCAAGCCTGGTAATGCATTAACACTTAGAAATCACTGAAGAGTTTATAAATACCACCATAGGCTAGATGAATCTCAGAGTCTGGTTTTGGTATGAACTTAAAGTACTTTTGCCTGCACAGAACATTCAAATCAAATAATTTGTAATTTTCAAGAAAATTCAGAAAGTTCAGTCATCAAATCCTAAAACTGTGTCTTCTTATCCAGACTTGTGTGGTAGTAATAGCTCAAATCAGTCATTTAACAAAAGCTTTCTCAAAACACTGTGTAGAGGGCAGGAGTGGACAGAGGAGAGTTGGCCTTTTCTGTGAGCAAAGGTCCTGGCAAGTTGGGTTTATAATGCTGGGTAAAAAAACCTGTGCAGATAAGTTTTCTGTCACTCCCCTTCCCTTTGGAGACTAGCTGGAAAATACAAAGGGTGTACTGAAGACTGAATATTTGCTGGTAATAGAAAATGTATTCACTAACAATCTGCTGTATTGATTAGGAGAGAGACATGAAGATATAGATGAAAGTGTAAGTGACCAGTGGCAAGTAAAGGAAGAAATACATGGAGAAACTTTTGAAGCTCCTGCAACAGATGACATGCTCAGAGAATTTGAGAATGAAATTCCAGAGACATATGAGACACCAGACTCAGTTCAGAAAGGTATCTGAATTACTAAATACATTTAAAAATACATTTACAAAAGAAAACCCAATCCAAATGTCACGTTAAAACCTGGGCTTTTAATTTCTACTTGAAATAGAGCCTTCACAACTGTCAACCACAGTATTATTTAGCAAATAAATATATTTTAAATCAAAATGGGATATTTTAATACTATGTGGTTTGAATTTTTTTTTATTTAATTGCAACTCTATGTGCTTTCATCAGAATTAATCTGTGCTCCAAATATGCATATCTGTCCCCAGAGGCATGAATATAGTAATATAGAATGGTTTTGGTTGAAAAGGTCTTTAAAGATCTCCTAGTTCTAGCTCTTCTGCCATGAAGGGCACCATTCACTAGACCAGATCATTCAAAGCCCCATCTGGCCAGGCCTTGAATACTTCCAGGGATGAGGCATTCACAGCTTCTCTGGACAACATGTTCCAGTGCTTCATCACTCTCACAGTGAAGAATTTTTACTTTATACTCTATCTAAACATGCCCCCTTTCAGTTTAAAGCCAAAACCCCTTTCCTGTCACTACATTCCCTTGTAAAAAGTCCCTCTTCATCTTCTTTGTCCCCTGAAGATACTGAAAAGCTGCAATTAGGTCACCCCAGAGCATTTTTTTTCTCCAGGCTGAACCCCAGTTCTCAGCCTTTTCTCAGACCTCTGGAGAGGTGTTCCATGTTCAGTCTTTCATCTCCCAGCACCCTCAATTGCTTCCTGGTGTGGCTGCTCTTAATCTGTTCATCTCCCATCAGTAAAACCTGTACGGAATCTGCTTCTATATCTTTTGGTTTATTAAACTAAATTTTAAAGTTTATTAACACAGTCTTTTCTATACTTTATTCTCATTCTTATTTCATTCAAATATGGCTCCCTAAGAGCATTAACTACATTTAAGTCCTGCAGAGATGAAGACATCATATAAAGAAGATGCTCATATCTTGTCATCTTGGGACTTTGACTGGATGATGAAAATTGTAGTCAACACATGAAAGTAGAGTCATATGATCTAAATCCAACTAGGGGGGGAAATTTTCTGAATGCTTTTTATTTGCACTGCTGAAAAATTTACCTATATCTTAATATACCTCTATACTTTTTGATAAAACACATATAATTGGTATTGTCTAAAAGTTTTGATTGCTGGAAGTGCACTGAGATTCTTTCTTCACAACCAAAGTAACTCTTCAGTCTAGGTCTATTATACCTCCTCATTTCTGTATCTCTTTTATTCATCCACAGCACAAGTCAAATTAGGAGACTAGAGGAGAAATATAAATTCCATTTACTTTGAATCTTTGCAATTAAGAAGGCAAAGTTAATATATTCTTCTTTCCTCCAGTTTATTCAGAAATTTCTGTGGAGAGTCCTCTTTTTTTGAGGAAATGTGTATAGAATTTATTAATATATGTACATTCTCAATACTGTATATGAATAAAATAAGTAACTTTTTTCAGTCTATATATACATATCCTATTGCCATTAGGAGAAATTTGCTTAGAATTTCAGCTTAGAAATATTACAGTTCTTACATAATATCTGTTAGAGGGTTTGTGGTATTGTTTGTTGATTTAAAAATGTAAAAATTTGTGCAAAATTCTCAGATGCTGATCCTGTGGTGGATGATGTTGGAGCAGTGGAGTCTGAATCATATGAAATTCCAGGTACCTTTGTTTTTCCATACTGAGTAATAATAGTTTTCTGCCTCAATGTAACATATTATATGAGAAAGAAAAATAGAAAAGGTTAGACTAGTTTAGAAATATATCATTTTGAATTTGGGTTTTTTTTCTCTCAGTAACTAATTGTTATTGTCTTGGAGGATTTTTCTTAAGGGATGACTGTATCATACTTACTATTGAAAATCTTTATTACAAATAAGAGGTGACAGGTATGGAAACTTTGCTTTCATTGGTGCAAAATTTTTTATTTACCATGTGTTTCTGACTGTTGTGTATGATTGGGGACTGGGTAGGCAAGTGGTCTGTGGTTATACAGTCTAAAAAAGGGAGAATGAGATGTATTGCTTATATTGTCTTCATACAGTCTATAATAATAAGGTTCTTCTAGACTATTTTTCTTGGCATTAGGAGAATCCAGTTTTTGTGCCTTTCCTTCAGGGCTATCACAGTTTCTTTGTGTCTGACTCTGCTAACAGAGAGGGAGTCAACACCAAGGACATAATTCTGAACTATCCTTGTTCTGTCTTTCTGCACATCTTAATTGGTCTTGAAAGCTTTTTGAAATTTGGCTTGGACTAATCCGATTACCTTGTAGTCATCTTCATGTTATGCTTGATGTCATGTACATGGGCATTAGCTCATCTTTCCCATTATGAAGAAGCATTAAGTGGATATTGCAGTTTCCCTACTGTCTGATAAGTATTTTCTTCAGGATTCTAACAATGTTTCTTTAGAATATGGACAGTCTCTTGCATTTACATTAGACATTGATTTCTGTTTGTACTAGGCTTCTTATGTTTGACTAAGTGTTAGCTCTAGACTTTGCAGTTGTGTTTGGTGTCACAGATGTGACAGAAAAATAGTTTTATTTATTTGATACAGCTAAAACTGTTTATCCCAAACTGTGTGTGGGATTACTGGTTTAGAAGCCAAGCTTCCAAAGTAAAAGGATAATACTTTACCTTCAGTACTGTGTTTTCTCATATGTGAGTATATTAACAACATTGAAAAGAATTGTAGTTATAGAGGAAAATAATCCCCAAATTTATCTAGGTAATGAGGGGAAGTACATTGCTCTAAATCTGAGATGCCAGAAGTGAAGCACATATTTTGCAAGGTCATTTTCTGGTTCATGTCTTGTCTTCTATAGATCCATCACCAAGTCAGCCTCCTGCACATTAGTAAAGATATTTTGCTGTTTTGAAGATAGACAATGCTTGCATTTTTTATTCATGTTAGAAGAAATATTTAAAAATATTGATGGAGATATTGATGGCTCTCATTGCTCTAGTTTTCCTACAGAGAGTATAGCAGAAGACTGGAAGAGAGAGTGGCCCAACACCTTCTTTTAGATTGCCATGTGTCAAGTGTCAGTTTATAAAGTTTCAGTTTTTCAGATTTCAGCTAAGGAACTACATTTAGCCATTGACAGAATCATTATGTATACAAGTTAAAACAATGACATTTTAGACATATTTCATATTTTTAATTTCAATATATTTATTTTTTCATATTTAATTTGCAGCCTTAAGAGAATATGTTGCAGATTTGGAAGAGAGAGCAAGTGATCCAGACACTCCAGGTTTGTAAATTTTCAGTATTTCAAATGATAATAATCACACTTTTTAAAATGTGCTACAAGGTGATGTGTCATATTGACTGTTTCCTCATAGTTTTATTTTCAAATGGTTTTTAGATAGTTTCAAGTAGGCCTGATTTTTATGCTGCTATGTTACCATTACATTTGTGAGCATAACACTTCATGAATCCAATCTACAAATACTTACATAAATATTTTGTTCTGTTAGGAATTTCCCAGTCAAATCAATGGATTGATTATCCAACACCTACTTATATTCCTAACTTTAAGCCTCAATACAAATATGCATAAACTTATTGTACTCTGTGTTTTATGATGTAGTTCCTGGATGGGTTTTATAATTCACCTATCATTGTCAAATAAAATACTGTAGTATTAAGTCACTATTATTATTTCTTTAATTTTTGAGCTAAATATGTGACCTTTTTAAAACCTCTTGCATTGTTTAGCTGTTGCATGAAAATTCAATTCAATATAAAATATTAAATATTTCTATTTAAGGTGACTCTGAGGTAATGCCAGAAGATGCTATGGAAGATTACACAGGTACAATCCAAAATCTTCTTTCTTCTTGCTGAAGATTCATTGAATTTTGGTCACAAACCAAGACAGTCATACACACAAAAAAATCCCCTGAACAAACAAAACAAACCACAACAACATACAACACCCAAGACTTTGGAGTTCCTAGGTAGTATTTTTTCAGAATGTAAATTGAAAATTTAGACATTAACTTCCTGAGGAAATGATTCTAAAATTCACATGAGTACTACTTCTCTGTAATGCCATCCAAATGGGCAGAATAATATTTTGAGGGTTGAATTTCCAGGAGAATGGAGATTGATATTTTAAATTGTATAGAAGTGTTTCTGTGAATAAAAAAGAATTTAAATATGCCAGAGGTGTTGCAGTTAGTGTGATGTCAAGAAAAAGTAATATCTCTACGTTTTTTTAAAAGCAAGTAAGCCATAACAACCAGATGCCAAAATTACACTGTAGAAGTTAATTGTATATAAAAGTGATGTACAAATAGTTCAGATTCAAAATAATTATGAATATTTATGAGCCATATAAGAAAGCCTGCTGATATTGCTTTCTTTTTAAAGTTTATCTTTTGATGCCAGAAAATCAATCAGTTGTTTTCACAGGATCTTTTAGAAATCTTCACCTTTGCACTCTCATTATTACAGTATGAACTACTATAGTTTCAGATATTTTTTTTGATCTGAAT
Source organism: Sturnus vulgaris (assembly GCF_052056855.1). Classification (NCBI taxonomy): domain Eukaryota; kingdom Metazoa; phylum Chordata; class Aves; order Passeriformes; family Sturnidae; genus Sturnus; species Sturnus vulgaris. The sequence continues at coordinate 120,530,872 of NC_142243.1, read as the reverse complement.
AAACTTGACACTGTATTGTATTATTTGTGTGTCTTTATTGTCTTAAAATTCCATGAATTTTCCTGCTTATTTTCTCTTTCTTTAAACAGAGGATAGAGTGCATGAAGATTATAGTGAAGACCAAGGTAGGACTGCTATACTTAATGAAATTATAGTATCAAAATTTTTCATTAATATAAAAGTGGAATTACATTGTTTTAAACTTTCCTATGCTGCCACATTACTTTGCAAGTTCTCAGCTAAGGTTTTGGGTTGTTGTCTGTTCAAACCCCCTGTGTTTGTAATCAGTCAATCAATTAATCTTTTAACACTGGTCCAAGTGTAGAGTATGCATACTCATTATATTCCCATACTGCTCCTCTTTGCCATCCTTTGTGCATATGTGGAATAAGAATGTTGAAGGCTTTACCAAGCCTTTTTCCTTGTGAAGCCCTGGCCAGGTGAGATGTGGTTTATTGCATCTGTTTAGCTCAGTATCACCTTTTCATCTTGTCTGCCACTACCAGTTCTTTGTAAATAACCCTGTTTTAATTTGATTTGTTTGATGATTTGCTAATGATTACTGAGACCAAATCAAAAAGTAAACAAGAAGAATAGTAGTCACAGCCTTGAAACAAAGGTGTGTGGTTGTGATTCCTGCTGTGATATCCTTCTGGACACTGCCACACTTCACGATTGTTAAACATATCTTTACGGCACTCTTGTTTATTTCCCATGTTCATGTAACCTGAGCAAAGGACAGGGTTTCTTAACTTCAAAATATTTGCAACAGAAAACCTCTTTGTTATCAGGAGGTTAATTCCAACATCCTTCTTTGGGATAGAAGTCAGACTTCCATTGAAAGACTCTCAGTGGCCTGAAGGTGTATTTAGTCCTTAGCCTGTGTCTTTATCAGTCTGCAGAAAATAATTATTTGCCTCAGTTATGGTGCCCTTGACAAAATATCTCAGGAGTAATAGGACAGAAAAGCAGGAGACTCTAGGTTTTTCCCAGGGCTTATTTTTTACTTACCTTTTTAGGAGATAGTTATTTTATGTTCAGTTTCTAATCAAGAATCACTTCTCTTGCTTCTCACATCTAGATATGAAGAAGTGCAACTTTTAATCTTTACTTTTCGTACTCTTTCATATGTAGTGGTAACACAAACAGAAAATGCTTCAATGCCCTTGTGAAGAGACACCTATATCTGCTTTTTGACTAACTTGATCAGGGAGGTTACAAAGTAAATTGCATAAGCTTTTTTAAAAATCAGTTCCAAAAGCATTTCATATTCTGCAGTCTCTTCTGGCACCCCAGCACAATAACAATGAGTCACTGTATTTTGTGAGTAATTAATTTACTTCAGGAAGCAGCAGTTTCATGTGCAGTTACCCGTCTGTACTGCAATGGGAGTTTTAGATAGAGTAGGGGGATTTATCTAACACTTTCTTCATTCTTGCCAGTCTTCTGATTAGGATGATAAAGAGAATAGAAACTTCCATTCTTTTTCTCAAAAGGAAATTCTAAGGTAGCATGTGACTGTCAAAAAATTATTATTCTTTGCTATTAAATTGTTTGGCTTCTTTATGTAGTAAATTACTCCCACAGTTCAATATAATCCATGGAAAACTGATTTCCTCTTGATAAAATTTGCCTTTTTACAACAGAATTTTACCTTGCTTTCAAGTTCCACCATGAATGCATTCTGGTTGTGAGAGAAAGCACAATGTGTCCTTTGTACTTTTTGGAGGAATTTCTTTTCAGAGCTCCAGGAGAGCAGTGTAGAAGAAAAAGACCAGTGAGATGAGGCTGCCTTTCTGTCACACACCATTTTTTCCTTCTTAGTTCAGTATGAGTTCAGTCCCTGGAGTTTCAGGGCATGTTCATGTGCTAGTCACCATTTTAGCAATTGTACCTGTTTTTCATCCCTTTTGTCTCTAGGCCCATCTTTCTCGTACCTTTTGATTATGGTTTTGGTTGGATTGAAAGTGAAACAGATTTACTTTGTTTTTGGAGGAGCACAATTTTTCTAAATTTTTCTCCATTTTTCTAAGTCACAGAATGGTTGGAGGCCATTGTGGAGATCTGAAATCCTTTCTCTCAGATTTAAAGCTTGTGGTTTTGGCATGGGCTCCAAAACTGCAGTTGAACCCCACAAGAAGATTCACATTAAAGCCTTTGTAGGCAATTGTCTGTGAAATCAATGGAAGTATAGGCTTTGAGTCAATTGATCTTCCTTGTTTCTATCACATGTTTTCCCTCTTCTGGCAAGACCTTCTGGTGAAATATTTTCTCCAATCCTGGTGCTTTCTAGAGTTCTCAAAGCTGAAGACAGTGCAAGATGATTGCTGGCCAGAGCAGTCCAATTTCTTTTGTGGCTCTTGCTTTGTAAGGCTTGGTTCTTAATTCACATCAGGAACTCCCTCTAATAGGATTGCTGTAATCACATCACTGAGGTTATTGCTAATGCTAAAAACTCTTCAGGGGAAATAAGTATCCACAGTGGAGCATGTAAAAGATTGATTATAGAACAAGAATACAAGAACTCAATTGTTGTACATAACTTCCAGTTTTATGAAGAGTTTCCTACAGTTTGTAGCCATGAAACTAGAGAAAGAAAGCGAGTTTGAGATCTTCATTAGAAAGAAAGAGTTCTGGATATTTTTAAAGGATATTCTATTAGAACTCCCTTTTGAAGGAATATGGGGAGAGCTACGCAACCATAAGATGCAACAATATCTTAAACTTACTACATTAATATAAAGGTGGTGGTTTTTTGTTTTTGTTTTTTAAAATGTTATAAAATAACCTTAATCAGTTGAGAATTTGTATGTTAGATAATGAAATTATCCAAAACACTGAATGAACTTTGAACTTTTTTAGTCTAAAATTCAAAGTAATATTGAAAATTCAGACAATGGATAACATTTTATCTATTTTCAGATATTATCTAAAATTAAATAATGATTATTCTTGACCTATTTCGTCTTCAGAATTACAAAAATTAGACTGACTATGCAAAGATTAAGAATGTAGGAGAATTATAACAGAATAATAGATTTGTTTAGTTGTTTTCAATATTTCATCTGTGTGATAGAAAGTCTTGAAATTTCAGCAATATATACACATACGGTTTCTTTTTTTTTTAATGTAGAATTTCTACTACAAGCTCCAGAAAGGGTTCATATATCTATTCAGGCCCCCAAACTAAGGGAATTTTTTTTCAGGCCTTTGCTTTTGCCACTAAAGAAGTGAACTATATGCTTAACCAAATTTTTAGAATACTTTGTGTATATCAACTACCCAAGAACTTTATTTTTCTTTCCTTTCAGAACCAAAACATGAAAAGCTGACTGAGACTCAAGATACAGGTATATACCTTTCTCTTCTCTCTCTCTCTCTTCCTCTGTATGTATATATAATATTGTAGGCAAATTAGCATAAAGGTCATAAACTCAGTCTTTTATAAATATGGAAGTACATTATCTGTGTGACCTTCAGTCATGAATTGCCAGTTATGGCAAAGGTTCAAAACAGTCTGTATTATTATAAAGTTAGATTTTTGACTGTGAACTTAGAAACTCTCTTTTACTATGCTGTTCTTGAGAATTCATCTTTAAGGTCTCAGGTGACATAGAATGGGCTGTCTGAGCTTTTAATGGACAGCTGGACCACAGTGGTTCATCACAGACATTGCTTCTTGTGATGAGCCCTGCTCATAACCTTGTGTGTAAGATCACTCAAAATGTAGGCTGTCAGTACTAGCTCTGCTTTGATGCAGACTTCTTGCTGGTGCATTTGTCTAATTAGGAGAAGCAATTACAAATTATTTGTCTGCAATATTCTCTCTGGGTTCTGTATACTTTATTATCTTGAAATGCCAGCTTTTTTGAGAGTCGTCTCAGGCAGCTGACTGAAAAAACCCACAATCATTTAGTTTAGAAGGAAGTCAAGAAGTTCTCTAGTGTAAATAAATTGTAAGTATCTGTTTCCTCACCTTTGTTATCATAATCTTAAGAGTACAGTCAAAGGAATTTTTAAAGTATTAAGAGAAAACAAATTATTTTTTCTTTAGAATCCATAATTTAAGTTGTATAACTTCTTTTTGTGCTTCAAGAAGGAAATTAGGACTCACAAATGAATTGCATGTTTATCCAAATAAGAAACTTTTAAAGTTTATAGGTATGCAGGATTTTTGGTTGGTTTTCACTTTACCTAGGAGATAGAGTTGATGCTGCAAAAGATGAGCATGGGAATACTTGAATATATTTGGAAAGATTAAGAAGTAGTTTTAAAATTTCACTTATTGTATCATAATCCAAACAACAAGTGTTGAAAAAGTACAATTTTGAAATAACTAGCTGATGAATAGAAGAGCTGTTTAGTGAAACAGGCAAGAATATTTAAGATTTTTTTTCCCCTGGAATTCACTAAAATGTCTGTTCATAGCAGGTAAACATGTCTATGTGCTAGCTGTGCTCTTTTGTGTAGTGTATGAGTTCCATCACTTGAGGGCTTGATATCATTATTGCTCTGAATTGAATGTTTTCTTAGCTGCTGAGGACTTTCCAAAGGGGGTAAGTGGAGCCACAGGCCCAGGTGTATATTTTGTAATTGTGATCTTCGTGTTTTGATAAAATGCATAAGTTTGAAAATCGTATGTTAAGAAAAAAAGCAAGCTGATTATACGCTTTTTCCTTTTCATACTTATAGAAGAAATTAATGAAGATTTTGATATTGCTAAAGACCTCCCAGGTATGAAACTTTATAGTTTGTAAAAGCTTTTTTTCTTCCATTAATATTTGTTAAAATAATTTAAAAGGAACAAATGAAAAACACAGCAGATAACAGAATCATGGAAGGGATATTTGAAGATCATCTGGTTCAATCCCCTTGTCATGTCTAGGGACATCTTATTCTTAGTCAGCTTGCTCAAAGCTCTGTCCAGCCTAACTTCATAAACACTTCCAGGGTTGGAGTACCCACTACTGCTCTAGGCAACCTGTCCCACACCCATCATGAAAAGTTTCCTTATGTCCAATCTCTATCTCCTCTTTTTCTTTTTAAAATCCATTGTCCTGTTGCTACAGGCTTGAGTAAAAGATCTCTCCATCTTTTTTACAAGATCCCTTATTGAAAGGCTACAATAAGGTCTCACTGGAGTCTTCTTTTGTCCAGGCTGAACAATCCCAGTCTGTCAGCCTGCCTTCCTAGGAGAGGTGCTCCAGCCCTCTGATCACCTTCATGGATTTCATCTGAGCCTGTTCTAACAGGTCTCTTGTACTAAGAGCTCCAGGGCACTCCGTGGTGGGTCTGATGAGAGACTCCTTCAGATGCAGCCAGGGATGCAGTTGGCCTTCTGGGCTGGGAGTGCACACTTTTGGCTCATGTCCAGTGCTTTATGCACCAGAATATCCAAGTCATTCCCCACAGGGATGCTCTCAATCCTTTCTTCCCACAACGTTTATTGATATTGACGGTTGCCCTGACCCTGGTTCAGGAGCTTGCACCTGGCCTTGTTGAACTTCATGATGTTCTTATGAAGTGCTTATTCCATTCCTCAAATTGGAGCTCTGTGGTAATTTCCCACATTGCTACTCAGAAAGGTTACATTGTAAATTTTTGTTTGCTTATTATCCTTGAAGAATGTCGAATGAGTGCTGTGTTAAATGTAATTTAAAGGTCTGCTCTTAGGAGTTGAAAATTTTGTTAAAGAAGTTTTTCTCAAACATGATGTTGATTCAGTCAGCTAGAGCAAAGCAATCTAAGCAGTTTAGCCTGAGCACTATGTGTAGAATTTGATGCTATATTTATTTAGGTTTTCTATTTGAAAAATGCATTATTGTGTGATTAAAAGGGATAACATACATTGTTTCACTCAAATAACAATTGTAACTAAAATCCTTCTGGTGTGTGCAGTAGAAGTCCTACTTCTAGTAGCAAAACTTTTGATGTAAAATACATTTAGTACCCTTATTCCTACTCTTCGGTTAACTGAACTTGTTAGTTTATAATTTAAGTCTTCCTTTTTGTTTGGTATTAATTCAATTGTGTGGCTGCTGGGAAATAAAAACAAAATTGTGAATGCAATGTGAATAACTTTCAACCTTTCTTTTTTATCTAGGAGTAGAAAGTAAACAAACAGAAGATGATGTGGCCATTGAACCAGAGGAATCAGGTATGTATATTGTGTTTTCTATGTGTTTGCTGCTTTAAAAAGTTAGTAATTTGGAATGATAAATATTATGGAGTAGAATTCTATGCTGCAATAGAAATGCATTCATAACTTTTTCTCCAGCTGTTTTCTTTCAAACATATCTGTGTTTTTGGGATCTAGCATCTTGGGCTTTTAAATTAGAAAACACTCTTCAGTTTTAGAAGTTGAGAGTGCTCCCAGTTCAGAAAAACTTGTATTGATGAAAATGATCGTGTTTGGTTATACAATGGAACTGAAAATTTCTTTTCCATGCTGTTTTCCACCAGCCAGTCAGGAGTGCATACTCAGGAAAGAGGCTGTATATAAGGAATAAAGTGGAATGTCCCCTAAGCTTTGAGCTCTTTATTTATGGACTTCCCAAGTCAGAGAATGTATTTCCCCTCTTCAGTTCTTCCTATTATCTACAGCCAGCATCCTGGCTATTGTGAAGTTTTTTCTGGTGAGCCTGACTCCTTCCAAGCATGTGTGCAGACTTCACTCTATTAGCAGTAGTAGCACTAGGTGTTTTGTGACATGTTTAAATTAAACATACATGTAGAAATAAAAGAAATTGAATTTTGAAGTCAAGGATTTCATAGTTATAGCTATAAATATAATAGGTATATATATAGATGTTTTCTAAGCCCATACTGTAGTACCATGTGTGCTTTGAATAGTGTAGTTTCAGAAGTTTGAAGTATCATTTTTGAAACTATGCAATCCTGCAATATACTCACTGGCCTACTCAAGTATTAATATTCCTCTTGGAAAAATTCAGCTGAGGAAGAAGTCTGCATCCCACTTCTGCACTCTGTTGTATTACACAGCAGGCTTAATAGGTCACTGCTTGAAATGTAAGTGAAAAAAAAAAAGGGAGGCTTTTTGTAAATATTTGGGAAGCAGTCCAGTTTTAATTATATTCCTATTTTTTATTTACAGAAAAACCTGTTAAAGCTGAAGATTATTCAGATGATGTTCAAGTGGGTAAGTCAATCTTGGGTGCTTGGTTTTTTTTCTAAAAAAATGAAGCTGTAGCTACATGGAAATTAGTAATCAAATTACTTTGTGAAGGGATATCATTATTGTTGAAGCTGCTTCTTGGTTTAGAAGCAATAATTTTTCCATTGTACTTGATAAATACCAATGGTAGTTACTGGGTTATATGAAAGCATTCCAAATTAACTGAGTAGTTTTAATTTAAACCTTAATTTGTAATAATTTCAGGTAGAGCTGAATACTTTTGAAAGGGAAATACAACTATTTCAGTTCTCAATATGCATGTGCTTCCCCTCCAGAGCAGCTATCATGGACAATGATAGTGTTGCTTCTCTGTGTGTCAGTCGGAATCTGACTGTGGCGTGTTCTTTGGGCACTGATCTGGAAACAGGGACTGTTTTATCATGCCATACATTTTTCTTAGCATAGCTGATTTTAAGAATAAGAACACTTCCAGTTCTTCCATCTGCTGCCTGACAGTAGTAGACATGGATTTTACCCAAACGGTTTTTAGCATAGTTAAGTGGCATCTAAATTCAGGAACTGCATATTGTTACATTTCTTGGAGTTAGCTATTACAATTTGCTGCTTTGTTTATTGTACCAAACTAGTTGTGTTGAGTGGAATGGAGTTATATCTCAGGGCAGTACATCAGAGAAGCTGCAGTCCAAGACCTGTAGCAGCTGTATTTTTGTTTTGTGCTGATTAGCCTGACCACCTTTCTGGATTAGTTAATCCTTGTATGTATAATAATACTATGCAGAAGCTCTTCTTACAAGATGTGGTGCCCAGAGAGTTCTGGGTTGTTGCTTTTGTTTTCCTTAGAGTATTTGTAGTTGGTTCCTAGTCATGACAAAAGTAGCCAGAGAAGTGAAGAAAACATAGGAGGCCTTTTGTGGTTGTACAGCTTGGAGGCATGGTTTAGTTCATGTTTGCGTTTGTATGCTGAGCCTTAGCTGAGGTGGTTTGAAATGCTCATATTGGTGCACAGCTGTGTTGTCTGTGAGGTCTTTCCAGCCTGTTTATCACAACAGCCATGCAGTGTGTTGAAAAGTTTGAAGCCATAGTTATTAAGAGATGCATTAACTGAGTGTGTTTTGTTTCATAATGAATATGAAGTATTCTTAACCAAAGCTTTTAATCAGTGTAGGAACAAACGGTAGTTACCTTTGACAGCATGGGCAAGAAATTCAGCAAAGATAGTCTTCACTCAGTTTGTTATGCATTGTTGGAACTGGAGAAAAGGAAAAGATGTTTTCTCTCAGAAAAGGTTGCTGTTTAAAGTTAAAATAGGCCCTGACAGAACTATTGCAAAATTTCAACATAGATGATTCCAACACAGAATGTCAGTTGAGGATATTGAGATGATTTCTTGACTTACAGATACTATTTTAAAATTAAATTCAGAATTCAGAATTGAAATCTTGGAGTTTTGGACCATATTTCTATCAGTTTTTGTGTGGTAATTTATGGCTCAGTCTTGCAGCTGTAAATTAATTTTTCTACCTTCACAAAAAAAACATATCTTAGATGTTTTATATAGTGGTGATAGATTTCGAAACACACCATTTCAAATCATAACATCATTTAGATTGGAAAAAATCCTTAAAGTCAAGTGCAGCTTTAGACCAAACACTAGCAAGTCCACCACTAAACTATGTCCCCAAGTGTCATATCTACACGTCTTTTAAATACCTCCAGGCTGGGGACTCCACCTCTTCCTCGGGCAGCCTGTTCCAATGCTTGACCACCCTTCTGGGGAAGAAGTTTTTCCTCACACCCAATCTAAATCTCTCCTGGAGCTACTCAACGCTGCTGTCTCAAGCACTCTCTGGCTACTTGGCAGAAGAGACTGACCCTCACCTGGCTATAACCTCCTTTCAGACATTTATGGAGAGGAGTATGGTTCCTCAGCTGCTCCTTGTGAGACCTGTGCTCCAGACCCACCCCCAGCTCTGTCCTTCCACACAATCCAGCCCCTCAGTGTCCTTCTTGCAGAGAGGGGCCCAGAACTGACCACAGGATTCGAGCCTCACCAGTGCTGAGTGCAGGGAAATGATCACTCCTCTAATTGCAGATGTATTTGCAAATAAGCTGATGGAATTGAACCAAGTCCACTCTCCTTTTTTTGTATTGTGATACTAAGAGACTCCTTGCCATTTTCAAACACTGCTAGGATGATTAATAGCTTGTGATACTTTGAAATGGTATTATTTCTGAATAAATCTTCTGGATATATCCTTTTTTTTTTTACCTGTGGTTGTTTTCAAAGTCAGTGCAACACACCATTAAAATCACAAAATTACCTTGACATCTATCCTGGCATAGGTTTTGGAAATACATAATAGCAGCAGCACTAGAAGGAAGGAATTATTTTCTTCTTCCCTTCACAGGGAAAAAGTGAGAGAATCAATCAAAGTGTGTTTTAAAGACAGTTATTATAGTTATTAAAGACACAAGTAATTATTAGGTGTAGTACAATGTTCATGGTCCTTTGTTTAGGTAGTAGAAAATGAAAATAATTTGATCAGCACAAAATCTGAGCAATGCTCTACCTTAAGAATTCTTAGAATTTGTGTGGTGATGTGGGAAACGCTCTGAAGGCAGAAGAACCAGTATTTATAACTTTTTCTAAAAATCTTATTGTTTCATCACATTAAGTAAAATTCAAGTAGCATCTTGAGAAACTGACAAAAAAAATAGGACATAAACTACTGACAGTGAATAAAATTCTATTAAATTATTAGATCTTCTTGCTATTAAGTATATTTACTGTCTTTTTTTAACGTGAATATTTCAGTTTGAAAGCAACATTACTCTCAAATTTTCCTCTCAGATTGACGTTCACATTTAGTGGGGGGTTTTAATATCTTCTTTGTGATGGAGGATTCAGTATGGGGGATTTTGTTGTCGGGAATCTTTCTTTGTTTGTGATTTTATTTCATCAGTTGTTCAAAGCTAATATTTCCTGTGCTTCAGTCAGTGTAAAAGAAATTCAGAAATGCCACTATACATTGCTTATTCCTTCAGTAGTTTAAATTCATGCAATTGAAGCATGATGGCACCAGTTTGTATCAGGTTTGGAGCAGTTGTTTGGTTTTTAGCTAAAATACAGGAATTTAGTTTTTTGGAAAGAAAACAGGAGATAGCTCAGAGATTGAATTTAGCCGTGAGGAACATTCTCACATCACCAGGGAAGACACTGAATGTGGGATGTGAATGTGCTGGAGTGCAAGTCAAAAATTTTTTGCTGACTTGAGGGCATATCACAAGAAAGTTCATACTAGTCAAGTACATCTTTAGGTATCTGTAAGTACTGTTTTCCAATTCTCTGAGTTTACTTCTGAAATTATTGCCAGTATTCTTTTCCAGATGTGGGATACTGTAGCTACAGTTGTAATCTGCACTTTCATAAACTAATGGACTTTATGAACTAATGGTTTGATAAACTAACTTGAAATATTACTGATTCGGGTTTTCTGGCTAATCCTGCTTTACACTGGCACATAAATTGCAGTGCTTGTGATAGAGTGGTACTTGTTGGACACATGTTTTAGGGAGACCTTGGGGATTTAGGGGATACCATTACTCTTTGTATTTGGATTTTGATCCTTCTTATATGTGTTTAGATTTAAAATATCTCCGAGTTGCTCCACTCCTCTCCTTCACCTTGTATCCTTGACATTTTTGACTCTACATTTATTTTACCAGTGGCTGAAATCCCTTATCTGTAGAGAAGTTTCCATTTTAGAACCTTGACCCTTCCTCATTCCCTGGCTCCTCTTTTCCGATCGTCTTTAACAAATAAAACCCAAAATCAAACCAACACAAAAAACCAAACCAAAACCAAAATGCTTAAACAGATTTGTGGCATGGCCTCAATATCCTTTACAAGGTAAATAAAGTGCCATATGGTAATAAAAAATTTACTGCCTAGAAAAATATTTGAAAGTTTGTTTCCCACCTTATACAGCAACTTTGTGTATATTCCTTAAGGTAGCTCTTAGAAACTACAGCTTTTTCATCTCAATTAGTCTGATACAAAGTTGCAATTTTTAGCATTTAAGATTTTTTTTATTGTTGTTTTAGAGGAAGTTGTGTTTTGGTTGGTCCTTTAATAGAGATTTCCCCTTATTTTTTCAGATACTTAAAGCTTCAAAAGAAAAGTCCCTACATCAGGAGGACCAGTCCTAACCATACGCTACAAAAGGGGAGCAGATGGTTGTAATAGACCTTATGATGTAATTACCAAGCAGTTCAGGGTTTGGGGAATGAACACTAAGATGTTGTAAATGGGTTTTAGCCAACTGTCATTTTAGTAAGCATTTTTAACACTTGGATGTTTAGTTTACATTCCTGTCTGATATTTTTTTTCCCTTGGTCAAGTTTAGTGAATTCATTATTTTTCTTCTGTGTTTGTGACAGAGTTATAACTTAGAGCTGCATTTCATGTACTGTTTGAGCAATTGTTAATATTCTATTTATAACATAGCAGCAAGTACATTTTTTTCAGATTTTAATATATATCTTTTGTTGTGGATTCATACAGTATGTACAGAGCAGTTTGGTCAAATGAAACATATGATGTTATGAATTTTTAAATGTTTCATAACTGCTGATATAGCATACAGCCTAATTGCATTTTATTAAAAAAACACTAATCAGACACACACTATGCTGTGAAGTTTGACTTATGTCTCTTTGCACTGATGTTATGTCAACAGTTAACTATATGAATTTCAGGTGACTTTTAAAATACCCTAACAAGGTATAAAATGTGTGTTTAATTCATACTAATAAAAGGCCAAATTACAAAACTACAGTTTTCAAAAACCATTTAGGTATGAATTAGCACTTTTTATATATGCTCACCTGATTTCTACAGCAAAAATGTCTGGAGACTAGCTGCTAGCCTGACAGGGAGTCAGTGGAGATTGTAACAAGATTGAGTTGCTGGAATCAGGTTGAATTCAGTAAAATTATTCCATTTTGGTTTGCATACCAATATAATGCTCTCAAAGCTGGCTTTTAATAAGCTTTATGTTCAGTAAATTATTTTAAAATTCAAATTTGCATAAACATTTGAGTTGCAAATTTTATTTAAAAAAATACTTTGGAAATTCAATCTTAAGAAAAATATGATGTTGAAATTTAAGACCTACAGTTATGAATGCTCTTAAAAATGGTACATCTGAAATTTAGGTACTGTGAGTGATTTAGAATTTTAATATAACAGGTGTGCTTTTTACCTGTTCTGTGCTGCTGTTCCACAATTACGAAGACATATTTTATTCTTTGATATTTTGCATGTGTTCCTTTTTGGCTCAGGAATAATTGCTGTGATTTTAGGAAGTTGCCAAGCCTGTTACATGAGCTTAAGATAAATAAAGTAAAATAAATTTATAAAAAAAAGAATCAGTTTGGTAACCCTAAAAGTTGGTTGCCTTTTGGTTTACAGGGAGACTTTCAATTTCTGTAACACTGTTTTGGAGTCAGGGTTTTAGATGCTTACATTTGTAGTGAAAGGGGCATCATATATGCTTGCCTTTTTTTTGGGTTTGGGATGTCAGTAAGACTCCACGTGTTATATCTGGTCAACAAATACAGATGTCCCAAAGTGATTTCTTTAGACTTTTCAGGAAAGCAATAATACTCTTAGACTGTGATGTGTTTTGGGATGGGATATTCTAGTAAAATTACCTGTGATTGTGAATTGCAGAGCAATAATTTTTACAAAGCCATATTTTGTGAGGAATCTTGGGAATTATTTTAGAATGGTGAATGGAGGACTTTTTATATAACAGTGGCAGCCTATTTGTAGAATTATGGGACTGTGAGAGTGTATTACGCTGTGATTGAATTTTAAGTATTTTGTAACTGAGTATGTGATTTTACGTGCTTCATGTTTACAAAAATATGCCAAGCTGAGCAAGGTCAAGTGGACTATTAAAAATATGTATATTTAATCCATTTTAATGTTTGGCAATAAAACACAGAAGAATATCTTTGTCTTTCTAGTGTCATTATTTATTCCCAAATGTCTTAGATATTAGCTATAGGGATAAATATTTTACTCAGCCCCTAATTAATATTATTTTTTAAATTTTGAATTTGAATATTAAAAATATATTTGAAAGTATTGTTTACAAGGAGGAAGTAGCAAGTAAAATAAATTCATTTTATTTCTGGGTGCTGCTATGTGAAGGAAATGGGCAGTATGCTAAGGTCTGTGTCTTCCATAATTGTGTTGTGATTGTCCTTATGGAGTATTAACATTCTGCAACCAGTCAGGACTGAATTCTTTTCATGAAACATTTCTGTTTGTAATTTATAATGGATGAGATAGCACTTCTTAACAAACACAAATGCCTGGGGAAAGTGATATATCTGCTTTGCATACAAAATATTATGATTATGCTCCATAGTTTAAATCAGAAATCTACTAAGGTCCATGCACTTCTCTGAAAGCAAAAATCTTCCTTGCCCTTTTCAGTTTTCAAACACCTCCATAGCTTTAATGATCTGGTATTGCTGAATAGTAGTTTAAGGAAAAGTCGCAAGATTACCTTTTTCTTTGAATTTTCACATTGCTACATTGCTGCCTCTTGTTATATGTCAGTGCATCTATAAAATCTTGGATTCAGTTGCTTTTTTTTGGAAATCACAGGAGGAAATACCTGTAAGCAAAGAGTAGAATACTAAAGTTGTATTTTAATACTGCCAATTTACTACAATTTAAGTTACTTTCTAACATTCTCTGTAATTGAAATGACAATATCATGGCACATCTTTCTAAGAAGTTAAAAAACTGGCTAAGATTTGATATAGGAAAAATACGGAAAAATATAATGATTTTACTTAACATCATTTGTAATTTTACATGTTTCAAAAATTACATATCTGTAAAAAAGTACTGTGCATTTATAGTGTTGACTGAGATTCATATAAAATCTACAAGGTCTGAAACACATTTTTAATTATGACTTGGGTCATTCTTATATGTCGTCAAACATTTAGTTGTATTGTAATATGAAAGATAAATTTATTCTTCCTGGTAGAAATCTTCTTGGGAATCCCTGGTGCATTCGTTATATAGTGATAGCAGTCCTAGCCTACAGAGATTAGCTAAAGCTGTTTTGTCAGTGATTTTCATCTTGAATTATTTTGCTGGAAATGAAGACATTGAGTAAAGGATGGAAGTGGCTTGAAGAGCTAAGATTTTTTTGTTTGCTTGAGCTACAATTGGTTTAAGTTGATGAAAAAGTTGTCTTAGGATTTATTATCATAGCCCTGTCTTTGAGAGAGCACATTTTTAAGCCTTTGTCAGAAATAGCATAATTAAAACCTTTTGCACCATTGAAATGGGCTAGGGATCAGTGTGGAAGGAGCAAAGCAATACATGCTGAATATGATGCTGAAGTGAATTCTTAGTGAAGTGTGAGTTCTTAGCTTCAGAGCTAACAAGGTCAAGTTGTGATGAATTTCAAAAGCAGCTACCTAGAAGGTGAAGTGGTAGTATTTAAAGATCATTGGAGAAGCTTTGGTGAAGTAAATGACAAGTAATTTAGCAGAATAAAGGCTGAAAATAGTCAGAGTTTGGATAACTGATTCTAGGGCATAAATAGATGTAGAAAGCTGTAGGTTATATGTTGCATGAGTCTCAGGAATAAAGAAATGGGAAGCCAGACAATAAGTGGGCGATAGGAGCAGGATTTATAGTGAGGTCATACATTGGTCTTCCTGTGATGGCAAAGAAGTTGCAGAAGTAACATGAATGTCCAAGATGTGTGGAAGGAGGTTATCCAGTGACCTAGAATGAAGTAGAGAGAAGAAGCCAGGTGAGAATCTCAAGTGATGCTGGTAAAGGAGAGGGTACATGGAAAATGCATGGCTAGCTAGCATGTGTCGTAATGGGAGGTGGTAAAAATAGAAATATGAGTATATAAACTGCTTTGTGTGAAAACTAAAACTAAACGGTTATTTCATCTAGAGCTGCACTATTGCTCAGTTTAAAATTTAGTGTTTTGGATGACATACAACCATTTTATTGATTGTGTGGCATGTGCAAACAAATACAGAATCCAGGGTTTTAGGAAGTACTGCACAGTGCTTTCATTAATATACTGCTACAGTAATAATTGTCCCTAGTATGTAATTGACTCTATAGATCTTTTGTCATTTCTTACAATTTAATTGACAATCTAGATCTCATGATGTAATTGAATGACTTTCAGCGTGATCCTATTTCTTTAATTTACCATATAATCAAGTTAATGTTTCTTCTGCCTTGTACTGAATATAAATTAGAGTTATAGTGTCCATAAATTCAGGAATAGCAGTTGTCAGCCTGTAGTAAAGGGTGAAATTAGAGTGTTAAAAATTTTGATTTCATGTGTGTGCATAATCCAGTTTCTTCATGGAAAAAATGCAATGTTTTCTTCATTTTTAAATATTGTATTCATGCTATAATGCTTCTGAGCAGTCAGTTTAAAAACCAGTGAAGACAGAGTATTCAGACAAGGTGTCTCTAAATTACTTGGATATTAAAGAAAATGTTTTTTATATATATCTAAGAATACCTAAAAATTAAACAGTATATGTTAAAGAGGACAATAACTGGGTAAAAAGGCAACAGACCTCCCTATTTAGTGTTCTCTAAGTTTATGAGGAGGAAATATTGGAAGTGTATTGGGAAAAAAATTGGAATTAGAAACAAAATAACAGTGTTAGAATTGTGAGGCAAAATGTTTTATATGTTATAGAATAGAGCAGGGTCAAAAAGTGTTTTGAGAGGGGAAAAGATCTTTATGTATCTACTACCTTCATGAAATACACATACATGATTTTTGTCCAGGATTTAGTTTGCCTTTGCTACAGACTGTCTTAATGCTTACTTAACATCTACCTCTGCAGTCAGATGTTTGCAAAACACCTGTTCCATTATTTTAAAAGCTGAAAAAAGACAAAAGCTTCCAAGTGCCCAAGTCACTTCTAAAAATCTGACTTAAGTTCCCAATTGCTTTTTTCACATATTAACCAAGTGTATGTATTAAGCTAGTGTTTCAAATAGCTTTTAATTAGTGAAAAGATTTTGCTTCTTGCAAAATAGCTTGCATTGTAAGTATATATCAACAAAACATTAAATATCTAGAGGAGAAATTTTGTGAAATGTTTTGTGATGGAAGCAATATTGTAATATCTGAAGCATCTGCAGGGAAAGACCTTTTAGGTAACTATATAGTTCAGAAAATAATTTATGGTTATTTTAAAAATTAAAAATGAAACAAAAGTCTTGTTGACTCAGTTATGTTTTGTGTATAAATTGTAATTTTCTTGTATCTCTTTCTTATCATAGAATGTTAACATAAATTTATTTCAATGAAATTATATTTTTAATGTTCTAGGGAAAAGTGAAAAAGAAACTGAACAAGACAAAACAGAACAAGGTAAGTCTGAAAGTAACATTCTGTTCTGAAATTCAAAACCATGCTTTTTGGGAGGATTGATTTAAATCAGATTAAAGAGTAGTGAAGCTTTGCTGCTGTACATCTTATGTAGATAAACTGCAGTTGAATGAAAATCCAGAGGGCATGTGCTTTTACAGGTAAACACTTGGTGGTTTCCAAGGCTGGAATCTATGCATGCCAATCAATCTTACCTGGTCACAGAATGGAATGATAGAATTGTCTAGGTTGGAAAAGACCTTCAAGGCCATCCAGTCTAACTCGTAACCTAACACTGAACCATGTCCCTAAGTAACACATGCTTTAAATGCCACCAGGACAGCCTGGCAACCCTTTCAGTGAAAATTTTTTTCCTGATGTCCAATCTAAACCTGTCTAGGAGCAACTTTAGGCCGTGGCCTCTTGTTCTGTCCCTTGTTATCTGGGGAAAGAGACCTCTACCTCAACCCCCACGTCATTACAGCCTCCTTTCAGGGTGCTGTAGAGAGCAGTGAGGTCCCTCCTGAGCCTTCTTTTCTCCAGGCTAAACACCCCCAAACACTCCCAGCTGCCACATCAGATTTGTGCTCCAGACCCCTCACCAGCTCCATTGCTCTTCTCTAGACACAGCCCAGGACCTCAATGTTTTTCTTGTAGTGAGGGGCCCAAAACTGACTCCAGGATTGGAGTGCAGCCTCACCAGTGCTGAGTACAGGGGGACAATAACCTCCCTGGTCCTGCTGGCCACACCATTTCTGATCCAGGCCAGGATGTCTCTGGCCTTCTTGGCCACCTGGGCACAGGCTGGCTCATGTTCAGTCAGCTGTTGACCAGCACCCCTGGGTGCTTTTCCAAAGGGCAGGTTTCCAACCCTCTGCCCCATGCCTGTAGCATTCATTGAGTCATGGGATGGTTGTGACAACTCCTGCTGTCTCAGGACTAAAATATTCAGTGTCATACTCCTAGTTTAGTGTTCTGGAGGTCAGAGTTCCACCAGGCTCCTTTTGCTTGTGGAGGCAAGAGGCAATGTGGGCTACCTGGCCCCTGGAGCTGGGTTCAGCACTGCCAGCTGTGCTAGGTGTGAAGAGACAGGTGACATGCAGATCAGTCCTTGTTGACACCATGATTGCCTAGTCTGTCTTAGGTTAGGTAGGAAGGTGCAGAGAGATTAGATGGAAAAGAAGTGAGGTTTTGCTGAAGAGCATTGTGAATCTACTCTCCCTGCAATGACATTTGTTCTTGACCCCATACATTCCCTGTCACTGCACAAAATTTGCAAAACCTCCTTCACTGGGATCATGGCTGGTTGCTGACAATGCCCAGGAACCTCAGGGTCCATGCCACGGGATTCAGTGACTCTACTCCTTTTTCATTCTGTTTCCATTTTCTGTGTGGCTGTTATTTTATATTTGAGTACTTAGGAATGCTGCTTTTCCAATATTTTGGTATAGTTTCTTTGGTTTGGTTCTGTATATTGGTATTTTTAAAATATGTTTCTAGGACTGGCAAACTTTAAACATTTTATTTAAGTATTAAATATGTCACATGTAAGCATTACATATAAAAAGTAAAAAAAACCTCAAAACAACTCAGAAAGCTTGGCAGTTATGGCTACATTTCCATTTATTAGCAGAGAATATATTACTGCAATGAATTTACATACTCGATAGTAGGAAAAAACTCACCACAATGTGCTGCTTTTACTGACCTGTTAGAACAGTATAATAAAATGGCATACAAGAGTCATCCAGTATGGCTAAAAAGCAGTCATAGGTAAAAATGCCAGCTTGTGTAAGAAATTTACTATTATGCAACATTACTCATCAGAGTACAAGAACTTGAGGACATGAAAGTACGACAAAGTGGAACTATTTTCCTTTTCTGCCCTAGGTGCTTTGTGGTTTTGTTTCTTTTTAAACAGCAACTAGATAAATGCCACTGCAGATTACAGGATTTCTATAAGGTGGAAAAAGAGATGGTTTTATTTTCCAGGTTAAATTGATAGAATTTTTCATCCTACCAGGAAAAACAACCCTGCATTTTTTAAATGAACTTTGTTTATAGCTACACTGCTTGTGTGATTTTCATACAAGTTGAATTTTGCTGAACTTTTTTTATAGTTTGAACTGTTTTAAGTTTCCTTTTGCAATATAAGTGGCTAGTCACAGAAAGTAGTATAAGGTCCTATTGTTTTGGTTTATTTTAAATTAACCTAATAAGATGCAGCAATAAATTGATGAGACATGTATTATAAAATATACTGTACTGACTAGTATATGCAGGAAACTTGGAAATCTAAGGGTTTGGAAATTTGAAACTTCATATTTGGCTTGGGTTTAGGGTTTGCTTCTGATTTTGAGAGTACATTCTGATGTGCAAGTCTACATTTGTTTTGTGGTATTTGGAATACAAGCTCCAAATAGCCTTCTGTGCAGAAAGTGTTTAGAGCTTTGAGTAGCTCTTACAACATAAATACTTTTTACTGCTGCAGCCTTCGTAGTACTAAGTTAGCAAAGTGTCCTAATAATTATGTAAATTTCAGTATTCAACAGTATTTCCTCAGGCTTATTGAAAGTCTTACTGAAAATTCTTTGATATTAACAAAATCCCCCTCTGGAAAGTCCTCTTAATAAATGAAAATGAAAATAAACTTGTTTCTAACATAGAGTTGCTTCAAGGTTTCTCTGTTATATTTAATCGAGGTGGATCCTTCTCCATAAGAATGTAATCAAACTTTATATTTAAACTAGCAATTGAAATGGGATGGGTATTCCAGGTGAATCTGAGATATAATTCTTTAAAAGGTTTCCCAGGTATTGCAATGCAGGACATCCACATCCATAAGGTCTTTCCATCTGAGATAGTTTTAGTTCCTTTTGATCACATAGACAAAAAAACCCCCCAAACTTTAAGTAAGAAGCCTAATTTTTCTACTTTGGTTTATATTGGATATATATTGAATATTCATTTACATTGATGAACAGATATAAAAACTGAAAAAATGATTTTCAGCTGGGAACATGTTTGTTTCATATGGTGAATTTCAGCATAGGTGCTATTATTATAAATATTAATTTTCCCTTTTCAAAACTGATAAAGCATGACAGTAAAAATGAATGCTATTTGGCTGGAGCACTCAGTTGTGTTGCGTTAGGGACAGGGGTACACTTAAGCCAGGCTTAGGACAGTGTCATTCCACATGTGGTCCTGCCACTTGGTGTCGTTTTGGTAACAGGTCAGCATTCACCACTGTTTATTCTAGCATTTGCCTTTGAAGATATGCAGGATTCCACTGAGATACTAGTAGAGAGCTAATCTAAGGAGGCTAAACTGCAGACCTTCTGACTAAGATCAGTTATCCCCTAAGTTCCATTGGGAACCTTCACCAGAGCTCTGTTGTGTGGAGAAAGAGCTTACATGGTTAGCTCACCTCCAGCATTGTCTCCTCGAGTCAGTGGGCTGAGTTCCACCCTTGCAAGCTCTGCTTGTGAGAGTATACATAGAACCCATTGATTTGCAGATTTGATACAGGCTACAATTAAATATCTGTGAGCTGTGTGAAGAATGACCAAGATAGAAGTGTAGTTGTCAAAGTCCAAGACTGCTGTATAACACCATTCTGAACTAAATATATAGGACATTGGAACATTACAGTGTATTTTTGAATAAAAAGTCAAATGCAGAAATTTCTTTCTGATTTTGTCAAAGGATTGCTTGAGTCTAGTCCTTGAGTGAAGCCAAAAGTCTTAATGATGAAAGAGAGGTGAATGATAGAAATACATGCCAAAACCAAAATTATCATTCTGCTGTTGTTTCTTATGATCCACATCTAACCAACCAACCAACAATGATTCCATACAGAAAGCCCTGTAGAATACTTTTTACTGCAAGGGAAATTGTTCTGGAATAACCGAAGCTAAAGATTTATTATAGTCATTAGATTCCAGCTTTATTAGTCCCTAAAATGCCTCAGTTTTTATTGTCTGATTACTTCCCCAGATAAGTTGATTATAGTGGTTTTGCCTGTTCTACCAATACATTTTAGAAAGATCTTTTAATTATTATACTGCTCCTAGCTTTAAATTGTCTATATGCAGTTTACTTTGGTTTATACCTTCCAAGTTATCATTTATAGAAGCCCATAAAACTGGTAGATAACTTACATTCTCTGTATCTCACCTAATGAGCTTCCCAAACAACAGGACAATGACAGGAGTTTTTCATCATCATCAAATTCTCATTCAAGTGTCCACTGAGAGGCAGCACTAATTTGGGTAATGATATGGGGCTAGTATCAGTAGGAAGGACAATTACTTGAGCAAATTTTCAATTCCAAGTAAAAGTCTACTAATATATGTGTATGTTTTTCAGAACATAATTGAAACTTAGAACTGGGAAGGTGTAGTATTTGTGGTGGATGATGAAGGGAATTAGTAAAACAAAAAGTCATGAAATTAGTTGGAAAACAACTACAGATCGTGGTCATCTACTTGTCATTGTCCCACACTCAGAAGTTGCCATTTACAAGTTGCCAAGAGCATTATTATTGAATTTGTGTTGCAGCAGGGATGGGAGGGTGTTTAGAAAACAAAACCTGTGAATCCTCCTGGAAATTGCTTACTTAGTTTTTCAAAGCTTAAGACAGAGAACTGACAGGAGGAGCCTTTGCTGCAAGTGACTTACAAGACTGCATCACATTTGAAGGGGTTTTTATTTCAGATTAACTTTAGACATGGCATAACATAAGGAGACATAACTATATAGTTATAGCCTCTGCAATTAAATAGTTATAGCTTCTATTAAAACTTTATTTAAGACTTAAATAAAAAAATTATAGAACAGTTTGGGTTGGAAAGGACCTTAAAAGACCATTTTGTCCAACCTCTGCATTGAGGTCATTCAGTTTTCTGGCTACTGGTAAGCAAAATATACAGTCAGTGGAGCAGGATTGTTCCAGTGTACTTTTCAAATCAGAAACTGGGGACCATGTGTCCTCAAGGTGGCTGTAAAGATCAGCCTTTATCTTGAACCACTTGTAAAATAATTAAAACTGGAGTCCTAACTCCTCTGTTTTGCGTGTGAGAGATAGCAGATGTAAGATCATGGAAGCCTCCAGGAAAGCTGCCTTAACATTATAATGACAATATGAATGAATCAATAAGTGAGTAAAAAAATCTAATTACAAGAACCAAAACACATTTACGAAGTGGTTTGTTAGGTAGGGAGTAGTGTCTTTCCATTCTCATGTTTTCTCCCCTAAGTCCACAGAGAGATTGTAATGTTATTGTCTCGCTGTTTCTGAGGAACTAGAAATCTCATTAAAGACATGTTTAACAAGAAATACTTATGCTAATATGTAATATTGACTCTCATAATCATAGACAGGCCTCTGTCAATTGACTGTAAATCTTGCATCATTAGTTTCTGAAGACTGAAGCAGGACCATTTATCCTGTGAGGAAGGCAGCCTTCCCCCCAAAACTGCAAGTCAGACCAGCCAGGCTGTCAC
Organism: Sturnus vulgaris; assembly: GCF_052056855.1. Taxonomy (NCBI): domain Eukaryota; kingdom Metazoa; phylum Chordata; class Aves; order Passeriformes; family Sturnidae; genus Sturnus; species Sturnus vulgaris. The sequence continues at coordinate 120,508,750 of NC_142243.1, read as the reverse complement.
TCATTGCTCTCACTGAACAGCCCAGGTTCAAAATGTCAGCAGTATTACTAGTTAGTTACTAGTGACATTTCTATAAGTTTTTTCTCTATTCTTTTGGACTTAGGGTCATATGTAATCAAATTTTTTGCTATGTGCTAGTTATCTCTTTTTGTTTTCCTTGTTATCCATGTAAATTGCTTAACATAATTGTCTACTTGGTGTTTTATAAAGATTTCTAACCTTGGGTTCTGCTCAGTTACACAGGAATTTACAGACATTTGATCATGTGGGGACATTTGTCTAGAAAGTCGTGAAAGTTTTAATTCCTTGATTATTGTATCTTCAGGCAGCTTTTCACATTACAAGTTACCAAGTATCAAGAAATATAATTCTGTGAATAAATCAACAGTTTGCAAAATTACTTTTCTGGTGCTGTTTGGATGGCTACTTAAGATGAAAAGATCTGCTTCAGATGAAGATTTAAAGAACTTGATTTTTTGAATGTTACTAGTGTTTTATTTATACAGAAAAAGCTAATAAGAGCAGTGGTAATGGAGATTGCTTTCTATCACAAGACTGTTTTTAATCACGTGGCATTTCTGAGATTATAGCACTGAAGTGAAATTTTGCATGAGGAAAGGTTTTGAAGCTTCAATATTCTGTTGCTGGGATTGGGCTAGGAGGAATCTCAGCTACTGTGATGATTGGCACAGTGAGCTTCTGTGGGGATTTCTTTGGTTGTCAAATGAGAGAGGGGAAGTTACCTGTGTCATTAGAGTGTTGGCACTAAACACCTTGACATATAATAGTATATTACAGAAATTGGAGAACATTTGACTAAGTGGGACCCTAAAGCTTACTTTTGTCTCTTTAGTTCACTGAGGGCCTTATCAGCTGTATGCATTGTTCTTGGCAGATGCTTACACATCCTGTTACTGCAAATTTTCAGTAATTAGAATTCCACAACTGCCCTCAGCAACCTGTTCTACTGTGCTTGCTCAGAGATAGTAGTTCCAGATGTTCAAGACAAATTTTCTGTTACAGCCTCTCTTCTTTTAAGCCTTCTCTTCCTTATCCTATGATGATACAGAAAATAATGGATTCTTTTCATCTCTGTAGCTATGTTTTACAGAGTAGTGTGTATCTGTCTTCCCATGGCAAACTCTTCATTACTGCCTTTTTACCCTTTGTTCTTTCATATTGTTGTTCCCCTTCCCACCCCAATTAAAGGCAAAATATTTTTAAACCAGTCTTAACGAGTGATTCATTTATGTTTAATAATTTGGTTACTTTTACTTAATTTTGATGTGATTCCCTTGTGGTCTGAAGAGTATCTAGCAGTGTGTTCATTAGTAGTCAAAAATAATTTCTCTGTCCCTTGCAGAAGTAAGGCTGTCACTGCTTTTGGTGATGACAAGGTGCTTTTCAACATAAAACCAAAATATGCCTGGTGTTTTAATTTTCATATGCCAAAGCAGTTACTTGCAATATTTCATCAAATTTCATTGGATGATATGACAGGCTATTAAGTTTACTGTACATTTAATGTAATACATTGTAATACATTGCTACTTCTATTTTTTTTTTAATTCTGTAAGTGAGATATGAGATTGCTTGTCATCACTGGTAATTGCCTTGTGTCTCCAGCACAAGAACTAGCATAGAGTTTCTTCTAAGACTTTTTCCTAGCCTGCTGCTTTTTCAGTGGAAACTGTTTTCTCTAAGGAAGTCTTCAGGAATCTTATGACAGCAGTCCTAGATAGAATGCCTATTCTTGCATCCAAGGCTATTACTGAAAATCCTCAGTAGTATTCTTGAAAGTCCACAGTATGATATGTAAGAGGATTATTACCATTTTAATGTTCAACCTGATTTGGACTACAAACCAACCAAGCAGTTGTGTGATCATGCACGACTTCAGTGTCATGGTGAAATTTGTCATTGAAGAAAAATAACATGTATTTTCCTCTGAAAATATATAAGTTAACTTCTTTGTATCATTGAATTTAATATATTAGGTCGCATCTGCTAAAGGATTATTGCACTAGAAGGAGGCAATGGATAATTTATTAAAATACCCCTGCAGGGAGATAGCAGGCTATCTGGTTAATATAGAGGAATGCTTGATAGTTACACTGAAAGCTCCCTGGTGAATCCTTTAACATAGGAATAGAATGGGAGATGAAAATGATTGCTCCTTATATAATGTTTACTGTGTTATATTGGTGCCTAGCAGATGAATAATATTTATGTTAACAGCTCCTTTCCAGCTTTTTATATTGATCTCCTGCTGATCTAGGGCTGATATATAATTGTACTGAAAATAGGAAGAAAATACTTATTTTTTGTAATGGAGAGTGGCAAATAGGTTCTTCCAACACATCACCCAAGCTGGACGTGAAAGGAAAGATATTGTATCTTTGTGCCACAGACTTGGAAGATTTTAATTTTCTTTTTTTATTTACTTTTTTTTCTGAGCTGTTTCTCGTTTCCTTGTAAGCTTAAATGAACTGCAGAGAGTGTCCCACAGGCAATGGGAGCTTCTTGGGGACTAGGAAAACTTCTTTCCTTTGCCTCAAAGGAACCTCACTGTTGCCATGCTTGCTGAGTTTGAGAAGGACCAAATTACTATTTTCCATGAATGCTGAAAGTTAAAAAACTGACAAATAGCTGTCCTGTCTCACTGAAATACTCTTCCTGTGTAGCTGGCCAACCTTAGATAAAGATTTTCATTCAGAATTAACATTTTTGTTGCAGTTTATGTTACTTATAGAGCAGAAACTAAACCAAGTGTTTGTTGGCAATACCCCATTGGAAGCTCCCCAGATACTGTACCCAGAGGAACTGACATGCCTCAGTTTTCTTGCTAACAACAAAGGACAGTTTCACATGGCAGCTGAGAGCAAAATGAACCCAAAAAGTCCCCAAGGTCACTTGCTTTCATTGGTTCCTTGAGTTGGTATTTCTGGGTTCTTCCACTTCTTCTGTTCAGCAAGCCAGGCCTTAGAAATAGCAGTGGTTTCTAGTAAAACTGAGCTGGCATATTTTTTAAAAATAATAAAAAAAACCAAACACAAGACCCAACAAACCTTTTGTGTTGTTCTTTTCAGGCCCAATGACATTATGTGAGAAACTTCTCACCATACCTGTCAGTCACTGTGGACTGAAGGTTTGGAGTGGAGGGATCCTTGCACTTGTAATAAGAGCTGTTTCTGTGAATTTTACTGGATTCAGGGGGTGTGAACACTTGGGAGAGAGACAGTGCTGTGCTCCTTAAACATTATTATCATTAAATGCATGAAAAGGCAGTAAAGACATTGCTTTCCTATGAAAAGGAGGATAGTAAATGAAGACAGAGAAAGACTAAGATCAGCAACAGATTGGAGAGCATTTCTCCTGCATCATCTATGGGCAATAAACAAAAGGCATTAAAAACATCTATATTATTAAGAAAAATGCTACATTTGCTTGATTTCAAATGAGGTTACAATAAAAAACTTGGAAGTGTTTAGGAAAGCAAAACCAACGTATTAAACTATGCTGTTTTTGAGTTTATCCTGTAAAAGGAGTAAACTCCTAAATGTCAGACAAGTTTTGTTTTGTTTTTTTTTCTTCTTCTTGGTAGCTAATGTCATGAAAAGTTACAGCCCCTACTATTATAAGAGATATATGTCAACAGACATATAATAATATTAGTGCATTGCTGCTTTAGTACCTTTTGTTTATAAATTTTAATACATTTTTTTAATATTTAAAGTTTTATACAACCTTTGTGAATAAAAAAATGGAATTCAGTAGGATAGCTAAATTCTGTTCCTTTCCTGCTCCTGAAAAGCAATGGCATCTAGTCAACTGTGCATACCAACACTGCAGAAAAGTTTAAAAAGGTAGTGTAAGTAAAACTCCACACAGAGCTGTCCAAGTTCAGCATTGAAAAGAACAGTAAAAGTCTTACACAGAAAGAAACAAAAGTAGTAAAGGTGGTTATTTTTCATTCTATATAGAAGAAGATCAGACTTATGACATCCTCTAATGATTGGATGGATTTAGTATTGGTTTAGCATTACCCAAGGCATTGGACTTTCTCTGAAGCTTAACAAAGATGATGTGATTTCTCTGCCTAAAACTCTGTAGGATCAGAGTCTCAGAGAGACAGTGTCATTTAATGAATCACAAGTACAGCTTCCAGTAGCTCTTGTCATTCCTTATCAGTGCTCTGAGGATTTGGGAAACAGAATAAAATGTGGCTAGTTACTAAACTTGTTATCCAAAATACTTGTTACAGTATTGCAGAAGATGATGTTAAACTGTAGGATGTTTGATTTAAACTTTACACATACCAGTTACAGCGTTCCCTATTTAAACTCCTACAAAGCAAATAGTAATTTTACTTTTTCCATAGAGGGGGAAAAAGCAGCAATGCATGATTAAAGCAAAAAAGATGTGCTATTAATTACGGATAAATATAACTAGTAGTTCTATCAGATAATATATATTTCCTCTACTTGTGTAAGAAAAGGTGGAATTTTTTTTTTCTGATGAAGTACAAGTGCAGAGTTCAGTTCTAGCAAATATAGAAGAAACCAGTTATCTGCTGTCATATCCTTTCAGTAGTGCACTTGCATTTTTTAACTGCTAGTATACTTAATGTAACCAGGTAGACATTGTTTAAGAGTAAACCACTATGAAGTAAATAGCTGTTTAAATCGACACCATTTACTTAAATTTGCTTCAAATGCAGTTTGCTTTACACAATTTATTTCAAGGCTGATTTGCTACATACTGCTGCCGCTCTACTGCTGTAGAAACTTGATCACTTAAAGGGGTCTTAACCCAACATTTCAGTGTTGAATTTGTTTTCATCAGGTAGGTCAAGTACTTGACTTTTTAGGTCCCTCCTAACCTGAGAAACTATGATTTATATGAACTCATCTAATCACAGAATGGGTAAGGTTTGAAGGGACCACAGTGGGTCATCTGCTCCAGCCTTCCTGCTCAAGCAGGGTCATCCTATGGCACATGGCATAGGATTGCATTCAGACAGTTCTTGAATATCTCCAGTGAGGAAGATTCTACAACATCTCTGGGCAATCTGTTCCAGTGCTTGGTGATCTGCACAGTAAAGAAGCTCTTCCTCATGTTCAGGTGGAACTTCCCATGCATTAGTTTCTGCCTGTTTCCTCTTGTCCTATTGCTTGGCAGCTCTGAGAAGAGCCTGGCTCCATCCCCTTGTCACCTACTCTTAAGATATTTATACACATTAATGAGGTCTCCTCTCAGTCATCTCTTCTTGAGGCTGAACAGGCCCAGCTCCCTCAGCCTTTTCTCAAAAGAGAGATGCTCCAGTCGCTTAATCATTTTTATTGCATTCCACTGGACCCACTCCAGGAGTTCCATGTCTCTCTCTTGTCCTGAGGAGCCCAGAACTCCTCACAGCACTCCAGATGCAACCTCAGTAGTTGCTGAAGGTAAAGCAGACACATATAGTCACAAATTTTGGAAATTACTAGTATGCCCTAATGATCGTGGAAAAATAAATGTGGAAAAATAACAGTTGCTTTTGCTCTTCCATGTCTATTGAACAACTTTAAAAAAATCCTTGACTGTGACAAAAAATGCTTTATTCTAAACTAAACTACCAAGTTACTCGATTTGAATGACTGAAGTTTACTTTTTCATATAGGAGTTTGTGATTGAAATAAGTAAGAAATCAGTTTCTTTTCAGTGTAATTTGAAACTGCCTTACTTGAAAATGATGCACTTTGCCAGCACAGTCCCTAGCTAAAATTTACTCCAGACAATTGAAATATGAAAGAAGTAATGAACTCTCTGTTTGCTAAATCTTCTAGCTAAAAAGAAGAAGAAGCCAAAGCTCTTAAACAAGTTTGATAAGACCATTAAAGCTGAACTAGATGCTGCAGAAAAACTACGTAAAAAAGTAAGTTTTAAATGTTTCACTCAGGACTGTAGGCAGTGGACAAAAAATGAGTAAATTAAAAACTTGGAAAAAGGGAGAATGAATTTTGGACTGCTTTTTATTAAGTTAACTTTTTCAAATATTCAGTGCATATTTGTCCTTCAAGTTTAATTTCTGCTATATAGTTTATCTTAAAATTTTTTTATATTCTAAGTGTGTATCTGTTCATGTGTGTTTGCTCACTGCTAACCTTGAAGATACGTAGCTCAATCATTGAATTTCTGCTTAAATGGATCACATGGAACAGGGCTAGTTCTGTCCTGTCACTCTTGTCCAGGTGACTCCTGAAGTCAAGTGCTACCAGCGAACTTTGTGTGTGTTAGCAGGGATCTCTCAGTAAGTGTTCTGATGTTCATGAGTGTTAGGTGCAGATCATTGAAGTAGCTGTTGTTTATGTTGAGATTCTGTGTCCTGGGAGTGCCTCTGCTGCTCTAAGCTGCTTAGAGGACAAAGCAGATGTTCCTGCTTCTCACCAGGGGCAGAAAGACCTTAACATCAATCAGTCAAGTTGGGTAGTTCTGAATTTAATAACTTGGCCATGGAAAACAAACAAAAAACCCCCCAAGCTCCTCAGTTATCTCCCCTTATAGCTTCCAATTTTATACTTTTATTTGAATATTTCAGAAAAGAATACTTTTGCAGATATGTCTGTTTTCCAGATGTGAGATTAAATAGTGAAGCAAGACTGTGGCTGTTAAAAATGAGGGACCTTAAGTCTTTTGAATGTAGTTCTTGTTAAAACTCTGATATGTCTCACAGATGGTCGTAGCACATAAACAACTGCAGGTCTTTGTTGTACCCTGGATTTTTCTCTCACAGTGTGTTGTTGTGGATGAGTCTACAGTATTTTCCTTAGAAAAACTGTAGTTATGATACTCTCATCATGAGGGGTTTGCAGAGGGAAAATTTCTACCCATGTCTAGAATTTTCTTCCTACTCTCTATTATTTCTGATCTAGAATTTTTTATTAGCAGTAGGATCTTTACTTTTTTATACAGACAGGTTATTATAATCTCAGCATTTTATCCAGTCAACAAAGTAAAGTATGAAAAACCGGGTTATTAATTTTAACCATGGAAAGTAGATTATATTGTTTCATAAATACTGACAATTAATTTCTCGTATATAAAAAGGTAATCCAAACAAAAGTATGAGTGAAAGCTGTTGATTCAGTGTGCATTGTTTTATGTTTGTGCTTTAATTGTGAAACTAATGTATTATTAGGTCCTGCATCCTTCAGCATATTTATTAGAGGGAATTGCTGATAAATATCTCTGCTTTTCAGGGAAAAGTTGAAGAAGCTCTAAGGGCCTTTGAAGCATTAGTGAATCAATATCCACAAAGTCCTCGAGCAAGATATGGAAAAGCACAGGTACTTAGAAAAAAAAAAGATAGGTATTGAAAAAAGCTAAAATAAACATTTTGTTTTACCAATAGAGTTATAAACACCAGTTGGAATTAATTTATAAATTTATGGAGGTTTCCTAGGTAAAGAAAGAATCATGTGATATGTCATATTGCATCTCTTTCAGTCAACTGTCCTTCCCCAATTACTTTGGCAGATTTTGTGGAACTTCAGTAGGAAGTATTGTAAATAACAAAAAAATAAGGTACATCCTGTAGATCCCAGGTGAATGGCATGAGATAAATACCAACTAATGGCCCAGTGCAGGAACAACAGGCAGAACCCACATACTATTTGCTGTAGCTGGTTAATCAACACATCTGTCAGCCTGGGATAAATGCTGGTTTTTTGCTCTAGTGGGAAGAGAAAAGAGCATTTAGAGTTTTTAGAGAGAAAGAATTAAAGCATAAAGAACACAAATTCTCAGGCAACGAGGCTTAATTAGCTTTACTTGTGGAGTGAGTTATGTTTCAGGTGTTTCCCTTAAAAAAAAAATAAAACCAAACCCCAGAAGGCATTAGAAAATAATCTCTGCATTTATAATACTTTTAGGTTGTGTTGAGATATCTCAAAAGGGAATAATCTTTGAATTTTCTTAAATAGTAGGATAATCCTGCTGCACTAGGAGTAATAGAAGACTCCTTGAACTCATATTAATCAGGATGAACAAAGTTAAGCCCTCACTGTAGGAAGGAAAGGCGCTTTTAGACAATTGATGAGGACCTTGGAGTCACAAGTTTCCACTAGGTTAATAACAGTCATGCTAAAACCAAAGCTGTCATTATCCAAAAATCTATCACACAAGCACTAGATACTCAGTAGACCAAATGTGCTCTCTGTGGTGATAGTCTGCCAAACTCTTTGCCTCTTTACAGTAGGAGACCACTTTGTTCATGCAAGTGATGAACTTATCTCTGTTAAGTTACACTTTTAGTATTTACCAGTTTTTAAAAATCTGCTCGTTGCATCTAATAGAATATGCTTCCTGCCTCCTCAATGGCTTTAGGGAGAAGAGCAGATCACTGCAGCCAGTTGTGAAATTTATTCTTATTCTGAATTCCCATGTCAGTGACCCAACTTCATTTGTCCATTTACAGCAATTTGTAGTCAGCCACTACTACTTTAGTAATCCATGAAAGGTCAATACAGACCAAGATCTGAAGAAATAATTAGATGCATTTTCTGGGAGTGTGTAAAAACAATGATAAATTCATGTTCTGCAGCCTTTGAAGGTTCATACTAGTCATTTTACTGAACAGTTATATTAATATTACCAATGACAATTTTATTGAACCCAGTATGTATAACTTCAAGTTGTTTGAAGGAATAGGAGATGAATTATTAAGATTTGCATTGTAACACAGTATTATTTCTTAATGGATATTCATACAAAAAATTCATTTAAATTTGCTATTTCTTATCACTAACTAAAAGTAAAACTATAAAGAATAAGGCTAAAGGCCTTGAAAATTAAAGAAAGTAAAAAATTCACCACAAAAGTATACCTCTCCATTTCCTTGAAGCATGAACCAACATTATATGCTAGTCTTGTAGATTCAATTTTTAATAAAACATGAAGATTGATGTTTTTTTCTAGGTCTTTAAATGGCTCTAAAAGACAACTGTTTTCCAAAAAAGTCTGCAAAATATTTCATTATTGGTGTGTTTTCCACAAATATGAGAATTTTTTATTTGATGTCTGAAGTACACTTGAGCCGGATAAAATGATGCTCTGCAGAATTAATTAACATCTTTACAGTTGAAAAGAACAAGAGATAGGTTTTTAACCTCCTTATATGATTTATACTGGTGAAGTTATGCAGATTTTATGCTGACAATTTTTGCTTCTTTGTTACATATCTTTAATATTCTTTGCCCTGCAATTCCTTTGAAAATGGGAGAAATAAATTTCCCAGTGAATGTACATGAGAAAAAATAAGTTATTGCTTAAAACTGATTTCTGAGGTTGTCTCTGACAGCTGCTTGATGAACTGTTTGGCTGAGTAACCATATTTTGGTATTTCCAATACTAAGTTCGAAAGCAACTCAAGGAAAAAATTAAAGGACAGAAGTGCAAAAAGATTTCAGACACTTGCTATAACACACACAGATAACACAGATGAAGCAATTTTATTTAATGTATTTGATGCAACAATGAATGGAAATAGACCAACAAGAGCTTCTGCACCATCATGCTTGTGATACATCTGCTGTGGCTCTTGTCTCAAGAAAGAACATAAGCCAATAAATAGAGAAGTATTTGAGGAGAATGCATCTAACACCCGAAAATGTATGCATTTATATAAACAATTCAAGTAAGCCTTTAAAAATTCTCCATTTGAGACATAGTCTTTTTCAGCTATGGAAGCAAAGTGTGAACATGATCTCACAGGTGAGATCAGTCACAGCTTTTGTTAGATTCACTGAAGCTGTAGTTTTACTGTAGAAAGCTCATATATCCCTTGGTCTGCTTCTGGATTTGATGAACAAGTTTAAGTTTTGAAGGAGTTGTAGGGAACATGTATACATTGATCAATTCTATCAATATATGCAAGGCAAAAGGCAATTCCTAACTCATTTTGCAAGAAAGAGTGTAAATATACTTGTCAGAATAGATGAAAATGTTTGTTGGTGTGTTTTGATCTGTGTTTTGCTTCCAGAGTGAGGCTTAGTATACAAATAGTCCATAGGCAAAATTTTACATTTCTTCTGTGTTATTAAAGCAGATTGCTTCATCTGCTTTTGGAAACAGAAGCTATAAACTCTGCAAATATTAATAAAAAATCTGTGTTAATGTATATTTTAGGTGCAAATTTTCTCGTACTTCTCAATTCAAACAGTTTGTAGGTAATGAGACTTAATGGCAATTTAGTGTGCTTTCCCATAAAGCACAACCCATAGTCTAACAATCTCATAGCTTGCCTGGTAAGAAAATAGTTGGTTTTAAGACTAACGGATTATTAGGTGTTCTAATAATGGTTTTCTTATTCTTTCTAGTCTGAAGATGACTTAGCTGAGAAAATGAGAAGCAATGAGATGCTGCAACAAGCTATCAACACCTATGATGAGGTGGTTAGTCTGCCAAATGTCCCTTCAGACCTGATAAAACTGAGCTTGAAGCGAGAAGCTGACAGGCAGCAGTTCCTTGGTAAGTTTTGGGGATGTTATAAAAATTACAAAAGTTGTCTGAGCAAGGATTTTGAGACATCACTAAGGATTTTAAAATGACAATTCCATTGAATTTTTGGTTGGACTTATCTTCCTAGTACCTTTAATGAAAACCATTTTTATGTTATTTAAATTTTTCCTAGGGAACCTAGTGTCTATTATTTAGGATAATAGTGCCTGTAGAAAGCTGCAGCAGATGTGATGAGAAGCTGTGATGATAGGCGGCCAAAAAATTGTATTGATAGACAAAGAGGAAACTTTTTCAGCTGAAGCTGAAGAAAATCAAGAGGAAATTACTGGTATAAGCAGAATAAACATACTCAGAATAAACTTTCAGTAAACATAGAGAAGGATGGAATTGTACACAGGGAGAACATCCCCAAGATTTAGGTTTAAATTCTAGTTTTAGATCTCAATTCTGTGATGTATGAGAAGTGATGATTAGAATATGAGGCAAAATCAAGAGTTCTGTTCCCGTAGGTTGGATTTTTAATATCAAGTAGTTTTGATCTTACTTTTCCTTACCAAGACCTCATTTAGGAAGTCAAGGAACATGCTTCATTTTAAGCACATAAGGCATGATAAACTTCATAATGGAAGTAGAGTAGAACTATTACTTAACACTAGAAATTAATTTAATTTACATAACTAAGGTGAAGTTTATTATTATATGTTTACTTAGTTTTGTCCAGTGCTTTGCTATCTATGTATGATAGAGCAACCAAAGCTTAAATAATGTTACTTCTGCACCGTGAAGGGTTCTCCACAAGAGGCTGCCATAACACTGCGTGATTGCAGTGATTCCCTGAAATATTCCTGGTACAGCTACACCCACAGTGACAGCCAGGCAGCTGAACGTGCTCCTGCTTGCACAAGTTTTTCCCGGTTCTCCTTCCTGATTGTCAGTGGGAGTGCTTGCCTCTGATTTGTGTTTCCTTGGATGTTGTGTAAATGTCTTGCTACTGTTTCTTATATCTGCACTGTAATTAAGTCTTGTTCGATCCAATCAGGTCGCATGAGGGGTTCCCTGGTTACTCTACAGAAATTAGTTCAGCTGTTTCCCAGTGAGACGTCATTCAAGAATGACCTTGGTGTTGGTTACCTCTTGATAGGAGATAACAGCAATGCTAAGAAAGTATATGAAGAGGTGAGTTTCCATTCTAGCCAAGGAAAATTATTGTTTACATTCCTATATTCATTTCAAAGATTGATCGATTTAAACTTTCTTAGCTGTTAAATATGTCACATGAGATTTTCAACGGTTAATACAGATACAATTCTTTTTTCTAGTGCAGTTATCTTCTAATTTTAATTTATATTTTCTGATATTTTTCATACTAAGTTTGTCCTCATTGACAGGGGAATGCATCTTATTTCTGTATGCTTCATAATAATTTAACTCTTCTACCTTGTGGTGATCAGGTTTGGAATATATTGACAGCACATCTAGATGTGTTGTATGTAACATGTAATGCATACTACAAAAAAAATAACCGATCTTCAAGACAAGGCGTAAGCCAGTTTCTCTACAGGAACAGCATCTCTAACCATGTGATCAAGTAGATCAGTACTCACAAAGCTATTTAATCTTAGGTTTTTATTCCTTTTATAAGCAGCTTAAAATCTGTTTTTCTTTCATGATGTTTATGGTGTGGACAATTCATTGGATTTATATTTCTGTCGTATACCGTGGTTATCTGGCTGGGGAAACTTTGCTGCCAGCAAAGGCCACTCTGCTCCTGTGATCTAGAAACCCTGTTAACATCTGGAAGCCATCTGACAGATGTGGGGTCTGACATCATTGGTGGAGCACAAATTGTCACACCTGCCCAGGAATGGTCTTGTTGATGTTGGCACGGTTGTGGTGCTTCAGCAGGACAGGCTTGGTGGGGTGATTGTCTGGTTGTGGAGGCTAGAGAGGGATCAGCAGGATTAGTGCCACCTCCTGAGAATAAAGGCCTGATTTTCCATTCCCCACATCTTCTGGCTGAAGAGCTTCTCATCTTTGATAGCTTCTCAAAGAGGAGGAGGATGTTCAACCACATGGCTGAAAGCAGGAGCCAAACATTAGGAATACAATTTTTTTTTTTTGGACTCCTCTGGTAGTCTCAGATGTTGCCAGAATAATGTTTGCTTTGCTACTTTAGCTACTTTTTGGGTCCTTCCATAAAACATTTCTGTCTGATAACTTTTGGCTTGCTGTCAAAATTTCTCAGAGGATTGGAAATAATGGCTATTAAAGATAAAGATATTAAATAGATTAATATATATTAAAGATATTAATGGCTATTAAAAATAATGGCTATTAAGATATTAAAGATATCTTTAATGGATATTAAAGATTAGAGTTTATTAAACAAACCTGCTACTTAAGCTGCAAGGAATTTGAGAAAACAAAAGCATACTCCTTTTGGGCAAGATTTTCCTGTGTGATTATTCAGTGTTTTATTGCAAACAACATAATTGTTAGAATTTCTCAATAATCACAGGGATTTTTATACATGGAGAAAGGTTATCAATTTGTTATATAATTACTTTGATACTGAGTTTTATATACTTCAGAAGAAATATATAGGGCTCTGATTAAGAACAGATATGCAACTGGTGTCCTTTTAACATATTGTTTTCCATTCTTCTTTATCCAGTGTAAAACCCTGTTTTGCAGTTCACTAACACTGGAATAGAATAGAGCCTAGTGATGTTCTGTCATTGTAAAAGGAGGACAAATAATTTTTTTGTAAGACTTGGATTAATTTTTTCTTTAAATCATGGTGGGTTTGTCCATATTTTAGGTACTACTCAGGGTAAATTCCAACACAATAATGTAATTTTTTGTTTTAATTCAGGATAAATTCACACTAAGGATTTCAAGAAAGAATACCCAAAGAAACAGGGAAAATCTCATGTATACCTGCTTTGGTTCTTGGTTCTACTGAAGGCTTCTTGCATGATTTTGGGCAGATTCCTTAGGGGATACATGGCCTGCTCTGGGGTGTTTTGCTCAGCTGTTGCAATGCATATTTAGAAAGTGCTTGAGCTCCTACCACAGGTGCTCAGGTTCTCTGCATGGTAGAGAAAGGGGCAGACTGAATAATGGTTCTGAGAGCCTCAAGGAGACATCTTGCTCTTCCCATGATTTTTGAAAAAACTGGGAAACTTCTGAAGTGTGACTAAGTCCTTCTCACTTGTGTAATCTTTTGATGCAAAAATGTTAAGAGAGCACAGAAAAGAACATGAACTCAGTGCTGCGAAGTAGATACCTCCAATATTTATGAATCCTGTATTCTGTTTCCCACTGTAAGGATGGTCACACATTTTGTTCAGGTGTTCTTTAATGCAGAAAGCACAGCCATCTTAGAGTTCAGTACATACCCTCAAGATAATATACTCCTTATTCAACTTAAAATGTCAGCTTTTTCTTGATTTCCCTCTAGCCTTATTCACTGTTGTCTAAGTTCTTGTGTATGTGGTACTTGTTTCTGCTGCTCAGGAAAATTCCCAAGTAGTTAAACTCTCTTCTCTGTGGAGGAACTTAAACTCCAAATTTCCTATTTCCTGGGAATCTGCTAGATTCATGGGGAAAATCTTTGCTTCCTGCTGTAACATTTCAATCTCAATGCAGTGTTACTGATCTGTATTAAGTATGCACTGAGCAGTGCCAGCAGATGAACACTTCTCAGGCACTGTTTCCTACATGGCATCACAGTACATGCCATTTCAGACCAGACTAACCTGAGCTGGCATCATCTCCAAAGAATTTAATAGAAACCCAGGGAATCCTGGTGGATGAAAACTTTCTGCTTTTGCTTTACATTTAATAGCTTGTTTACTTATTTTCCAGTCAATTCTTATTTTTCTTTCCAAATTTGTTAGATATTAGCAGCTCATTTTAAAAGTCTTTAATATATAATTCTTCTTTTAGCTACAGAAGCAATGTGTCTAAACACTGAACTTCAGACTAAGAGAGTTTTTGCTTCCAACTGTAGTGTGGTATAGTATAAATTGCCCAAAATACACTTTTCTAGTTTGTGTTTGCCAAAATTTTTGCTGAACCACAGATGGAAAATCACGTCCAGCTGGAGAAGATTTCAGTTTTGCCTCTAATATTAAATCATTTTCTTTTGAATATTGCACTTAGGGACATGGAAACATAATGTTAAGGGTAATCCTGGTAGAATTGAGAGCTATGTGTATTTTCAAAGAAAGCATAACTTTAAAAGTAGTGCTGTAAAATTAGAACTATTTTTGGTTCAAACATCCACAGATTATAAAAAGATACAGTGAAAGAGAACATTTTAAGATTGGTTACTCAGCTAATAGCACTTTTTCTGCCTCCATGCTGAGGCATGTGTGCATGCAGCATTATAGAGACATGCATAAGCCAGCTCTGATTGAGCTATCTCAGGTACCAAAACCAGAATATCCACATTAACACACTACTCTGCCCTGGCTAATTAGCCACTGATAGCCCCAGAGGTTAATTTCTATATTCATGATTAATATTTAATGGGCTTTGAGCAGTTTAGTAAAACTTATTTCTAAACATAATTAATATTGCATGCAGCAACAGCAACAGAGTAATACAATTTACATTAAATACTTCCAGTGTAATTTCTGCTGATTGTATCTCTTCTCTTCTCTTTAGGGGCTCTGAATGTAGATCATTCCTTAATGCAACTCGGCATAGTTTAAATGAACCGTAATACAGAAAATTCTATTCTGTCTTAATTAATCAGATAGCTTTATCCTATAGTTAAAGAAACTGTAACGAAATTATGTGGCTAATAAATATTTCTGTCAGTCATTTCATTTCACCCTGCAGGTACAGATTCTTGGATCAAAATAATTATACACAGAATGCTGTAGTCAAAAGGCATAAGATGCAGAAGGTGGTGGTGTATTATACTAGGGATCAAGCTCATCCTTACTGTGGTACTTTTTCCTCATCATGTCTCGTACTGTGGACTTCCAATAGATTCTCAAATTGTTTGTTCCTTCATAGTAAATCTTTTCTGTGAAAAGTAAAGTGCTGCTTTTTTTAACTCAACATTTTGTACCCTCATAGCTGTGATTTTTGGTTTTGCTTGGCTGTAGTTGGTGTGCGTAAGATTTGAGAAAAGGGAGAAATTGGTCCAGAAAACTTCTTATGATTTTGCTTGTAATTATTTTGATTGAAAAGTGATGTAAGACAGTGACTGGAAAAGGCAGAGGGAAATAACTATAATGTATGTAGCAGCTTTTTTATCCATAGCATAAATTTAGTAGCTTCAAAAATGAATTTAGGCAAGAAAAATTGCTCATCTGTCTGTTGTTTTGTATTTAGTAGCTGTCTAGACATTCAGTGGATATTAGCCTCTGTAATTCCACTGCCTGCCAGGGTCCTGTGATGATCTTCACAGATTGAGGGTCTATCCTGATAAGACTGTCCACCCTTATTTTAAGAGAGAAGAGGTGTAAAAACAGATTAACTTAACCATGTAATTGATACTGCATAGAGCTACAAATTATATTGAATATATACTTCATAGAAATGCAGAGCTGAAAAGTAGATCAAGACATTCTCTCTAATTTTTTGCCCTTGGCTGAGGCAGACCAAATGCACTAAAATTGTCTGACTTGTTGAGTCTGCATGTTTCAGAATTCAGGTTGGCAGCTTCACACCTCCTTCCCCTGAAACACCACCCTATACACTGATCCTGCAGCTGTCCCTGTGCTCACAAATCCTTCTCTTCCACATCCCCATGAAGTATCCATTTCTGGACAATTGCCCATGAGTTTCCCTTTTCTGGAAAATTAAGCCAGTTTGTAACTCAGATATGATCTGAATCTTGTTGAGGGCACAAAATCTTTTAGCTGAATTTGGCATGCTTGGTCTTGGTCAAAGACTGCAACACACTCTATTCTGTACAAGAATAATTTATCCATCACCTTCTAGTGCGAAAGCACATTGAGTCACTACTGCAGTAGACTTTTTATTACCTTCTTTCTCATGGCCAGAAAAGTGCACACTGTTCCAGAGAGTGCTTCAGTTCACCACTGTGCTGAGAGTGCCCTTGGTGTTCCAGAATTTGACATCCTCATCTCATGATGCTGGCATTACTTTGCAGCTTTTTCTCAATTGTAGTCATTATGCTTCACTTATTTTCTCTTGCAAAAACTAGTTTGCCACCATTGGAAATCTATCCAATTTAAAACTATTTCAGGTATGTTTCTGTTGCAGATTTTTTCCAAGAGTATCTGCTTTCCTTCAGATTAGTCTAATCTGGAATAAATAACATAAGTGATAATAGTGGGTTTAATTCTGTAATGTGGCATGCTATACCTCAAGAGGGAAATGTAGAAAAGGACAGACAAGTGAAAAATAAAGCAATTTCTGTTGAAATAATTTTACTTCTGGGACTTCAAACTTTGGCTTGTCTGGAGAAAGCACAAAAGTGGATGAGGAAAAGAAAGCACAGACAAGCCTGAGAATCAGTAATGGAAGAAAATACCATTGCATTAGTAAATAGTACTATATATACAGGTTTGTTAATTTGCATAGATTCATACGGGTGCATTTAATTCATTTTCTCTCAAACAGGTTCTAAGTCTGGCTCCAAATGATGGCTTTGCCAAAGTACATTATGGCTTCATCCTGAAGGCAGAAAACAAGATAGCAGAGAGCATACCTTATCTGCGGGTACGTTTTCACCCACAGTAAATGTTTTACCAGCAAAAAGTAGAATTGGAATGAATAAAATATGTCAGATTGGAAGTGCATTAATTACAAATCACTGCTTAAGCTATTTGTTGGAGTTATATTGGTGTATCACTGCTTATGAACTGGAAAATACTTGTACATTGAAAACCGTCAATTCTTAAACATCAAGGACTTGTTTTATTAATGGTTAACCTGAAGCACAGAGGTATGAGCCTCAAATTTTTTTAAGGTTGGTACTATTCTGCAAACCTAAGGTGCTTAAAGATCCAGAGAAGCCTTACGTATACTTCTGAGTGTTTGGGAAGAAATACAAAAAATAAAACTCTGGTCTAACTTTATAAAATGCTTCTGTATATGTTTACAGGGTCAGAGGCAAGTATCCAGCTCTGAATATGCCTCTGTCTTGGAGGCACTGAGGGGAGAGACTGTGGGATTTGGAAAACTGGTAACATTTCAGAATGACTTTCTGCTGACATATTGTATTCATTTATCTTAAATTCCAGGTTACCATGGTGGTTACATTTTGCACTAATTTCATAGCCTGTCTGTTGCATAGGATTGACAGACTATTTACAGTAATCAAATGAACTCTTTTAGAAATCCTATTGAAGTTTTCTTATACTTTTCATATTTATTTATTTATTTATTTTTAGGAAGGACTGGAGTCTGGTGACCCTGGCACAGATGATGGGCGTTTTTATTTTCATCTGGGTGATGCATTACAGAGAATGGGAGACAAAGAGGTACATGTTTAACATGCTCTTGCTTCAAAATCTAAATCTCTGAGTGGCTGCAGAATCCAGAAAAGCGTTTAGTGATGGGCTTAATGTTGAAAACAAGAGTACTCCAATTGCAACAACAATACAGCATGCATGTGTAGAAGTCAAGATGATCAACAGCAAAAAATCTTTGTAGGCATTACAATACAATCTCTTAGCATCTCTTACTTTTGATTTAACTTAAAATGTTTAAGCTGGCATAGGGCAGCTTGAAACAAGGGACTAAAAATTTACAAAAATTTTAAATGTTTCTAGAATCTGTTTTCTGCTTATATCACTTACAACACAGATTTTAATGAGAGTTAAAATAATCAGTTACTTGTACATTACTGTATAGAAGTTCTTGTATATCAGTGTTTTGTAAATCTTCCTTTCTTTCCGAGGAAAAAGCACCAATGATATATGATAAAAGAGAATCATGAGAGGACTGAATATGTAGGATGAGTTATGAAATTTTTTCAATAACTAAACTAGCAAATCAATCAGGAGAACAGAAATTTGTACTATGTATCTGTTGAGTGGCCAACAAAAACAAACATATGACGCTGGAAGCCACAAGAGTTTCTCTTTTGTTTATTTGAAATCAAATTATACTTAAAGCAAAATTTAAATGCATGAATTACCATTATGGTCATGGTAGGAAAGCAAAGGACGTTTTTGAAGACTTTGATTAGTCATGAACTTTAATATGGGCATGAATTTAAAAACAACAGCAAAAAAACCAAAACAACATTATAATTCCTTGTTGGGAAATATCAAAAGAATAAGCATTAAAAATCAGAGTAGAAATAGCCGTGAAAATCACAGCTTTTTAATTATTTACCTAGTAATGTGTACAATATTAATACCTAAAAATCTGTAAAAAATTATGAGCTCTTTAATGCTGTGGCCAAGTCAGTAGGTGGTTCTCCAGTATATGAACTGTAGACAGGTGGGCTGAGATGAAGCCTCTGCATGTGATCTTTCTCAAGCCTAATTCATCAGGTTAGGTTTTTTTAATAATTCATGGAACTTTTATTACAATACTTTATACGTACAGTAGATCTAGAACAGTGAAATGTAATACCTGAATTTTAAGTTAGATTGCCTTCCCTGCAATACTCTTCCAATGAGATTTTTTTAAATTATTAATTTATAAGTGAGAATTAGTTTACCTCATTTTACTTAGAAATACATGGACACACAGACACACACACAGAGTCTGCTATCACACTCTATCTAACTCTGTCTCCTTCTCTCAAATCCCTGTACATTTCCATGGGACATTCTGGGTTGAGTTGCTAAGCCTAGAACATCCCATTGCTATGTTTGACTAAAGATACCACACAGATGTAATTAATGTATATCATCTTTAACCCCAGGATAATTATGTGTTTAGAGAGTTAATGGCCAAATCTGCTGTAGAAAAAGTTTAATTAATGATAAATGAACTTCTTGGGATAGTATCAGTGGAAAGTCCATTGTTCAGCTAAATTTTTCTCACTGACCTTGCTAGACTTGCTGAATTTCAAGATTTAATCAAGGAAACAGATCAATATTTAAGTGACATGTGAAATTGCTATCACTGAAAGTTTGTTGAAGGGAGATATTAATCTATTAGAGCTAAATTAGGAGTTATGAATGTGGCCTTGGGAAGTGTTAGGGAAACAGTATTGAGTATGCCCTTTCCAGCTATAATTTGATAAAATGCCATATTGGCTTAAGAAAAGAGAAATTAAAAATGTGGAATTATATTACAGAACAAATAACTTTTCACACAGAATGTATAAACTGAGTGCATCTCAAATAATTTCTGTCCTGGAAAAGAGCTACGCTGTTGTAGCTGTCCATGTTCTACTGCCAAGACCTTCATGGGGAAAGAAATGTTTCTCACTGAGTCTGGGAATGGACAGGATGAGTGAGACAGCCTAACCCTATTCCATCCTGGTAAAGGCAACTTCCATAGCACAGTTCTTCTAATAAATAAAGATTAAATGTGTTATACATCGTGATTATAGCTGATGTGTCTTAAAGAGCAGCAACATTCATGCTCATCACTCAGGGGCTGAAACAAGTAATTCATTCCCATTATCATTTGGGCTAACTCCAGACATTGCAAATGAATGCAGGCAGTCAGCATGGACAATCTACTGATACCTCACTAGTATTACAACTTTGGGGATCAAATGTAAATCCTAATGCTTCCAGTTCAGACAGTTAACCAAGAAAACATCAAAATTTAAAGTTTTTTTTTTTTGACCCATGCACAATTTTACTGAGCTTCTCTAGGGAGAAAAAGATGACAGTTTATATATGATCTTCTGTTACTCTGTTCATCCACATTACTTTTGTGTACTTCAAATAAACACTGTAAGGCAACAATTGTATTGCAGACTTCCCTCCATACTTTGGGAGAGTTATAAAGATCAGAGAGTTATAAAGATCAGAGTACCACATTTTTTTCAAAACTTAAAGAAAATTTACAGGACTTTGGCCAGTTTCTGTTCAACTCAAGGATTGCTATCTGCTTCAGTCCCTCTGCTCTGGAATTACTGTTCTCATATATCCCTATTTAACTGTCCTGGTTTTTGTAGTTTGTGTTGTTTTGGGAGGGCTTGTTTGTTTATTTGTTTTTTTTAAATGGTGTTGTCTGAAATATTGCAGCTGTAGCAGCAATGCTGGGCAGGAAGGAGGCAGTTCTGTATATGCATATTGCATATCTTCTCTGCATATGGTTTGTCACAGTACTACAAATGCTGGATCTTTTCTTTCCAAGCATCTCATTTTCTTTCTTTGCTTTTTTTGCTGCTATTCAGGGATAAAACAAGTTGTTTAAAGGGAGAGTAAAGACAAGTAAAGGTCCAGTATTAACTTCAATAGGTTCTGTCATGTGATCAATTTTGATGTGACAAAAAATATTTGAAGAAACTCAAGAGCATTTAAGTATTAGATAATTACCACTTTAGATCTGCAAAGTCATCATTGTTTTCCTTATCACAGCATCTCCACTGGCAGCAGCAGACAGTCATCTTTAATTTGTAGGTAGAGGATTAAAACAGAGAAAATGAAATTGACCCAGATGAGAAACAATTGGATATTCCATGTCCAAGGACATGAATTACTGGCCCATATTTGATGTGAATGGTTGTGAGAAGATTATCTTGTTTTTTTAATGTTGGACTGGACTCTCCTGGCCAACTGATCTATTTTGTTATTTGGGTTTTTTTGTTTACTTGTGGTTTATTTTCTTGAAGTATTCATTAGTACATTTTATTAAAAGAATAACCCAAACATCCAAAGAGACAGTGTGCTACCTTGCCAGAAAGTGTTACTTTCTTCCTGTAGGAGCTTGGCTGATGTGAATTTGCAATGTTTTAGGCATACAAGTGGTATGAACTTGGGTACCAAAGAGGTCACTTTGCATCAGTTTGGCAGCGCTCCCTCTACAATGTCAAGGGACTGAAAGCTCAGCCTTGGTGGACAGCAAGGGAAACTGGATATACAGAACTGGTGAAGGTAAGGCTACATTGTACTTTTGTTTTTATTAAAATTACAGCTATAATTTCAGTCACTAAGCAGAGAAAATGCTAATCAATAAGGTCAGAACTACTGTCTGTGAATTCCAGCTACCACTGTCAGACTGAGCACAAGACTTAAGTAAAATACTGTAAAATAAGCTTAGACTTTTTCAAATTTGAGAATGGGGACAGGATAGCTGATATTATTAATAAATACAAAATTTGCATGCTAGACAAATGTAACATCTCAAGTGGAAAATGACAGCACAATTTGGTAATGTCTGGAACACCCATTGTGAATTTTTAATTAGTCAGGAAAGGCTGTGCTTTTGAGCCCTGGTGTAATATTTAGTGACTTTGGAAGCTTTTAATTGCATGAGAGAAGCAAGTGTAGATTTCCAGTGATGGATTTAACAAAAGATAATAATGAAGAATTTAAATTCTTTTAAAGGTTTTTTTTATTTATTTAATGCAAGGCAAGTAGTGTGTTATTGTTCATAACAATAGCTTTTCTTTCCAAAATGGTATTGTTTTTATTAATTTATTATAATTCTAATATTAATTCATAGAAAATTTAAAAATTAGGAAGAGCATTTTTTCCTGTATGTTTCAGTCATTGGTATGTGGTTTAGAGAAACCATTATGGATAAATAATTTAAACCCCAAAAAGTATATTTGTAAGGAACAAATTCCTTCAGAATAGTTGTTTCTTTACACTTCGTTACATAGCATGTGTTAAAAAAACACTCTGGAAGGGTGGTTATTTAAAAAAAAAATAGTTTAAAAAGGAAGATTGCTCTTTCTTACGGTTTTGATGACAACAAAAATAAGGCTAGAAATTTAGATTAAAGTGTGATTCTCCAATGTAATCTCAGCCACACCAAAAAGCAGTGAGCTTTATGGACTAGCACATGAAATGTGCTCATATAGAACTAAATCTTAGGTGTGTGGCAATGGATGCTTCTTGCCATAAAAGATATGGAGAAACTGGGAACTTCTTGATATGTTTCTGTCAAACAAAAAGGAAATATATATATGATTTGGTTGGTGTGTTAGAGCTACATACAGTGTTGTTTTACAGTTCCTTACGTGTAAACCTTTCAGATTCCTGTGTCACAGCAGGTAATGATCCATTCACCCTTGGCATGAGTCAGCTTTGAAGGGTGAAAGAATTTAGCTGATGTTATCAAATGGCCAGAGCTTCACCTTGGAGGGGCTTTTTTCAGATGAAACAGGCCACATATGGAGGCCTTGGTTTGGATCAGCATCTTGAGTGGCTCCTAGAAGAGCTGCTCAAAAAACCAGCAAGGATAAAAATCACCCCTGACCCCCACAGTACAATTGCCTCTCTGGAATTCAATAATATATTTTCATTCCAATCATTTGGTGGTATATATTTTAGCTGTTTTATTAGCAATATGCCAGTGAATCTAGATTAAATTGTGACTGTTAATTTACTTGCACAGGTATCATAATTTGGGAGTAGTAAGATTTACATTCTTTAAGATAATACTCACAGCTTAAAGTGTGAAGCCAAAATGTAGTTATATGCATCAGGACAAATATTTGTATTGTTGATTTTTTGTAACTCAAGAAAGTACTTGAAGTTTTGAAAGAAAGCAGGTTTGATTGTAATTACATACAATGCTTCAAGCAAGATTAGAAGTAGTATTCTTCAGGAAGTAGCAAAAAATTATTGATGACATTAGCTTTCTAATTTCTGCAGTACTCCAACTTTTGTACATGGTTTAGTTAAAAAAATTATTTCCCCTTCTCACAGAGCAAAAACCAATCAACAGTTATTTGCTACTACTTCACTTCATTACATGCTTGCCAATCACAGTGGTGGAATTCAATAGGGATGTATACACAGCACTGGAGGCCCTGACCCTCTCTCTGAATTTCACTGCTTATTACATGGGAATGAACTATTTTCAATAATTTGGTATCTTAATAATGCTAACTGAACACTTATTTGGGGCTGGGGCAGTAGGGAAGCTGAACTCTCTTTGGTTCATTCCATTAACCAACAGAGCTGTGGTCAGTGGCATCTTATAGCACAGACCTGGCTTGATTTTCTTAAAAAGGGTCATCTAGTTTCTTGAGCCTAGAGATGGAGATGTGAAATTTTGATATTGCCTTGCCTTTTCCACAGAAAACCTAAAGATAATTTTATCTTTTTTCAGTATTCTCAGTTTAATAACTTCCTTCTGAGGGGCATTCAGCTCAACTAGCTGTAATCATACAGACGTGCATGGCATGACTCCTTGTCTGGTGTTAACTGTCATACTGCTTTCCTTAAAAAAAATGGGTCCTGATGCTTAACTTCCTGATGGATAAGTGTAAAAAAAGACAACCTCATACTTTATCTATTTTAATATTACCTACTTGCCTGGATGTCTTAAGGAAGAGGGTTTTGGGTTGAGCTTTTTTTGCGGGGGGAGGAGGCAGGGAAGACTGATAATATCTCAGTAACACTTATCAGGACATGGTAGATCTTAATTGGTGGAACTGTGCTGAAGGGACTCTCTGAGACTTAATGTGTTCCCTTGGAAGAATAGGGAGAGGCACATGATTTCTTAGGGAGAAGAAAACATAAACTTTTATATTAGGAAGGGTTCAGTGAGTGATTTATGTAGAGATGTTCTGCTGATGTTCCTGATTTACAGTATTTTAGGCCTTTGCATCTGGGAATTCAAGAAACTGTCTACTTCTTTTGATCTCAGCTGAAAGGAAACCTTACTTTTGTCTTTGGAAACCTTACTTTTGTCTTTGAAAACCTGTCCTTTTCCCTCAGGACAATTAGCTTTCCTCAGCCATTGCATCTTTCTTCAGTACCTTCTGTAGAATCTCATTTATAGCATTATTCTATTCTGGTGCTCATTTAAAAAGTATTAAAAGAGATACAATGGTGTTGAATCCTAGAGACTTTTCACTGGTCTGAAATTAATATGTAGGCAATGACTTAAGTAACTTTGTCCTTTCTGCATGTTATGTCCTTTGATGCTTTGCCAATAATTTACTACAGTGAATAGCTGATTGATTAAAGTAGATCTTGTATTGTTGCTTTTCTCTGATGCCTTAGATTTTATTAATTAAAGTTTCAAGTGCAGCAAGAAAAATGCAGAAACACAATGAAAGTATTGGCAACAGCACATATCTTTATAGTTTTCCTTAGGTTAACAGCTGGGCTTTGATGGTTTAGGTAATAATTGCTAAACATTTATAGTCAAGGGAGAAATCAAATTGAAATGTGTATTTAAAGTCTGGTTAGATGCTTTAAGGCAAGACTTGTGTTGAAAAGAGCAAAAATGATACATACAAGTGATGATGTTTAAGCTCTGTGAGTGATTGAATGGGTGCAAGGAATCTATTTTAAACAATTTAAAACACTGCCCCTTGCTTGGAGGTTATCAGCATTACCCAGTGGAGATGTGGTAACTGTTGGTGAATGCTTTCCTATTCTTTTTCAATAACAAAGTGTGAATGCTTTCCTATTCTGTTTCAATAACAAAGTGAAGTACATTAAACTCTTCACCACTATATTTTATTTTCTAGTTCAGTGGATTAGAATGGATGTGTGGTCAGTAGTTATGCCTCACATGAAGGGTAGCAGCCTCTTAATCTCTTCCTGTTTCATTTATAACCACGCATTGAAAGGGCTTGACAGCACAGAGTAAAGACACTTCCAATATAATAGTCTCACATAAAAACCTGCAATATTAAAAAATCCCTGTTTAAATAAAATCTACATTATTGCCAGATGTACAGCAACTGTAAACTTCAGTTGTTATTAAGAACTGTATTTAAAAAGCCATATGGAGGTTTATGGGAATCAGCTGCTAGCAAGCAAATACATATGCTCCCAGTGCTGGTTGCCTCCTGATTTTTCACTTGTAATCAGGATACTGCACCAAATATAATATGAATGTTTTGTTCTAACCTGGAGCTTGAATCCTTACGTATCACAGAGCCATAAGTGTATTTAACCTTTTTCCTGCAGATACCAGCTCTTGGATCACGAGCTGTAAGTCCAAGTCCTGGACTTAATCATTTTGCTTTAATGTTTTTTTGTGTTCTTACTATTCAAAGTATCCCTGAGTGTCTGTAATATCAGGGAGACCAAGGCTGCATGGTGCTTGAACTCCCCATTTATTTCTCTCTAGGAGTTGTCTGTTGGTCATTATAAAGCACTGTCAGTATGTTTTACAGATAGGGGTCTATGTTTTCAGGACAGAAACCTTATTGATTTCTGAGCAATTTATGTCTAAAACCATTGAGGATTTAGTTCAAAATTGATGAGATGTATTCAAATAAATTTCTATCTAACATGTTGGGGAGGAAGCCTTTAAACACTAGGATAAACACTCACATTTATAGGTTAACCTTCAACCTGTGGCACTTGAGAGAGAGTAGAGGTGACAGAGCAGCTGTTGCCCACGATGCCTTGGACCACCAGTGCTCTTCATGCATCATCTTGTCTGCATGGATGAATGCTCCCTCTTACTTTTTTTCAGCTGAGGGAGTAGGAGGAGTTTGAGGAAGCACAGAAGAACTTGTATGTCTTTTAAAGTTTTCCAGTTTTGTAGCTCTATATCACTTTAAACTGAGGCTGGAGTGAGTGTGGGTCATTCTTTTCTTTCTCTTCTCCAGCCAGTGCAAAACCAGGTACTCAAGCTGGCATTTCCTTTTGTAGGTAGGGTGGTGCTGAATAAGTAGCAGCACTGTTCTCGTATACATTTTTGATTAGGTGGAAATTTTGATTCTTTTTTTGTACCCTACATTTTGGAAAAGTCAGTTTTCCAAAGATATTCTAAAAAAAACCAAAAAACCCCAACCCCAGAACAACTCTCTGCATTTTTACTTAATGCCAACTATTAAATGAGTGTTATAGAAACCATTAATGAGGGAGAATAGGAAAAATAAGTGTTCTTCCCCATTTTTTGATAAGTGAGAGAAAAAACAATTTGTTATGATAGAGATTACTACAATAACAGAAATGAAATCATATTTTCATACGTTTTAGCCTAGCTAGAATTGTTCTAGTGGGAGAAAGTAGCTGTATTATAGACAATATGTTCTAGCCAAAGTTTGTTTTGTTGAGCCTTTTATGATCTAGCAATATAAACCTATTTTGCCAGATCAACTTTTCCTTTACATAACAAAAAACTCAAGTGGAAAATGCAACTGTTTAATTTACATGAGGATGGCTAATAAAAATTGGAAGTCTTTAGACTAAAAGGGGGCACTTTTATCACCTAGTCTGCTCTGTGTTATAGAGACTTTTGAGTTTTACTCGTCATATAAGGACATAGTGTGGGAACATACCATAGCTTATTTCAGTGTGAAATGGAATGAAAATATCTTACAGAAATGCATTGTTCAAGAGCACAAAGGAAAAATGAAAACTATTCACCCAAAATAAGGTTTAGTGAGAAAAGTAAGCTGCTGGGAAATTGAAGTTACTTTTATCCAGATTCATTGTTATACTGTGGGTTTTCCATTTATATTGCTATAACATTAAAATGACTTATTATTGGTACAATAAAAGATTTTCTAAGCTATCTGATTTCTCCAAATGTAATGCCATAAGGCGTCAGAGAACAGAAATTTTAATTCTGCTATTTTGTGGGTTTGTATGTATGAAGTGTAAGGCAGCTCACACATTCTTAATGGTTGTGTCCATAAATGATCACCTGGCATTTCAAGCTGTATATGATTTTTGCAATAGCATCAACACATGCAAGTGAATCTCAAGCCTTTTTGAAGGTGTAAATCATAAATTTCAACTCAAGTGGTGTGTTCAAATTTGGCCTCTTTGGTCTGTAATTTTCTGCCCACACCTGGAATTCTAGGTTATGTGAGTGGTTTTCCAGTTTCAGAAATGATTCCAGGTCACATGCATTTAGGAAGAGCAATACATTTAGCTTGCAATACAAAATGATCACTTAAAGAGCCCTTAGGCTCATCAAAAAGCAAGTCAAAGTGAGGCCTTATCTGCAAAGAGGCTGGCTATTGTTGAAATCTTACAATCCCAATGTAATCGAATCTGAAGAATGGTGTGAAAGTTATTTTTCCTGTCTTAACATGTCAGAATGGAATTTAAAGCAACTTGATAATAACGACAAACACTTTGTTTTATTGCTTTTAAATAAAAAAAATAAAGTTAATAATGGCAGAAAAAATTAAAAATTGTTCTAAAGCCAAACACAGTAATTTCTCAATGCAGTAACATGGTTCTCACAACAGTCCTTAGAGAAAAACTGGAAGCTCATTCGGGATGAGGGTCTTGCTGTGATGGATAAAAAAAGGAGCCTCTTCCTGCCTGAAGATGAGAACCTACGGGAAAAAGGAGACTGGAGCCAGTTTACCTTATGGCAACAAGGTAAAACATTCTGTATTTCCTCTCTTACCTCAATTTCATGGTCTCAGATTAGCATAATGTAATAAGGAGTAGCAACACAGCTTTTTTTAGAACTATTTTTATAATCAGTATGTAGAGAGGAATGGAACTGATAAAACAGTGTTCAGGACCCCTCTGACAATGAACAGGAGTCCTTTATTCTAAACCATGTTGTCCCCAGATATTTCCAAGAGTCCCTTGACTATGGTAACTGTTCAGTGGGTGTTCTGTTCTGGCAAGGCTGCCAACTCTTTACCTGGTAATGCGTAGTACAGATCAGCCTGAGGGAAGATGGGGATCTGGGAAAAGGCACATCCTCAGTTCTGTGTTGCCAGCTAGGGGAGATCTGT
The DNA here is from genome assembly GCF_052056855.1 of Sturnus vulgaris. Classification (NCBI taxonomy): domain Eukaryota; kingdom Metazoa; phylum Chordata; class Aves; order Passeriformes; family Sturnidae; genus Sturnus; species Sturnus vulgaris. The sequence continues at coordinate 120,480,492 of NC_142243.1, read as the reverse complement.
CATACAGAAACAGTATGAGCAAAAGAATATAACTCTAATAAGCCTGCTACCCTGCCCCTGAGCTGTGCACTGGGAGGCCCAACTCTTGGAATGACCTTAAATTCTTATAAAACTTAAAAACATATGAAAGAGTACTGTAAAATAAAATATTGAAAGCAATTTATATCAAAATGTAATCTAGTGTTGAAATGTTGTGCTACTGGGGGCATTTTAAATATTTTTTCCCTATGCATCCACATTAGTGATTATGTTTAAAATAACACTTTTTAAATGGTAGAAAGCCTGGTGTTCACAAATAATGTAAAAGTAAAATGTGTAGACTGCTATTATATTACAACATGTATTTAGGTTGCACAGTCTGTAAAATGGGAATAGTAATATTTACCTGTCTCTCAGTGTCAGATCTTTGGCAGCTTTGTTGCACTTCTGCACAGCAGAAAATGGAAATGTTCATTCATTGCTCTTACCAATGCTCTATCCATTATTTTCACTAGGAAGAAAAAATGAGAATGCTTGTAAAAGTGTTCCGAAAACATGTGCTTTATTGGAAAGATTCCCAGAAGCTACTGGCTGCAGAAGAGGGCAGGTACCTGGCAAACTTCTTCATTTTTGCAAATTCATAATTCTGAGAGCAGGTGATTTTGAGGAATAGAGGAACATGTATAGAGGAATGCACAATCTTGGTATATTTGATGATGCCTCAAGCCCATGATAAACTTAGCAATTAAAATATGCCCTATTTTAGCTGTCAGCAAATACCAGGTGAAATATGTTAGCTGAAGCCTTTCTATGGACTCTTTAGTTGAGCCATTTTACCTTGTGTTTCCTGGGAGCCCACGGTAGGTAAGTTGCTGTTTGCCATGGGTCAACCAATACTTAATGCCTTACTAAACCTCAGCCTGAAGAGACCTGATCTGACTCACAGCCTAACTCTACTTTGAGCAGGAGGTTGGATTAGGTCCTTTCTAACCTGAGCTTTTCTTTTTGTCCCAATCTGAACCTAACTTTACATGGCTAATTTAGTAAGACAAATTCTCACTGTGATAAACTTCACCTGTCTACCCCAACCTGGCTGCATTAGACAGAGGGAGAATCACCTTGTGGAAACCAAGTAGTGCTGCCACATGGTTCTTTCCTGAAGGTATAGGAAAGAAATTTTACATCCAAAAGTGTGGGTACCAATAAAATTTGTTTCAAGTGCCTACAATGAGTATTCAGCTATCAGTTAACATCGTTTAATCATGCAGTAGACCTATATGGGTCAATACACATGCAGTGGTTCTGTAGGACATAAGTTTTCATCTTTTTCCAAGTTATTCTATTTTGTCTATGACTACATGAGAATATCCTTCACATGCCAAAATTAAAGGTGCAGAAGTTGAAAAGCATAGTGCTAATGTAGCCCTAATTCAGACCCTTTAGTGTAAGTATTCATCTTTTTACCAGTCCCTTGCTTTTGATGTGCAGAACTACACTGGGTGGCTACTGCTGTGGGAATGAACAAGGCTGTTGTTTCATTGATTGGTTGCAAAGGCTGGTTATAGTGAATATAACTGATGAGAAGTCATCACACTCAATGTGGCTACAAGAAAACTGCTCTCAGTTGCATCCAGTGCCGTAGTGGATCTGATCAATGGGTCATTGAGAGCAGATTCTCTTGGAAAGCTACTGCTTTGTTCATAATTTCTACATGTTATCACCACAATATGGTTTGTAGAAATGTTGTATACTTACAGCTGTAGCTATAGTCACATGTTTTGAATACATAAATGTAAAATAATCTGAAAAGTTGTGCTCTAGAAGTCTAAAGTATTACATCGACTATTATGAGATGCCTAGGGCAATTTTAATTTTATGCTAGCCATGACTCAGATGTTACTGTGAAAATAAACTTAAAATATCAGCTGATCCCTATTCACACATGGAAGCAGTGGTAAGCAATGGGAACAAACACAATCAGGAAATAAGGAATTCTGTGGTGGATAGACTATTTGGTTGCTTAGGTCACCTCATGTAGTGACAAAGATAAAAGAAATCCTTAGTGCTGCTGAGACACTGTATAGACAATAGGAAATTATCAATATTATAACATTCTTCTTAAAAATAGCAGTGAACTAAAAGTATCACAGCTAGTTTTAATTCTGGACCTTTCTTACATTGCAAACATAGTACAACTATGTTGTACTAGTTTAGAACAATTTATCTATCACACTTGAGCACAGCATGCAGATATAATTCACAGGCATATCCAGGCTGATCTGCATGGGCAGATAATGTACATGAGAGCAATCAATCTTCAGTGCTGGCATGTTAGCATTACAGAAATGGTTTCTCTCAGATATTAGGAAGCATGGCCAGTTGTTTGCATTGGTTAGGGCCTAACACATCATGGTGCAGCAGAGTTGGGTGGGAGGATCTGTGTTCACCACTTCTCACTGGAGCTCATCACTTGCTGTCCATGAGAAACTGCAGTAAGCTGAAACTTCAGATGGCAAGAATGGCTGAGGCAAGAGGCACACTCTGTCTTATGCTAGTTTTGTTAACATTTGGAGAGCATGCAACACCTTAATCTGTAAGATTTATCAAAACTACTCTGTCCCAGTCAAATGTGCAGATTTTTCAGTTGAAAAGGTGCTTCTCACCACTGTAATGCATTATTCACACTTCCTGTTCTCTGAGTTCTTGTAGAACGAATCAAAAAGATTGAGGTGAGAAGGGACATCTGGAGATTACTTAGACCAACCCCTTGCTCAAAATATGATAAATTAGAGCAGGTTGCTGTGTCCAGCCAGGTTTTGAATATCTCTAAGGATAGAGACTCTACAGCCTCTCTGGGCAGCCTGTTCCTGTGTACAGTAAAACTAGTGTTTCCTTATGCTTAAATGGCATTTCCTGTGTTTCAATCTGTGTCCATTGCTTCTTTGCCTCTCACTGGATGCCATTGAGAAGAGTCTGCCTCTGCCTTCTTCATTCCTCTCACCAGGTATTTATATGCATTGATAAAATCCTTCCTTGAACCTTACGTTCTCCAGGCTGAGCAGTCCCAACTCCCTCAGCTTCTCCTTGTATGTTAGATTCTCCCATCCCTTAATCCTCTTTATACCCCTTCACCTGCTCTAGTGTGTCCATGTCTCTCACAGTAGGTAGCACAGAACTGGGTCCAGCATTTAAGACATCTCACCAGCTCTGAGGGGAAGGTTAACCCTCAATGGGCTGCCAGAGCTCTCCATAATGCAGCCCTGGAAGCTGTTGGTGGCTTTGCTGAAATGCTGCTTCTTCTTTAATTTGGACATTGTGAGGACCCTTTGAGGGCCCCCTTGTGAGGACCCCACAGTCTCTTTCTAGAAAGTTACTTTCCAGACAGTTGTCAATCACTCTGTATTGCTGCATACCTCCCTAGTGCAGAATTTTATGCTCCTTTTTGTCAAATATTTTAAGATTTGTGTTTCCTCCTTTCTCCATCCTGCCAAGGTCTTTATGAAAGGCAGAAAAAAAACCAAAAAAAAACCAAAAAAACCCCCCAAAACCACCAAAAAACAGTAGTGTATTGGCCATTCCTGTTCAATTTTCTATGATCTGCAAACTTGCTGAAGGGAGGCACTCTGTCCCATCTTTGAGTCACTGTGAAGCTCATAAACAGTGCTGGACCCAGTGCAGAGCCCTCTGATGCACCTCTAATGAGTGGCCTTCAGCTGGACTCTGTCCTCTGATCATAACTTGCTGAGTCTGGCTTAAATGCCAGGTTTCAATCCTCTTCACTGGAAACTTATCTAGATTCTGTTTCCTCACTTTGTTGATTAGGATGTTTATGACAGACTGTTCAAAGACTTAACGTTGAAATAAATAATACCCACCAAGCTAGAGACCTTACCATAGAAAGCTGGTAAAGTACAGAATCCCCTTCATAAACCCATACTGACTACAACCAGGTACATTCTTTTCCTTCATATGTTTGAAAATTGTTTCCAGGATTACTTGTTCTATCACCTCTCTAAGGGTGGAGCTGAGGCTGGCTAGACAGTAATTCCTCAGACTATTCTACTCGCCCTTCTTGAAGATAAGAGCAATGTTTCCTCTCTGCTAGCTCTCAGAGATCTCTGCTGGTAGCAGTGACCTTTAAAGATTGCATGGATTATGGGTGGATTCATATCCTCCACTTCCCTCAAGCCTCATGGGTGAATCCCATCAGGACCTATGAACCAGGTTGAGTTTGTTAAATGTTCCCTTACCTGATCCTTCTCCACAGAAGATAAATCATCTGTGCTCCAGTCTATTTCACTGGTCTCAGGTGCCTGAAAGTGAGTCAGACCACCAGTAAATATTGAGGCAAAGAAGATGTGTAGTATCTCAGCCATTTCCATGTCCTTTGTCATCAGATACTGTCACATTAAGGAGCTGGGTGTGTTTTCCCTAGACTTCCTTTTATTGCTGAGATATTTGTAGGAATCTGTCCTTCAATTCTGTCTCCAGATTCAGCACCAGGGGAGCTTTGACTTTCCTAAGCTCATCCCTGCTCATGCAGAGAGTGTCTCTGCAGTCTTCCTGGGTGACCTGACCCTGCTTCCACTTCCTGTATGCTTCCTTTTTGTGTTTCAGTTTTTTTCTGGGTTGCTTTGCTTCCTGCACATAGGAATTACTGATTTTGGATAAGGTAAGCAACCAGCTGTCCTAGACCCCTCTTCTCTCATGGGATTTTTCCCAGCAGATCTCTGAGTAAGACCAGATCTGCTCTCCTGAAGCTGTGGGTGGTAATTCTGCTTTTTGTACTTTCTTCATCCTCTCATGATCTTGAACTCCACTTTCTCATGGTTGCTACAGCCAAGGCTGACAGTGACCTCCACAGACATGTCATCTGAGAGGGGCTGGCCAGTCTGATGAACACAAGTCTTGTGTCTCTTATTTTCCATCCTTTTAAGTCTTTCTGTAGGAAATAAGGTATTTTTTCTGACTGTAGACAGAAGATAATTATTTTCAGCTTGAAATGTGAATACTGGTTATTTTAAGTAAAATTAAAACTATGTACTTTTACATACACTTGTTGGTTTCACACAACACCACAAGACATATGTTTTGTAGTATTAAATGCCTTTAGGATATGAGAGAATTGCTGCTGAAACTCAAACAAAAGATGGCATTACACTTTTCACCCATCACCAAGGACAAGACTAAATGAAGTCCTGAACTCCCAGCAGCATGGTTGTGAAATGGAATGTGTTGAAAAATGTGTCTTTCTCTTCTTGCAGATCAAATATTCTATCATGCACCCAGGGACTCATGTCTGGCCCCACACAGGGCCCACCAACTGTCGGCTGAGGATGCATTTGGGATTGGTAATCCCTAAGGAAGGCTGCAGAATACGCTGTGCCCAAGAGAACAGGTATGGTTGCAATGCTGGGGGTTTTTTTATTGTTTAGGTTAATGGGGGTTGCTTGGTTGGTTGGTTGATTTTTTTGGTTTTTTGTCTCACTTTCCTCAAGAAGGGATAGGACTGCAGTTAAAAAAAGGAAAAAAAAGGGGGTGTTTTGATGACCAGGATGTGTAATATATTTCATTAAACAGGCAGTTTTCACTCTGACTCATGGTACAATCTTATAAATATCAGTTCTGAAATAGTGCCAAGAGAAGCTTTTGAGACAAACCTGCTCTTTTCTGCTATGGCATAGAAATAATAGTGGGTTTGGTCAATGGGGTCTCTGTTTACTTTTACAATGCCAGCCTAATATTGCTGCCAACAGAGTTCCTGTATTTATTTTGATTTTGGAGAGACTTAGAGTTTGTTGCTTCTTTAGCAGAAGCTAAGACTAAGATATACCTATATTTTCACTGCTGTGACAGAATACCATAGTACTTCTGGCAGAAGCCTCCCTTTCAGCTTGTATTATTTGTTGTAACTTGTTGTATCCCAGAAATCTGGAGTCTTTGAGCTTTCTGTGCTTCTAGGCACAGACTCTGGAAAACACTGTTCTGGGCCTGAAACCTTGGAGAAGGCTTGTAAATATAAATAATGAGCTAGAAGTTACAAATGTGTACTGGGTTAGATGTGTGTATTTTCACTGGGTGATGGGTTTTAAATTTGAAATTTTTATGGTATAGTGGTGGATATGGGACAAGATGGAGAATTTTAGGTGGTGTCTTTTTTCTGTTAATTTTCTTCTTCTTCCATCTTCTTTGCAGAACTCGGGTAGTAATCTTTGGTTGGTCAGTCAAATGTCACTCTAAGGGTCGTGGGAATCTATTATTGGGTCAAAAGGAAAAATATTGTAGGTGTTAAACTTTTATTGGTTTGTTTAGCTTTAAAAGGCTTTGAAGCAAGCTCAGCTGTAGCCATTTTTCCTACTTGTAGCAAGGAGCTAGAGGTGCTGTCATACTTTTGTAGTTTCTGATAAGATATAATAAACATCTAAGTCCAAACACGAGAATCTCTTCAATCGTGTTTCTATTAATCCTGGCTCTGAGGGAAAACAAATGAAACTAATAACAAACCACTAATAAGTGGTGCAAAGCCCAGCATACACCCCCACAGTAACTCAGTTAAAATATTCCAGTTGAAGTAGATATCAAGATGAAGACATCTATGAAGTTTTAGGTCCAATGAATTACACAGGTGGCAATTTTTTTTAAAAGGTGTGCTTTAAGTGAAATTTCTTGCCCATTAGGGAAAAATTGTAGTGAATTTCAAGTCAGTTTTATCTCTGCTCAGTCCAAAACAAAATTAAATGCAATAGCTTATACATTTACAAACAGGGCATATACTCCCCTTAGAAATACAGGAAAATGTGCTAAGTTTTTAGTGTTATATTATTAAACACAGAAAGAAAAATGTAGTGTTAACTACACTGCTTGTTGCTTACGGGCTTAATTTGCTGAGACTTAAATGAAATTCTCATGATGCTTAATAGCTGTACATATATTTTGAAAGATTCTTGTATTGTCTGCAGCTTCTGAGGGCAACAAGTGTTAATTTTAAATGATTTTCAATGTAATAATGTAATTGATGGTAGAAATAGAATTAATTTGATATTGAGAAATGAAATGCTACTTCTGTTTGCATGTCTGCAATACTAGCAAACAAGTTTTTTTTTTTTATAACACCTGAAAACAACCACAACTGGAAATCTTTGGAATTTTTGAGGATAGAAGTATCCAGCTGTTAATAACAAGTGTTGTTACTATACTCTCCTGCCAACATGTAGCTTATAGTCAGTCTTACAACCTACACTACCTTCATCTAGGAAGTGATGGACATTTTTTTTCCAGCATTCCAATCCAATACCCAAATCAAGTTGGGTGGAGGGAGAGGTAACTAATTGCCTTAGAGGACTGATATAGAGGGGTGGAGTCTTTTCACTTTAGGACATTAATGTGAGTTCAGATTGGTGGTGACTGCATGGTGTTACCATTAGGTGGCTGTTTAGTAGCTGGTGGTTTTGCTCTGCTGCCAAGAGAGCAGGTGTCCACAGCTCACCACCTGTCACAGGGCTGGCACCCTTCTTTGTCTTTACCTGAACAGAAAGGATAGTCCTTTGGAGAATTAACTTAACTACCCCCTTGGTAGGAGCACTCCCTCAAAGTCAAGAATAGAAAAATGCCTGTTGCTGCAGACAGAACATAGAGCATGTCAGTGTCCAGGTTCCAGAACCTGGGTGAGTTTTAAACATCAGACATATTCATTTCACATGTAAAACACTCAAGACCTGACTACAACTTCTGCTGAAATGTGTTAAGATCAGTTGCTTACAGCAAGAGCTGTGCATTCAGAAACCAGGGTGAGATTTTCCCTGGAAGCACTCAAAGTGTCTACTGCTGGCAGTGAAAGGACTTTAGATATCCTTCTCCTGTGGCAGAGGAGGTGTGTGAACTACTGTCAAAGGGAATGGTGCCAGGAGGAAGACTTACCTCCAGCAATTTCCATTCCTTTCCTCCTGGTGGTCCAGAGCAGTGGTGAACTGGTGGTTCCCAATAGGAGAGCTGGCTGGAAGAGGGAGGAGCATCCTTACTCCTGTGCCACTGCTGTGTGCGTGAGAGAGCAAACAGAAACAATGAGAATTTCGTGCTTGGTTACCTCTGTGCCACCCAAGATGGTTACAATGCAGTTCATCATTTGATGGACAGGCAAATCAGCACTGTCCAGTGCCGTGTTTTACTCCTTCACTTGCAGAAGAGTTTTTTGCAGCTGTTTGGAAATGGTATGCATTGCTATTGAGGGCCACAAAGATGAGAAGGCTGAAACACCTCTGCTACGAGGAAAGGCTGGGTAAGCTGGGGTTGTTTGGCTTTGAGAAGAAAAGGCTCCAGAGATCTCATGATGGCCTTTAAGTACTTGAAGGGAGCTTTAAGGAAAGATTGGGACAGTTTGTATCAGATAGGCTGCAGCAGAACAAGGGGTAATGCTTTTAAGCTAAAAGAGGGTCAGTTTAGGTTGTATATAAGGAAGAACTGTTTTACACAGAGTGGTGAGACACTGGAACCGGTCACCCACAAGGATTATAGATGCTCCATCCCTGGAAACATTCAAGGTCAGGCTGGACAGGGCTTTGAGCAACCTGATTGAGTTGAAGATGTCCCTGCTTATTGCAGGTTTTGCGTTTAAAGGTTCTTTCAACCCAAATTATTATGATTCTATGTTTCTTGTTCCGTATAGCTTTGGTCATTTTAGGTCACTTGGCCATTTTGAAGTCCCAGCTCTGTAAAATTCAGGGTATAATGCGCAAAAGTGGTAGGTAAATAATATCCAGTTACCATAATCTAACATTGCTGTCAAGAAAGGTAACCTTATGTTGAAATGAAGGTGAAGGTACAGCCATTATGCAGAAGCCAGTCTGAGATCTCACCTTTAACAGGTCACACTAGAGCTGATATGGAAAATATCTGGAAACTACCCCAAAGTGGCTCAGCACCAGACCAGAACAATATGGTCCCTGTGTTACCACTGGGAAGTGTTTCTCACACCATCAGGCTTCTAGAAAATATTTATTTGCATGCTAATAGTGGGGTTTGTAGCCTTTTCAAAAGGGGCTAATAGTCCCGTCAGCTTTATGACTTTTTCTTTGTTGTGCAAAACAGCCAATCCCATTATGATGCAAATGATGGATCCCGGGTTTTAACCTCTGAAGCTACTTCATCTGGGTGCCTGCGTTTTTATTGTCCTTAACTGAGTTGCACTTTCAGGCTATTTAGAGCAGTTCTTTTCAGGCTTGATTTAATTAAAAAAAAAAAAAAAAAACCAATCAAAAAACAACAAAACCAGATACGAAAGAACTCAAAACCCCCCTAAACTAACCGAAAATCCAGCTACTTCCCCCAACATGAAAAACAACACTAGATCTCAATTGTTCCAGGCAAAGCAAAACCAAATCCCCCAACCCTCCCCAAGCACCCCCACCAAACACCCCTGGCACCACCTCCCAAAAACACCCTACCCAAACTCACCCAAAATCACTCCCCCCAAAAAAAAACCTCCAAAAAACCCCCCGAAAAAATATCAAAATAATAAACCAACCCGAAATAACCAAACCAATTATACAACCCAAAGTGTGCTTGAATTTTCTTACCACTTCATAGCATTGTGGTTTACTCCCATGGACTTTAATAAAATCAATGTAACTTTATTGCGGTACCAGTAACTCAGGGTCTATGTGACATATACAACATTTTTGTTACCAGATGACTGATGTGGTAGCAAGAACTCGCACATGATCAAATCTGAAACCTGAAAAAGGCTGTTTATCTGGGCCTTTAAGGCATGTGCAAGTCAGTGTGAATTTTTTTTTTACTATGTTATGCTTTCTGATTTGTCTACTCTTCTTTAAATTATGTTTAGTTGATTACTTCAATTGATTGTATTTCAATTTCTCTTCAGAACATAACAGCACAACCCCATTAATTTTGGTGGTTAATTTTTCCTTTTGTTGAATTAAGAATACAGAGATGAATCGGAAGTATGAACCTAGTTTTCACCCTGTTTTTGAAAAAGGAAAATTGTTTTTTCTCTAAATGAATACAGCTGAATGAGCTTAAGCAATGTCTTTCCATCTTTGATGGCAAGGCTTTTGTTTCTTTACCATTGTTACTGTTCATAGTGTTTACTTTCCTCTGAGAGCATCCATCCTCTTGGATTTCTTCAGCTCCTGAGGGATCCTGTTAAAAAAAATGAGTGTGTGTTCATGGTAGAGTGGCTTTAGGAAGGAATGTTTCTTTGACCATTGTTACCTTGACTGTTACTCATCCAGTCTCACCTGGAGATGTATAATCAGGTGTTAAACTTCTTTTCACAATTATGAATCCAGGCCTCAGCAGGCTGGAGAAGCTGCCAGCTGAAACTGTGATGAAGTTCAGCAAAGGCAAATGCAAAGCCCTGCAGCTGATAACAGATAAACACCTTGCAGCTGTAGTGTCTGGGTTAGAAAACAGCTTTGTAGAAAAGGGCTTAAGGACCCTACGAGCCAAGTTGAACATGACTTATAATCTTCTTTTGTATTGATGTGTACTGAACTGTGTTAGTAAATTTGTAGGAAGCAGTTTGAGTAGTACAATTTTTTCCTCTCTCTTCTGCATTCAAGACACTGCCTCTGAGTCAAGTTTGGGACACTTTAGTACAAAAAAAAAAAAATCATTGATAAACTAGAGGGACTCCAGTGGAGTATGAATAAAATGATTAGGAGGAGAAACTCAGCAAACTGGTTTGGAGTCTGGAAACCAGAAGGCTAAAGAGTAGCCTCGTTACTGTTTTAACTACTGATGGTGACTGTGAGGAAGAGAGAGCCAGACTCTTTTCAGAGAGGTGCAGTTGTAGAATGAGAGATAAAGAACACAAGTGACAGTGAAGGAACTTTCATCTAGGTAAAAGGAGTTTTCACAGTAAGATGGTAGAGTGCCCATGGTTGTGGATATCTCATGTTCTTTACTAGTGGATTTTTTTATTATTTCATCTGACCTCAGAATTGGATCTAACTTTGCAGTGAGTCCTTCTGTGAGCAGAGGATTGGACCACATGACCTTCCAAAGGCATTGTTCTGGGTTTTAGAAAACCCAAATGGATTTAAAGTAATTTCTTCTTGAACTGTATAACCATGTTACTGGTCATTCCCTCAGTTTCCATCACTTATGTACATCACTAATGTATCTGATAAGAAATGAAGAAAAGTAGATTATCAGACTAGTATTATACCCACTCCCTGCTTAATGGACTCAAGTAATTAAAAGTATAATAAATAAAAAATATCATAAATGTCTGAATGTGTTTGTGAGCATAACTGAGAAGAATGAGGGGGAAGGATCCCTCAATAATATGAAGGTGCATTAGACTGATCTTTCTGTACTTTATTTAAAGCTCCCCTACTCCAGTCTCTCTGGATTAAGCAGAGAAATCTTGACTGTGCAATCTGTACTGTTTAAATCTTTCTCGTATGTCGAAGAGCATCTTCAGAGCTGATCTATAGCTTCACTTGCTCCATGGCACTTCAAATACTATGCTAAAGTATGTTCTTTTTTGTTTTACAGAGACTGGGAAGAAGGAAAAGTCCTTATTTTTGACGACTCTTTTGAACATGAAGTATGGCAGGATGCTGAAAGTTATCGCCTGATATTCATTGTGGATGTGTGGCACCCTGAGTTAACAGCTCAACAGAGACGTACCCTGCCTGCTATTTAAGGGATTTCTTCTGATGTGTGGAGCAGAGGAGTATTAACTCCTTTGGAGTACGAAAATAGGATTAATTTATCCAGCATACAAAGTACACAAGCATTTTAAGGGCAAGAAAAGGATGACATTCTCCAATCCAAGTGGACTTGGTTTAAAAGAAAAAAGAAAAAAAGCCATGTTTTGTTTCATACTGATACAGCACTGATGTCTATTGTTTTTCTGGCTGCCAGTCTGAAAACACAACTCTTGTCAGCCAAAAAGCAATAGATCTGGATTTGCAAACTGAGGAATGTGCAGATGTTTTTGCCATGCCTGTATTTTCTTTACAAAACCAGTCGGTCAGTCACCTGCTCGACTATGTTCAGTCACAAGATTTATGATTTTACATCTAGGGAACACTTCCTGGCCTTCTGTCAGGGAACAATATGTAAGATATTTGCAAACATATGCACACAATCGACTTTGAAAATCAGTATGCAGGTGTAATATTAGCTGCTTTAGGCATTGAACATGTCCCTATGTTATCACTGTAGATAATGTGAATGGATTATGTGTGTTTTGTACTTTTTCTACCTGAGTAATTGTATTTTTCTAGCTTAATTATGAACAAATCTTCTTTAATTAACCACTATTTTTTAAGAAGGTGATGTGATATATATACAAGTGCATCTCTAGCTATCAACAGAAGGAAAACACTGTATATGAACAAATTCCATTTTTGCCAAGTGTGGCCTTCTTTTGCTTTCCTGGAAATGTTAACAGAAACTTGCATAACTTGTTAACAGAAACTTTGCATAATAGCTGCCTTTTTGTTCTTCTAAAACAGAATAGTTCTCTTAGTAACAGGTGACCTTCAGTTTGATAATGTGATTTTGGAAAACATTGAGCAAATCTGACATTTTTAGGCTCAGCTCTTAAAGTACTTGACAGTTCTTAGGATTATATGATGAGCTGCTGTTTCTCCTATCATCCTTACAAAAGCTTATGGTGTGATATCCTTTTTCTACCCAGTGAGGGTCTGGGGCCCCTCCTTCCAAGGACTCCTCCTTGGCTGCCCTTGGGTGGTCATTCAGCAGAAAAAAACAAAAAAAAAAAACAAAAAAAAAAACCCGAATAATTTCTTGTGCTTTGGGCAGAAGAACAAGGTCCAACTTGGCTTCCTGCCAGAATGCAGAGCAGACAAAGAACTTCAGGTTATTAACTCGTGCTAACTTCTCCTGCCAGCATCCTACAGAGTGCTAGAATGATCCTCTAATTGACCTAATGGTGTTTTCCTTGTCTTGGAATGTGTGACATAATGCTGGAGTAGTCTGATCCCAGTACTGTTTACAGTACTCTGTATTTGCCATGCAGAATTTACTATATGATAAAAAGGCCTATTCTCAAGAAAGAAAACTAGTTAGGTGTTTAAGCAGCTGGCAGATCTTTTGGGTCTGCACTGTTTCATGGGAGATGGAGTGTGCAGGACCCTCCACTTTTAACTTCTAAGAACACTAACAGGAGAGAGAGCAGAGATTGCACTGCTGATGTTCATGGCTGGCTGTGATCTCCTCACCTGCAGCACCAGCTGAGTGTGGACAGTGTGCTAGGATGCTCTGGGCATCATTACTGAGGGTTGTGAGTGACAAACACTAAGCAAGGAGACACTGAGATTACTTAGCGTCTGCAGCTCTGACTTTGTTGTCCAAAAGACACAGAACAGGTTTTATCTGTGTAGTACTCAGTGGTTTATTACTGCAGAGTCTACATCATGCCATTGGAGTATTGTGACCTGAATGTCACTTTTGCTGACGCAAAAAAACTTCAGATAAGAGCTTTGCATTCCCATAAACTGAATGCTTTTCAGATTCTTGTATTTTACTAGGTAATTAAATCTTGTAATGCCATACAGCACATGGTGACTGCACCATAAATTAGTTTAGCCAGTTTCTGGAAGTGTGCACTTTAATTTCCTTTTTTGAATATTAAACTGATAAACCCTCTCTTATCAAGAGTCACTTTTAGACAGCCAAGATAATTAGCTTTTTAACATGTTGTCCATATCAAAAATAATAAGGAAACTATACACAATGTACAAGAAAGTAACAGTTCTCAGTTAATAATAATGAAAAACTGTAAAGATTTATAGGTTTCACACTTTAGAAAATATAAAAAAATACTTTTGGAGATCATTTGGAGAATCATGCAAAACTGGAAATAAGGTACTTCTTATTGTGAGGAGTAAAAGAGTAAAAAATGTTTTTTAAATATTCTGTTAGGTGTCAAGTCAGAGCCTGTATTTTATATCTTTTTGAAGTGATCAAGCAGTACAAATTATAAGGTAATTCTCTAAAATAAAGACAGTGTGTGTAAAGAAAAAGGAAGAACTTTTTTTAAAAAAATTGATGATTTAGGTATATTTTTATTAATGTTGCATCTTAGTTTCTATAGATCAGAGTAAATGCTAAAGGAGTGGTAAAAGCTTTGGAGCTTTATTTGTGAAAATCCATGCCGTCCTTCAGACTATTTCATTGTTCCTTTGAAGGCTCATACTTTATCTTGTCCAATTGCAATTGGTGAATAGATAAAATTGGCAAATAGATAAAAGTAATCTCCCCGGGATGTGTGTGTGCCAGAGTAGCACTGTTTATTAGATTGTGTAGTGATACATTGGCCATTTGAAAATCTTAAGTGCCTCAAATAAGACAAGGTGTTTCTGCAACACTGAAGGGAATCTGTTCTGTGCCCACCTGTCAGGGAGCAGAGAGTGGATAATTTTGTTAGGTACAGTTACTGGATTAGCTCTATCCATGGGGAGGATACATAGAGCAGACTGCAGAAATTATGCAGTGAATTACTGGCATATTGTTTTAGGTGTTCCTGTTTGCCAAATGGTATTCTGTCTTGAAAAAGCTTTTCAACATTGGAAATGCCAAGGGAAGAAGTGAATGGAAGTGTTTTTTCCAATGGAAATCCATTGCAATTTGCTTTTTTTTTTTTTTTGTTAGATTTATTTGCAGAAGGAAATGGCAGACAAGGGCAGTATAGTTTGTAACACAGTATGTACTCATCACCATGTTAAGAGGTGGGTTCCACTCTGCCTGTTGCTACCTTGCTTGCACAGAATCTGTGTAAGAGCCTATGGTTAAATGCAGGCTTCATACCGTTGTATACAAGGCACCATATGTATTTATTCATATTACAGTTAAAGAAAGTAAATAATTTATCCTTTGTGAGGTTTGATCCTCAAGGACTAGATTTCAGTGGTATTTGCACTTCTTGGGCAAGACAAGACCCACTTTAATGAACAGTGATTGTAACAAATCATCACAAAGATTCAATGGCAGTGGGGGTAAGTTTATTAATAGGGAAAAATCACAAACCAAAGTATTTCTTCCTCAATGCTGCAGTATAATAGCGAGTGTCTTTTTGTCCCTTTGGATTTTTACTTTCTGCTTTAAGCACATTCTCTTTGACAAATCCAAATGCCTTTTAGTCTCTATGAGCCCAGGGAAGAGAAAAGAGGTGCTACCAGGACTTGAAATCCTTGTTTCCTGTAATAGGTGGGGATGATGTCAGGTGGGGGGGAATGGAAGAAACCTCAAAGATAAATGGGCTCAGTCATCTTATTTTTTTAATGTTCCTGCAAGCTTCTGCTTCTTTTTCTGACTCCTCTGTTGCCTTGCTGGGACCATCCACTGCCTTAAACACTGTCTCTCTATCATGGAGGCCAGGCTTTGTATCAATGACATGTTGCTGCAGTAAGAGGTTAGTCTGAGTAAGGTTATTCTGTACAAAAACTAGAGGGTAAATCCCAGGTGTGTTGATAGGATCTGGCAGGATATCCTGTCTGCCTTGTGCAGGCATAAAATGTTGTTGTAGATAAAGGCAGTATTTTGTTAGTCCATCTGTTAGGGCTGGCCATGTCCACTTGAACTATGTCATCACTTCAGCCTAACACTTGAGAATTCAGTGGGTGTTCCAGTGCACATTAAAAACCCTTATGCTCATTATCATCTCATTTTCTATGTATGGTTTACACTGCTACCTTTGATATATTGTTGCCAACTGCTTGTTCTAGTAAATTGTCAATGCATGGCAATTTAATTGAAGATGTAAAGTGTGTACAGTGATTGTAACCGTTTTAGGAAATAAAGTCACTGCACATGCAATTTGATAACGATTGTTCTTTTATTTCTTTAATCCAGTTTCCATTTCAATGAAGGGATGATACTCTCTTTGCAGCTAGAGCAAACAGAGATACAACAAACTGATCTTTGGCATTTCAGTTCTTCTGTTCTTCAATATTTCCTTTTAGCAGAAACTTGTACTGAATAATTAATTCTAAGTTTTCCTTTTTCATTTTAACCGTGGCCCACATCTGCAATCAGCATACCTTCCCAGCTACACTTTTCCCTGACTGCAAGAGAGAAGGGGATAAATGGCTCTGCAGAGCTTTCATTTGCTGTTGTAACCTAAATGAAACAATCTGAATTGAACCATTAATCACTCCCTGGAACCACCCCCTTCACATGTGCACACACATGAACACGCACATGTCTTATGGGCTCCTGAGTTGCCTGTGGAAATTTTAATCATTATTAAAATCAAATAATTGCATTTTAAATTGTGTGTGTCTGCTGCTCACACAGCTCATTCTACTTAGCTGACATAGCTGATAGTTTTAGAAGGGCTTCAAAAGTTAAGAACAATTTTTGCTAGATAGTGAAATGTGACCCCCATATAAGCTGCATGGATGAGGCAATCACAAAGTGTCATGTTGAATGGCATTATGCTGGCACTGGTGTTCCTTTTTAAAGGCAAAATCTTTCTGTAAAACTCAAGTACTCTATAGATGCTGATGATTCTGCCCTCTAACCCAGATTACTCTTGCTGATTACAGCGTAAATTTGAGATGCTTTTCTTTAAAACTCTTACAACCTTCACTTCTATAAAATGAATATCCCTGATGGAGTCTTCAGGAACACTATTAACACACCCTGCTTTCTTTAAACAGAGAATGCAGTTCCACCATTTCCAGTATTTTAATGTCACGAGTCAAACAGGAAAAAAAAAAAAAAAAGAAATCCAATTCTTTGTGTATGGACAGACTGGTGTGTCAGTAGAAGTTTCTGAGTTCTTGTTGAGCGCTGGCCGCACGGACAGATGGCTGGTGACGTTGTTGCTTGGTCAGGAAACACGAAGGACTTGTTATCAAGCGGAACACGTGTGTGTGTGTGTGTGTGTGTCTGTGTGTGGTGTGCTCTGAGGGTTCTGGTATGGTGGAAATCTCTTCATGGATCTCTGCTGGGCACCTGAGAGCTCAGTCCAGAGCCAGCAGCGGCTGGGTGTTCTCACTTTCCCCCTGGTCTTCGTGTTTCAGCGTGCCAGCTTCCACCACAGACTGGGACCTAAATGCAGAAAAACACAAATGCTACAGATGACTGCTGCAGGAGCACTCACCTCCCCGGGGTCCCCGTGCTTCCTTTTATGATCTTTGCTTTAGTCCATTCTCATCTTTATGGCTTTTTAATTCTTTTCTAAGGAAAGCATAAGGAATTTGGGAAACACTCCTTTAAGTACAAGCAGGGAAGGGAGTTGCTGAAAATCTCAAATGCTTTCAAAATATTTAGTGTTTATCTACTATCCCTAGTGCTGAACTTGCTCAGCAACTTGAAGACCTGGCCCTGGAATGCCACGAGGTCTGTTGATGCTCAAAGCTGCCCTAGGCAAGGCTACATGTTCAACTGCTCACTGGAAAGCAAAGCCATTTGCACAGGTGCTTGCAGGAGTGAGTCACAGCTCGTGCTTGTTGCAAATCTTGAGAAATACGAGTAAATCACATTTTCCTGATGTAAAACTTTATAGGGCAGAGCTTCCATGAGGTACCCAAAATCAATAAAGAAGACAGAGTTAATATGACAATGAGGGAGCTTCTGATGTGCCCAGTCCTGCAGTTTATCTGCCTGTCTACAGCCTTGGAGGATAAGTTTATTCAGGGTTAGTCCATTTAAAATGCATTTCCGTCTTCAAGGTGGGAAGCATAGTTTATACTTTGTTATTAACGGACTAAAAAAATCCCAACGCAGAAAAAATGGGTAAACACTAGAGAAAGAGGAGCATTGTGATTTCTTGCAGTAAGAAAAGCTGAATGGGCTCAAAAATATGGGAAAATTCAAGACTATTTAATTTTCTCAGGTCTGTGTGCTGTAATGTTTGCTGCTGAGCTATGGAAGGAGGATCTGATGAATTTATTGTTACAGAGATTTGTTATGCTCCATTTTTTCTGGTTTGGGCTAAGAGTTGTCTCCCAATGTGGAGGAGACAATGAGCTTCAGAGCAAGATCACTGAGTAAATCTGGAACTTGTAGAAAGGGAACTTTTTCATAAGAAAGGATAGAGCCATCCAGACCAGGCATTCACACAGTGCATAGTATTGTTATAAAGAGCCAGTTTCCTCATGGATAGCTTTTAGAATTAGGAGTAGCTCTCATTCCATATATGATGCATTTGTAGTTCCCAATTGTTCATTTATGCTTTAGCTATTTTGTGAGATTAGATGTCACCTCTCTTTTGATAAGGATCCTTAATAAATTGCATCCTTTGGTACTGCAGGACTGAATACCGTGACTGTGAATAGCTTATATGATAATTATTCCTATTCTTATGCCTGGAGCTTTCATTAAAGCATAATAAAAAAATTTCATTTAAAAAAAGTCTCCAACGAAAGATAACAAAAACTGAACGCTCAGTGGGAAGACTTTATGCCATAATTTTCAAAGAAATTATGTTTGCCCAAATGTTTTCACTGCATATTTTTTACAGATATGTGACATGAATAATGATTTATGATTGCATTTTAATATAGAAAAGCAACTGATTTGGAAGATTATGCTAAATGGCAATTTACATATTTCTAGTATGAGGCGGCAAAAAATAATGTGGCTTTCGAACCGTTCTGGAGTGGATTGAAATTGCAACATCATCAGATTTTTATTTTCTTTTTGACTGCCAGATTAAATAATTATTAAATAGTACCTGATAAATACTTGTCACCAGTGTATTTTTTCTGTCTGACCCACTGCCCTTCAATGGATATAAGAAGTTGTATATCCTTTGCAACATTTCCTTGCAGCATTTCAAAACACAGCTGAAAGTTTCTGTTCTAAGTCAGCTGTGAAAAATCTGAAATTTTTTCCTTTTGTGATCACTGCTGCTCATCTCCACTCTCATCTCATTACACACTCAAAATTTCTTGCATTCTGTAACTGCAGGGCTCTCCACTATACCACCACTTGGATGCACACTGCCTTGGGAGCAACATAATCCCAAATTCTGTGTGCAGGTCCTATGCTGTTCTTACACAGAAATGAAACATTCAGAGCATTGAGTAAATATGTTGTAACCCACCTGACCTCCAAATTCCAAAAGCCAAATTATTCAAATTCTATGCCCAGCCATTATGAATAATGTGGAGAGGGATCCAACTGAGATTTTTGTATCTCCCAAGCTCTGCAGCAGCAATTTCTTTTCTGTTTCTGCTAAAAGCTGCTTAGATTATTATCCTAAAATAAACAATTCTAATCTCTATGTCATGGTTTGAACAGGACATAGTCATGGTTTGAACAATCATTTCTATTTTCTAAGACACTACAAAAAATGATTTGTGTTTGGATTTCCATTTTCCAAATCCATCAGGGGTTTCTTTGCTGAAAAGTGTCTCCAGTTTTGTGTTTAGCTTACTTTTTATGTAGAAAACAAAACAAAAAAAAAAACCAGTCAATTCTGAAAAGGTTCCAAAATAATTTTTTTCATATTTTTCATTTATAATAAATATTAAAAATGTACATGCTCAGGGAAGGATTTTGACAATATGAATCAATGCAGCTCACAATCTAATGTAATAATTTAGCATGATATATATATTTCACTGGCCTAAAACATCCCGAATGCTGTACTTGATTTAATGACAGAGAAAAGATGATTTGCAGTAGGCCACTGTTGCAAAAAGTATTTTCAACTGACCAGTAACTGTAGAATCACAGAATTAGCTGAGTTGGGAGGGACCCATCAGGATCATCAAGTCCAGCTCCTGGCCCTGCACAGCAGAAGCCCCAAGAGTCACAGCGTGTGCCTGAAAGCATTGTCCAAATGCTTCTTGAGCTCTGTCAGGCTTGGGGCTGCGAGCACCTCCCTGGGGAGCCTGTTCCAGTGCCCAGCCACGCTCTGGGTGAAGAACCTTTTCCTAATATCCAAAATTAACCTCCCCTGACTCAGCTTCATGCCATTTCCTCAGGTCTTGTCACTGGTTAGGAGAGCAAAAATATCGGTACCTGCCCTTCCACTTCCCCTCATAAGGAGCTGGAGACCACAATGAGGTCTCTCCATCTCCTCCAGGCTGAAAAACCGAGTGACCTCAGCAGGTCTTCATGTGGCTTCCTCTCCTATCCCTTCACCATCCTCATTCGTCCTTTGGACAATCATTAATATCTTAATAGCTTTATATTGTGGCACACAAAACTGCACATAGGACTCAAGGAGAGGCTGCCCCAGTGCAGAGCAGAGTGGAACAATCCTCTCCCTTGCCCAACTGGTGAAGCTGTGCCTGATGCCCCCAGGACAGGGTTGGCCCTCCTGGCTGCCAGGGCACTGCTGATGGATGCTCAGCTTTGCCATCGACCCGGACCCCAAGATCCTTTCCACAGCACTTGTCTCCAAGCTCTTGTTCCCCACACTCTTCACATAACCAAGGTGCATGCCAACTCCATGCCAGGTGCAGAATCCTTGTTAAACTCCAAATGGTTGGTGATTGCACATCTCTGTAACTTGTTGACTTCTCTCTGCAAGGCCACTCTGCCTTCAAGGAAGTCAACAGCTCCTCTCATTTATTGTTGTAAGTATTCCTGCAAGTCCTGCATCCACATCGTTAATTAAGCTGTTGAAGACCCCAGGGCTGAAGATGGAGCCCTGCAGAATCCCACTAGTCACAGGCTGCCAGTCTGATGTCACTGTAACCCTTTGTGCCTGACCCATGAGCCAGCTGCTCACCCGTCACATGGTGTGTTTATCTAGCTGAGTGTTGGATATTTTGTCAAGAAGGATATCAGTATCAAAAGCTTTGCTGAATTCCAAAAATATTTCCTTAACTGGCTTTCCTGGATCAGCTAAGTGGGTTACCCTGTGGTAGAAGGAAATCTGGTTTGAGGAGCAAGCCTTTCTCCTCCTCATCACGCTGAATGTGACCAATGACTGCATTATCTCCCAGGTGTTTTCCAGTACCTCTCAGAATCACTTTTTCTGTGATTCTGCTGGGCACTGAAGGGAGACTAACAGGCCTGTAGTTTCCAGGGTGCTCCTTCTTGCCCTCCTTGAAAATTTGGACATTTAGCAGCTTTCGATGAGCTGGGACTTCTCGAAAACACCAAGACCACTCAAAACTCATCTAGAGAGGCACTGCAGTGGCATCAGATAAATCTTTGAGTATTCTCACATGAATCCCATCAGGCCCCATAGATTAGCAGGGATCCAGCTGGAGCAGTAGATCCTGCACAAGCTCAGGGTCAGCTGGGAGTTGATCATTCTCACAGTCATGGTCCTTCAGCTCTGGGCACTGAGATCCCCTGTATTTTTTGGCTGTAGAAATTAATATAAGACAAATGCTACTTGGAAGAAGCACCCTATCTGTTGGTTTCATATGGCTTTTGTGTATCTAGCACACATTTGGTTCAAGGAAAGCAATCACATTCTAGGTTTGTGCAAGTTTACACACTATTTAGGGGGGTTTGTATGCTGGCTCTAGCACTGAGCCTAGGACTAAGACTAATTCTTATTTTAAAAGTACTGTTATCTGTTTTAGCTGCATTAACATTTTATTCTGAGGACTTCACAACCACATTTCAAATTTTTAAGACAATCTGCTCATGGGTGTGTGTGCATCTAATTGCACTTAACCTCCTACTGAAAAATAAATTGCAGTAAGACACTGCAGTACCTTTGCCCTGACTAGTCTTTGTAAATTGCAACCATCTTTGCATTCAAAGCACCCTCTTGCACAACAATTTAAGCCATTTTGATTTAAAATGGTAAGTGAGCAGGACAAGGTTGGCAAGCAGGGTTTTAGCTTTGGCCCTGTCAATGCAGTGGATACTGTTCTGGTAGTATCCTATGGCCAGCAGAAGTTACTCATTGCCCCAGACAAAAGCACTTCTGTTTTGCTGTCTTTCCATATCAATATGTTCAAATACCTGACGGGCTAGAATAGTAGAACACAAAAGAATCATTATAGTGATACTCAATGAGAGAAGAGGCAACAGACATAGATGGAAATACAGGAACTTCCATTTCTTTACTGGTGAATGTTTACACTGAAACAAATTGCTCAGAAAGTTGAGTCTTTGTGCTTAGAGATATTCAAAATCCAGATGGACACAATCCTGCTCTACCCGACCCTGCACTGAGCAGGGATTTGGGTTGAAGATCTCCAGAGGATTCTTCCTCATCCTTTTTGTGATTCTGTGCCCAAAGAAATACCAACTTTTCTGAACCATCCCAATTCATCTTTCTCTATCCTGACAGGGCAACTATTTTCTTTACAATTCAATTATACCTTTGGGGTGTCAGCCTTCACAAGGTGGATGACATTCAGCTGCTAAACATAGATATCTGCAGCCATTTAAGGCACCATAGGGTATCCAAAGCAACTGATTAGATAACTGAAGGTTATGGCTCTTGGTTTTATAAAAGGCTTGTAGAGGACTCATGTCCTTCTGAAGTAACAGATGAAGGCCAAGTGGCCATCACAGTGCCTAAAACCATTTAATTATACTTTGCAGAATGAATGCAGCTACTTTGTAATGTTCAAGAAATGTCCAAGTCATTTTGACCTGAGCCAGATATGAACTAATAATCTAATCAGGAAACAGAAATTGCATTGGCCTTCTCCTGTCAATACATTTTAGTCACTTGTGTTTTGATTCATCTCATCATCAGACATCTATGGTCACTCTGTGCTATAAATGGCAGAGAAATAAATATCTCGGGGTGCTAGTCATCAAACATATGGTATAAACATATGATTCATGGTTACCTACATTCAAGTCCCTGCTCTGATGAGTTCTCATCTGTTAAAACCAAGGAGAACAGATTTCATGACTTATGAGGCAATGTTTCCTAGACACCATAGCCACAATTGTCTCACACCTTCAATATTCACCTTCACTATGTTACCTTCAGTACTCACCAGAAATATGACACTTGTCTTGTGTGTTTTGCACCTCTGGAATTATAAATAAGTATATGTAAATTCAAAACCTTCTATCTTCTTTTCTTTCTCAGCTAAAAAGTCTTAGTAACCAGTCTGAAAGATACTTGGCTGTGGAGGATCTGGTTGATTTAAATTTTAACACAAGTAGAAAATTGTTTGTATCACACAGATAGGGTCGCTGCTCTCAGCTGGCAGACACTGTGCCTGTCTTTTTAAACATGATTCCAATGGGAGACTTGGCTCCTGTAAGAGTACATGATCATAGAGGACTAGGAGCTAAATCTGAAGTAATTAAAAGACAAGTCAATGATCATAGATTTTACTAATCTAGATTCCGAGGCTAGGTAACCTTGCTTAGGAGAGCAAAATGAAAATGGAAAGAGAAATGAATTCTCCGTCTCTGAGAACCCTAGGTACTATTTGAGTGTGGTCCATTTAAAGTGTCAATCAAACCCCCCATGGTTGTTTTACTGTTCAGCAAGAATATTTGGAAGCCTGGAAAATCAACAATACCCAGCTGTTTCTCCAGCAGGCTGGCCATATATTTCAAATGACAGCACTGCATAGGTATGTACATCAATGTCTAAGAGAACAGATGGCTTTATGTGTGTGGCCACTTTTATGCAACTCTCTCCAATTCAGTCAAAAACCACGTAAGGAGACTGGATCCTAGCTGTGCTGTTTTCAGGAGGCTCTTCTCAGAGTATAGCTGCAGACAATCAGCTTGCAGGAACTGGTGTTTGTTGGGTATCAATTTTGTTTCCCATAAAAAATACAGTACAAAATCCTGGGCTGAGTAAGTGCCAGTGTATCACAGTATGTTTGTTTTAAGAGTCATCTTCCAATCCTCTAATCCCTCATTCTATGCTCTTCTTCACAGGAATGCTGATGTGCCGCAGCCCACAGGAGTGAGGACATCTTAGTGCTGGGCTTCCTTTGAGGGGGTTTGTGAAGGAAAGAGGAGGCTGGCATGTTTTCTTCACTAAATTAAGGAGGCTTCAAGCTCTCAGAGTGACATGCTGCAGATCACATTGAGTGACTCTGTGCCTCCCATCTGCTCATTTCCCTTAAATTCCATTCAGATTTCACCAGTACCTTAGGGCTGTTCATCTCCTAATTATTCATTCCCCTTACACAACATTGTAAGTATTTTGATTTAAATCACACTCATGAATGTCTGTGCTGACAAGGTCTGAGGGACATTTCTTTCTCTGCCTTTCTCACTCCATCAGACTGTAGAGGGGGGTGTAACATCTCAGACATCACACACCTCACTAAAGTGTATGGCTTCACTGAGTGGGAAAAACAAGGTTTTCTCCTTGGTATCACAGAAACACTGAAGACGTACAGGTGTGAAGTAATTGTGGCAAAAAGTACCCTTTTTTTGTTGAAAGTGCTTGGAAAGGAAATGCTGCCCAGGAGATGTGGGCAGTGCACAGCCCCAGTGCAGCAGCCATGGCATGTGGTTCTCTGCCCAGGCTCACAAGCCTTGCTCAAATCTCTTGCCAATGCAAGCAATTTACAGCTTCTACACTGCTGTTGGCTCACAGCTGTACATTAAGACAGCAGAGTATTTGCCACAGAGTCCTGCCCAGAGGGGCATCTTTGGTACCCCAACCACAACACTGCAAAGAGACGCAGCAGCACCAGTGTCCAGGGGCCCGGGTGGGCTGGGAATGATCCACTGGCATGATGAGTCAGGGGCAAGACCAATATGGAAACACTGGAATTATCTTGCTGCCAAGGCTCAACCCTCAGAGCAGTGGTGCCAAGGTGCTGCACTTCCCAAGTGGAAGCTGACTTTGTGGCCATGGTGGCAGCAGTGACCACCTTTCTGCCTGGTGGTGAGCACACCCTAGTGAGAGGTCTCAGAGAAGTGGCTTCACTAAGGAGGCAACTGCTGCAGAGTGAATCCCAGCACAAGACCCCCCATCCTCCCTGTGCCCACCAGTTCATGCCAGGCCCCTTTGTTCCTGAGAGCTGGGCCACAGCTGCTTCTCTCCACACAAACCCTGAGCACAGCTCACTGCAGGGTGTGCACACAGAGGGATAGGGATGACACTGCAACACGTTTGACTCTGACCAAATGGCCTGGCTGTCTGAGCACCCATTCCTGACCCATCCCTTAGCCCACACTACTCTCCAAGGATGTTTGGCACTTATTGTAAAAACAGGTTTCTGATGGGCTATGACAAGTTCTCAGCTTATTGCAGATGCCCTGAATTGGATAAACATAGAGAAATGCTTAAGTTTGTGACACAAACATACAGTCTCATGCCTCCAGGCCACTGAGACCCAGATGGAACCAGATCATATGCATGGCAAATGCAGCCAGACTCCTCTGGCAGGGCCTATATCTCTGAGAAACATGGACAGAAGTTGGTCTTGTGCCATCAGCCTTGGAATTAGGGTGCACATCTGAGTCTTTTTTCATCAGTGTGGATTTGCCTGATATTTCCTGCTCCTAAGTGTTCTGAGATTCTGTGTCAGGATCTTGCCGCAGTCCAGGGCAGGGGTAAGGCATGGATGGGAGCTTTTCCTGTCCATTTCCTTTCTCTGTTATAGACTGAGTTTTCCATATGCTTTTTTTCTTGTAGAAGGAATAGGAGCACCTGCTTCAGCTAGGAGCTCCTGGAAGACTTTAAGTCCTCTGGAATCCAGTATGTCACTTCTCACATGGTAAGCCTAGCCATAGGATCAAACAAAGACAACATTGCAGCAGCAAACACCAATTTACATCAGATTCAGCAGAGGTGTTAGGAAGTGTGCAGAATTTGACAGCTAAAAAAAGAACTTCAGGCCAGGTAATGAAAAAAATTTCTTCTCATACTTTATGAATATTCATACATGAATGCACATGCACTTGTTATGACCACTCATGCTTCTCCTGCTTATCCTCATTTCCTTGCCCACCAAGTTATCTGTCTAGCCCAACAGTTTCCTTTTCTCAGACAACCCAGTCCTTTTCTCCTGCCTCATCTTTCAGTCTGCCTATTTTAGCTTTTCCATTTTTTACCATTCCAGTGATTCCAGTTCTCAACTCTCAACCAGATCTGCCCTGAGTCATAGTCTTTTCACTGCTGTGTGGCAATAACAGGGAGGACAGAGCACTAAGAGCAAAGGGATCAGTCTTGCTATTTCCCCATCATACATCAAAAGTTTCTTGTCCTTCAGAGGAACAGCACTACAGCATGAAAGCAACCCCGCAGATGTACAATTTACAGTGGAAAGTCAAGCACCACCACAGCAGGAAAAGCCAAAATGTAGGTTGTGGGAGCAGCAGTCACTTGGCCAGGTGTGTGTGGGTGTTGAGACCCGTGCATTGCACCCTGGCCCCAGGAGCACACTCTGGTCTTTCTCAGAGGGCTCTTTCCTCCCTCAGGTATCAGCATTCACACTGCTGTGCTAGTAAGTGGCTTTTTATTTTGCTTTCTTGTGGTAATTCAGCGTGTGGCTCTGTGACACATTTTCTGCATATTAGTCCAAGCCTGCTCTGAAGATAGCCTTTTTTAACTCCCTCCTGAGCTTTTCTGTGGCGTTTATCAATGTGGTACTTGTGTGCCTCCTAAATGCTCATTCCTTTACTGCCATAGCATGACTGTGAGAGTTGGTTTTCTTTTAATTTTCATTTTGCATGCGGAGAGCTGAAACTCAGTGAGATTAGGGTACAAGTATTACTCTAATAGGGTCCCCAGTGCTGAAGTATTTTCCAGAACCGTCAGCCTTAAATGGCAGCTTGTGTGTTCAAAGCACATGCCCCATGGATTTCTTTTGCAGGCAAGTGCTGAGTATTTCTGGAAATTAGACCCCAAAGTCTATAGCTTGACAGGTTGAAAATAAGCAATGTGCAATCCCACTATCTGTGTGAAATTCAGCTTAAGCTACTTGCCAGGCTGACACGGGGTCAGGGGGAGAGGGAGAGCAGGATCTGCTTCTCAAGGGTTGCACCCAACAGACTGAACCTGGCCTCCATCAGCCATTTGCTTGCCCACCAAGTGTGTGTCCTAGCCCATCTGCTTCCAGTCCTTTGTGCCTGCTTCATCTTTCAGTCTGCCCTGTGGCTCCCATCCCAGCGACACAAGTCTCCAGAACCCCAGATGGGTTCACCACTAAATCCTCTTCTCTCCAATTCCCCTGCCACCAGCAGGGAGGATGAAGCCCTGCGAGCATAAGATGTCAGTCTTCAAAATCCTGGCTCCATGTCTTGCCATAGATTGGCCTAGTGCAGGGACAACAGTAATCACAAGTAAAAGTGGTAATTACAAAAGCCCTCTACACCCCATGGCCTGGGCAGGAGATGCACATTTTGAGCACTGAACCGTCAACCCAAGCTGAACAAGTTTATTTATGTTGGGAGGCCAAGCTAAAGCGTGAGGCAATCTGTGGGGCCATTAAATGCTAAAATTAAATATGTTTCTACAGGGCATGTGTGAATTGCCCTTTCAAAGGCTTGTAACTCAGCCAGATGTAGGTGGATTTTTCACAGGACAGCAAAAGACATAAGCAGTGTAAAACCATTTGTTTTATTAAGTGTCATGTCTCTAATCTAAACTACTAAACTTTTGGCAAATTTATAGCCAGTTGAAGACATAATTTACAACACAATATTTTAGGCAACCTGAACAGCACTGGTTCTGCCTTTCCCACCTCTAGCCTGTGCTTGTGCAGCCATGCACTGGGAATTGAGTGCTGCAAACAGATGAAATGAAACCCACACTGTCAATGACCCCAGAGAGCAACTGATTTCCTGCCTCGTCCCAGGGCACCCCCAATACCAAGCTACCCATCCCTCCTGTTCTTAGTTCAGCTGTGGCTTTGCAACTCACTTGGCTTGTCCTGCTATTCCTGAGGATATTCTGCAACATCTCCCTTGCAGCCTCCCTAGGACTTGCTAATGTGCCTGATCCACCAGTTGCTTTCCATTTCTTTCCGATGTATTCACTGGATTCTGTTTAAAAGTTATAAAACTGTTCAATAGCTAACACTCTATTTTCCTAGATAATGCTTACATTACATGATATGCATGCCCCTGGGGCACCAGCTTAACTACCAATATGTGTCTCATTCATTATCTGTGTATGTGGGAAGCATTTCTGCAGAAGCATTCAGAAATTCTCCTTTATTTGAAATAATTTATAATAAAATAGGGAATGCAAGCCTTGCATTGTAGGTCTCATATATTATAGAGCTATTTTATCACAAGTTTTTCCCTTTTACTCCAACACAAGTAGAAATGCACCCCAGCTACAAGCAGAGCAACCCAGGTGCCATCCATGGGCAGTGGGAAGTGTTCACACATTTTCATACTGATTTTTATTTGCTGGTATTTTACTACTTCTGCAGTAAATTGGTGCTGACTGTGAACCGGCATAAAACATGACCCATAAAAGCAGAAACATATGGTGAAGGAACATTAAGGTCATGCTAAGGATAACAACTAGAAAGGTCTGCCTTGCACAGCCCAGCTGGGCATATGGAGAAACAAGTCTGAATAAATAAAAACCTTACATAAGTCACCCCCATGAACGGCCCCTTTTGGTTCTAAAGCTGTTCCAGTCGGCATTAGTGTGGACCAGTTGTAATATCCTTCCTTCTGGAAGCAGGATCCCATTTCTGAGAAACAGCAATTAGTTTCAGCAGTGAATTCATTTGAATATCTGGGCTTTTGAAAATACACACATCAGGAGGCAATAATGGCTAAATCCTCATCTGTACTTTAAAATCCTTTCACTCTAATCTGGGACATAAAAATCCACATGCTTTAACTCAGCATCACAGGGCAATGGGGCAATGCATTCCAACAGGCTTTTTCCACTGCATTTTCAAAATTCATAATATGGGGGCTTTTGGTGAACCACTAGTCAGGCCATTGAGTCTTTAGGTGCTCAAATCCTTTAGGAAACAGCCTCAAGTTTTGCCAGGAGAGTTTTAAATTAGAAATTAGGATAAAATTTCTACACTGAAGGGATTGTAAACATTGGAACAGGCTTCCCAGGGAAGTGTTGGAGACACCATTCCCTGGAGGTATTTAAAACATATTTAGGGACAAGGTTTAATGGTAGGCTTGGGCAAACACTGGACTTGATGATCTTAAAGTTATTTTCCAACCTAAATTGTTCTACAGTTCTGTGATTCTTTAAGTTTTTATTTTACAGCAGAAAAACGTAATGGTGTCTTAATGCACAGATTGTACATGTTCATAATTAGGGTGCTTGGCTCTACTTTAAAAGTTTTTCCTTAACTCTGAATTTACAGAGTCTCTGATAAGCTGGACTTGGTGCAAGTAATGCTCTTGCAACCTCTATTATACAAAGAGTAATTTTTAACCCCAAATTTCAATAAAGTTATCATTAATTAAATTTTGATTAAATGAGTTTGATGAAACAACCCATGTTATTTAGGCAGAATATAGATATAGCTGTCAGGTAACATTTTCTTTGTCTGCAAGGCAATCTTAAATTGCAGTAGGTTTTCAAACCTGTTTGCACTGGCAGCAGGTTAAAAGCTAGTGCTCTTTTGATGCCTGGGAGGGCAGAGAAGGAACATTCAGCTCCCAAGCTGTGCTGGGTGCCTGTGCAGGGAACAAGCAAAGGCAGAGAACAGTCTTCATCACTTGGACTGAAGATCAAGTTCAGACATCAAGAAGTGACCCAGATGCAGCTGAGGAAGGGCAGTTCTTGTGAAGAAAAGTGAGTCACAGAGAGAGAACATGGTGCTGCAGCTTACTTGTTGCTGCTGGACCTGAGTGCAAGAGCAAGGGTGACACTGGAGAATAAAGGAAACTTCAAAGAACACAGCTCTTTCACATCTTCCCCTGTCACTGGATCCATCCCATCTGGGGATGTTCACCCACTGTTTTCAGGTACCCAAATAGCTACAGACGTGGATCTCCTACTGTTGGGAAAATGGGGCTAAAATTTGTGCCCTATTGGCACAGTGATATGCTGAGAGCAGTCTCTGACTCTTTAACTGCTAGGCTTAACCATCCACCATAACTCTTCTTAAACTGCACACCCAGATAAAGCCTCCAGCTGTTCCCAAAAACAACACCTCATCAACAAAAGCCAGCATGAATGCCTCAGGCAGATGCTTTTGTGTGAGCTCCTTGTTGACTAAAGGCCCCTTTCTGACCATCAGAGATCGCAGAAAACTTGGCCACAACTGAATGGGAGGTGATATTCTTCTCTGTGATCCAAATTTTTGCACCATTTGCATTGCTCTGAAATCACAAAGCTCTTAAGTGCCAGGATCCCTGCATGGATGCAGACCCTTCAGAAAAGATGCCCCAAGATAGGGGAAGGGTCTGTGGCCACTGCTGCTCCCAGGACTGTCTAATGGATGCAGTCAGGCTCTCAGATTAAACTAAGTTTGCTATATTAATGCTGGTTTGCATGTTTACTACCTTGCCCATTTCAGACTTCACTGAGCTGAATCTTAATAAACATATATCCTGAATGGATTTTTATTATTGTTGCTTCCCCCTCCCCTCCCCCCAGTCATTAAGACTCATTATGTGGAGTCATCAGCTGTTTTGCTTTGTTTCCCATCTGCTCATACAGTACTTGGGATCCTAGATAATACTGTGTATGGGAGTGCCATTTCCACTCCTTTGGTTTTGCTCCTGTGGGACTTCATGCGGCCACTGGTGGAAAAATTGCAACGGTCTTGATTAAAGATTTTTCATATTATATATAGACACTTGTCAAATCTCAAAATTTTCAAGATCATGTCACTGACTAGAGTCAGTGTTAGTCCTTCTCTACAAGGATTTTCAATCCCTTCCCCATCTACAACACCTGCATTCTCTGAAGTCAACAAGGGCTCTTTCTCGAGAGCAAATCTTGTGCCAGTTCAAGTCACAGGGAAAACCACCCCTGCCTCTGACTGGGAAGAAAATAACACTCTGGTTCCATTGCTGTTAAATGAAGCAGAAATTGGAATCTAATGAGACTTTGCTATGCAAGTTTAATCTCCTGTAGCCCCTTTGCATTACTCTTTCACTCCTGTATCAGTTAGATTTTCGTACTGGCACGCTGTTTCTGGCCTCTGATGACTAGCAAACCAACTCTGGATTTGCAGCCAAGGTATACCTTGATCAACTTACACCCATTTGATCTCATTTCTAATGCCTAAATTGTCCTTTCTCTCAAATACTTGTTCTCTCTTCCCAGATTTTATTCTCTTCAAATCCATTTCAACCTTCACTCTCTGAAGCTAAACAAACCACTGTCTTCTATAGTTTCTTGCTGGAAAAATATTCACTCTGCTTTCCTCATCCTCCCCCCAGTTCTAGGTGAACTTGTTTCAATTCACGTGCACCTGCAGTGGTGACAGGAGCCAAAGCACTGCTGTCAGCCCTAAATCTGACCTACAGGCAGGTACCTGCTCCAGCTTCAGCCCCTCTCACTGCTGCTTGGTGCCTCAATTTTTCCTGCTCTGCATTTGGAGATTTATTTTAGTTCTCAGTTTGGTCCCAGGTATATCTTGAAAATTGCCTCCTTCTGCCCCTCTGCATTCATTTGCTAATATAGGTTATGTGGCTACAACAGTATATCGGTCAGTTATTCTCCGATTCCATTTCCTGCCACTTTTCTTCCGGATCTATAATTCATATCTTGATTTCTCAGCCTCTCAGCTACTAAATTTGCCAGACACTATTTTTGGAGTAGGTGCCAAGGGTGAGCTTCTCTCCAGGTGCATAGGATGGTGGCATTTCATTTCACAGGGACACTTCTCTGTGGTCACAGTGCACTCAGCTGTTATAGCAGCACTGATCTCACAGAATCCAGATGTTTTCTCAAAGATTCCAGATGCTTTAACAATTTGCTGGTCCAGTGGCAGCTTTAGCAAGGATGGGCTTGCATGGCTTTACAGCAAGTGGTCACAGAGCCAGGAGGGGCTGCAGCTCTGCACTTTGTCATGCAGCAGGACAGTGCCACAGCAGGGAACAACTTCTGTGATTTCAGCCTCCCAGGTAAATCCAAGTCTCATAAGCACTGTCCTCCCCCACAGCTGGTTACTGGGCAGGTAAACCTGCAGTGATATCTGGGAAGTCAAAGAGGAAAGGTCCCATAATTGCTCAGCCTTAATTGCAGAAACCCAAGAAGGTTCAGTCTTTTAATATTTGCCCCTTTCAGTGGAACATGACTGCTAAAGAAAAAGTCAGTGACCTTGACCTTTATTTTTCGTTAAACCAATCATTTCATCAGAGAAACACAAAATTAACATGTTACCTAAGAATGTATGCCATGAAAGGAGGAGCAGAGGAGAGAATTTCAATAAAACTAGAAATTGTTTTAATAAGGGAAAGAAATGATAGAACAATTGTGAAGGAATAATATTTAAGATGAAGAATTATGTTAGAAGATCACCTATGCCTATTGCAAACTTCTCTGGAGTATCCAGGAATCTCAGTCATAGCCTGAGTTTCTCATTGTGTTAGAGATATATGAACCTAAAGAGGCAAGGAGGGATATAAAGACAGATAATGCTTTAGAAGTAGCATTAGAAGTAGCAGGTAGAAGTCTGGAGACCTTTTAAGATGCCTTAGATATAAATCTGGTCCAAAAAAACCTAATAAAGCACACAATCATGCTTTCTAAACATAGGCTTTTACCTGTGCTTGGCCCAAACCATAATTCCAGGAGAAGAATAAAAGCAAATACTCATAGGAGAAAATCTGTTGAAGCTGTGAACTTTTCACCTTTAACAGCAAGTAACGACCACGGGGTGCAAGATCAGATGGTTGACTTAACCACCGAGTAACGAAATTAGGTTAAAAGTTAGATCTGGTCTGCCCAGAGGCAACATGACAAATTAGATTCATCCACTCCCTGTATTTGTATTAGTGCACTTTTTTATTAGTGAACAGATTATAAAAGAAGGCTTTGCCTCAAGGCAGGGTTTTCTGGCACTGAACTAATTTTCAAGCCGAGGTTTCCCCCCTGAGGGCACAATAAGACCCTCCCTTCTTTGCAGCCAAGGATCAGATTCTCAGCAAATATTTACCCGTGAACAGCTCTCAAAACCTGCAGATTTCTTTCTATAAAGCTACATAAATGGAGATATATTTTAGTAATAATGATATATTTAGTATTTTTCTAAAATAATACAGTGTGTTTCACTGACATATAAATATTTTTAATATTTTTTAAAAATAAATTGGTTTAAACTCAACTCTCTGGAGCAGGCTTTGTAAACTCATGCTGGCTCCTGGCCTTGGCTGGTGGTCAGTAGTAAGAACTGCTGACAGTGCAGGTGGCCACCCCTCTTCTTGACAAGGCTGTGGCTCACAGCCCTGAAAGTCTTGTGGCCCTGTGAGCTCTTGAATTTGGTCATAAGTGTTAGTGTTTCCAGCACGAAACCTCACTTTGCAGACACAGCCGCATGGCATCCTTCTGACCTGGAAGGGAGCCGTGAATCGAGAATGCATTTCCTTTTCCTCTGAAGATGAAAGACTTTCAAAATTAAGTGCATGACATTATGGCTTGTCTGTGTTGTCAGCTTTGATTTTGCTGTGACAGAATGATGGCCGCTCCCTGTCACGGAGAGTGACGCTGTGCCTGTGAGCACTGCACTCATCAAGTGGCAGCAGCGAGGAAAGCACCGCTGCAATCTGCATGGAAAGCAGTTTTGTGGAGCGGGATGCCCAGGGTGAGGCAAGTGCAGATGTTACACAGGGGAGCCTACATGGCCATGGCTCACTGCAGCTGCTGTTGGCTGAGCCATACCAACCACAGCTCTGTGCCAGAAATCCCATTTCCTGACCCCATCCCTACAATCAGTCCAGACTACTGAGAGCAACACTCCCCAGAGGTGTCCTTTTGAGCATTCAGAGCTGAATGTACAATCACTACAACAAAAATAAGAGCATTTAAAAGAGAAGCTCTGCAGCTGCCTTTGCAGGGCTCTGCACAGCAAGCGGGAGCAGAAGCAGAGGGAGAAGACCAACTCCTTTTCCCTTTAGAGGGCAGTGGTGTTCATCGTACAAAAGCTGCTTTTTCAAGGAGGTAAATCCCTCATCAATAACAGCCGGGTCAGCAGCAGCAGAGCAGAGGCGAGGAATCGGGATCAGCGCTGAAGTGATGCCGCTGGATGCGCTGCACCGTGCAGGACAGCATCTCACCCTGATGCACTTTCTGTAATGCTCCGTGCAGGGGCTCATTAATTTCCCCTCATTTTCATGCACAGTAATCAGACAAGTAATTACGGTTCCACCGAGAGGCTTTCTTTCTCCCACCACACCATGAGCACAGCCCAGAGTGAAGTGCTCCTTACCGTCAACGTTTGCCAAATTGCAGCATCTTATTATAAATACATATTATAATATTGGCTTTTCGCAAATATTAAAATAGATACTATATGTATCATGTTAAAAATAAATTTGCTACAGTTTTTATTAGATATAGTGGTGAAACAGCTAATGTAGTTATGCTTGTAGTAATTGAACTACCTGCTTAGTTAGGATAAAATCCAGTGAACGCCTAATAAAGACCCTACAACTTTCAGCACCTACCGTCTGGAAAAAGTATAAACCAAAGACCAAACCGGAAAAAAGAATAAAAATGGACTAAAACCACAGCCAAAAAATGCGCATGCTCTAAAAAGGCAGCTCCGAGGAGGAGCCATACTAAACAGTTCTTAGAACATGTAAACTAGTTTGGGGAAAAGTTTAAATATGCATAGTAGTTTATGAATATGCAGCAGGGTAATGCAATAGAAAAGCTGTGTAAAGAGGGTGTCCCAGGCAGCAGGTGTGCTCTTGGCTGAATGCCAAGCATCCGCCGATAATGCTTTACTTTATCATCTTTATCTCTCATTGTCCTTTATTAAACTTTTAAATTTTACCAGGAGAGTGAACCTCATTCTTCACAATCTCTTTGAGCCAGACGAGCCCTTCCGGTGAGATTTATACCAAACCTGTTCAGAGAGCCCAGTAAGAGCTGATTTGGGAGGCGGTACTCACCTCTTCATGGGTTTGGGTGAGGCCTCCCGCTCCAGGTTGGAGGACGCGTGCTTGACGTGCATGGCGTTGTAGGAGGTGTGGGTGTACTCGTTCTCATCGCTGTAGTCGGGACCCAGCAGCGTTCGAGCCCACGTCCCCATGTCATAGGGAGGCAGGGTCCCCCCAAATTCAGAGGGCAGGCATTCAGGGTGTATTAGCTGGTGAAGGCTGTTCAGGTTGTTGCCATGAAGAAAGATCTTTAAGAGACAAAAAAGAAAGTTCAAAGTCATCACCGACGCGTTATTTCATTAGGTACGATAAAAGCAGCGCTAATGAGGCGTGGAGTGTCATTATTTGACGCTGCAGTTTCAGGTGGGAATTTCAAAAGCTCTCAGGGCTGACTCAGTTGGCAGAAGAGAGGGGATTAACTTTGGGGTGGGCAGCTGAAGAATTAGGCTGGCACTACAAACACTTCTGAAAACTGCGATTTGCTTGCTTTTTGGCACATGACAATTTCCGTTTCTTAAGTACCACATCAGGAGAAGAAGTCAGGAATTATGACTGATTATTGCTACTGTAAGAGGATAGAGGCTTACATGAAGAGCAGTGAGAAGAAAAGGGTGACAATGGAGCTTACTGAAAGCACGCATAAAAAGTAGGACTTCAGCATCTGAGAGGGTCACTAGCCCTGCACCCCAGGACAGATATTTCCAGGGGTGTATCAGGCTGTGTCACCACTCGGTGCTGCTTCAGCAACACTTGTTTCTCTAATCTTTGCTTTCAGGTGGGTCCTACCCTTGTCCTGCCTAGTCAGACCCAGCTCAGAGTGGGCTCTGAGTGATTATTCAGCTGTTGTTTGACAGACTGCAGAGAACAAATGGTTGGGATGACTGCAGAACCACCAATTCACTTGGGTTTCAGTGGAGAAGATCTGCCTCTTCTGCAGTGTGAGCAAGCAGCCTTCAGCATGTGTACTTTTTGTGGAAGCAAGTGAGTTACCATCATGTGAAAACAGTCACCCTGCTGAAGGAATGAAACAGGAATTTTTACTTCCACAAAAAGAGTTGAACTGAAGTTTCCCTCACTTGCAAGTAACTTCAGCCAGGCCTGATAATCCCTCCACATTGCCAATTCTCTCTATCCCTGAGCGTGTCCCAGTAAAATGTATCCATGCTTTGTTAGTGATAACAGATTTCTGGTCTCTGGCTGAGTTATTCATTCAATCCAGACCATTCCAAACTCTAATTTTTAATAACAGCAGTGATTTTCTTATACCATATGGAAAATGCAGAGAGAAAAACTAGAAAACAGGCAGAACAGGCAGCTCCTTGGAAAATCCAGGTCTGCAGGTTCCTCCTCACCCCCACCCCCATCTAATTACCCTTTTCCTTGTCTTGTCTTTGAGGAACGGTTTGATTAGCGTGTACAGGGCATGGATGTACCAGGGCTGATTGACAAAATGGACTCCTCCAAAACGTGCAGGAAAGCTGTCCTATAGAAAGAAAGAAAGGAAGGCAGTTAAGAGATGCAGTGCTTTACTCCGGCAGTCAATAGGATGAAAGTCGGAGGAAAAATCTGTCTCTTTGCATCTGCAAACGAGCACTGGGCTTGCTGGGAGGGGGCAGGAGGGAAATGGAAAAACAAAAAAGATGCCTGTAAGCGTTTGTATCAGTTTCCTCTGTGTACAGAGGCAGTCCCTTCGCCCCCTCCACACACTGACACATCAATTGCCGATGAGAGGCTGAAGATTTAAAGTCGGGTCTCCAGCCACTTCTCATGAACATTTTTAAACTCCGTCAGGGCATCTGACTGGGCCGGCCTGGGAAGTGAGAGGGGCTTGATGAGCACCGCTCCCTCGAGGGGAAGCTTTCTAATTTCTCATTGTGCAGCGCAAGGCAAGCCCCCGGTTCCCACGCACATCGCTGCTCAGAGCTCACCTTTTCACCCCTCGGCCTCCCTGCCTCCCCCTGCTAAAATCATCATGACAATGGCTGACCTTTCGGGGTGAGCAAGCAGCGTGTTACAGGGAGGAGGATGGGTGGGAAACGCTGATGAGCGAAGGTGTGGGGAGAGCGCACCATGCCAGCGCCATGGAAACTGCCGGGGCCGCGCTCGCTGCCGCTGCCGGGCTCGGCACCGGCACCCCGGGCATTGTTAACATGCAGGCAGCGTCCCACCCTGCTCCGGCACGCCGAAGAGAACAGGAGGTGCTGCCTGGCGTCTCTTTAAAGGTTATTGTGCGTTATGAAGGGTATTTTGTACCTACGATCTTATCTAACAAACGTCAGTCAAGGAAGAGGCTGGGAATTTTTTTTTTTTTTTTCGCGTGGCATAAATAATGGGACGACCGCTGCTCCTGTGTGCAAATACGCTTCCAAAGGGAGGAGAGGAGCCTGTCTCTCCGCTGTGAAGGGAGATTCTGATGAAGCCGTCCTCATCCTGTGTGTGCTTCCAACCCCTACAGCTCAGCGTGAAAAGCAGAATATAATCAGGTCTGTTCCTTCAGGGCTTTGGCTCTGGGACCCAGGCAGGTTCCTTCCCCCCACAATTAGCACAGGGTATCCTGGGGCTTTCTCTCCTTCCTCCCGAGCATCAGAGATTGAGCACAGCTGGTGCGAATACGGGGTGGATTTGTGAGATGATATGAAACAATCCTCTTATACACCTGCTCCGCAGAGCTCCTGTGCTGCTTCAAGGTCAATTTCCCCCCCAGATTTAGCGATATGTATGCATACACCACCTCCTGCCACCCAGTGCAGATCATCAGGACTCTCCATACTCTTTAGCCATGGATTGCCCTGGCAGTCATCTAAAACCATTCTAGGATAATGAGCCACAAGCTCATTGTGAGCAGCTTGTGAACAGCCACAAGCACTAAGTGATATCTTTTTCTTTTGCTATACAGTGGAATAAGCTGCTTCCACCTCAGACAGGTCAGTTGACCTGAAATCACTACAAATCTGCATATTGGATATACTGTGAAGGACTATTGGGTAATCAGGCCAGCACACAGGAGGACAAGCAGTGTAAACATCACAGGTGATCCCATTATAAATTCCAGTAAATGATGAATTGAGCTTTTGAGACCCCACCTGGCCTGGGATTCTTAGCCCAAGGAAGATGTTAATCTGTTAGAGTGAGTCCAGAGGAAAGCCAAAAAGATGATCAGAGGAATAGAGCACCTTTCCTACAAAAACAGGCTGAGAGAGTTGGGGAAGGCTCCAGGGAGACCTCATTGCAGCCTTCCAGTACCTCAAGGAGGTTTATAAAAAAGAGGGAGAGGGACTTCTTATCTGGGCAGATAGTGTCAGGACCAGGTGTTAAACTGAAAGAAGGGTGGTTTAGATGAGATGTTAGGAAGAAATGATTTCCTTAGAGGGTACTGAAATAGAAAAAAATGTGGATGCCCCATTCCTGAAAGTGGTCAAGGCCAGGTTTAATGGGGTCCTGAACAACCTGATTTAGTGAATGGCATCCCTGCCCGTGGCACAGGGATTTGAACTAGATGGCTTTTAAGGTCCTTTCCAACCCTAACCATTCTATTATTCTGTTCAGTGATTCTATGATTCTATAATTCTCTTTGAGAATGGCATATGTTGTGTTGGGGTATTAATTTTCAATAAAGAAGAGTGTATTTCCACTACTTTTCATGAGAGTTTAGGATGCAGATGTGACTGAGATAAAGTACTGCAGTGCTGCACATTGCAGTGACTTCAACTGATTGATGAGAAATTGG
Source organism: Sturnus vulgaris (assembly GCF_052056855.1). Taxonomy (NCBI): domain Eukaryota; kingdom Metazoa; phylum Chordata; class Aves; order Passeriformes; family Sturnidae; genus Sturnus; species Sturnus vulgaris. The sequence continues at coordinate 120,441,929 of NC_142243.1, read as the reverse complement.
TGCAGAGAGTCTGAGCCCGACTAGAAAAACACATGGACTGACAGAAGTGTGAAGCCCAAAGTGATTTTCTACCATGTGATAACCTGAAATTGTGTTTTATAGCAGACTAGAGCCATAAAATGCCCATCTCATGTAAAATTCACAAATTCAGTTGCCTTTCTTATACATGGGAATGAAGATTTTAAGATTTGGAGCTTTTCACAGATTATTCTTAAAAAAACCAAACCTAAGACAAACTGGAATGTTCCATATTTGCCTTTATTTGTTTATTTGTTTATTTATTTATTTATTACTAATTCTATATTTGTCAAGCTGGCTGCCACCCCACAAGCTGTATCTAGAAGGAAGAAGTTTCGGACACCTTTGCTCTTTGGGGATAAATTGCCACAGTTGTTCCCAGGCTGTACTGTAGCAGCTAATGTCAGTGTAGAAAATCCAATCTGAGTCTGAAGAATAGGAAAGTAAAGAAATGAAAGATTGGAAGCAGGGGAATAACTCTAAGGCACAGAGATTTATATTGACCTGAAAAAGAAAAATTGTTTTGCCTTCTTGCTGGAATGCACAAATTATATTATTCGTAATTTTTAGTAAGAAACATCAACCAGCCTTCATTTTCAAGGGGGAACATGTATTTTTTAGAACACATTGACCAGCTTTAACAATACCCAGAAAGGCCCAAATACTGAGAATTATAGGAACCTACCAGAGGTTTAAGCTGGGAGCCTGCCTCTAGAATAAAAGGAGCAAGATGCACTTTCCTATATAGAAAATTAATTTTATGTCCACCCAACATGGATTGTTGAGTCTATAAATTAGATTCTATCTCACACATCTGTGTTATAGGAAATCCCTTAATATAACAATTTTATTTCAAGGCAATTGCTTTCTTTTAATTTTGAAGGGACACCCAAAAGTGCACAAAGACCCTTGAAAAGGAAACAACAGTCAGAAAAAAACCCAACAACCAAAGAACATTTTTTATGTGTGTAACTTTCTGGTAAATTTTGTTCCTTGCCCTATTAAGCACATTAAGTTCAATTTGACCTTCATCCCTCAGTCCACCTGCATTTGTAAGGCTGTCAATTAGAACAAGGACAAAGACTTTTTAAAAAAAAACTCAAAGAAATTTGATATGGGAATCATCCAGACACTGTTTGGAACTGCAACATACTAATTTTGTATAAGTCCCTAATTAGAGCAGAGCTGTCTTGGAAAGAAAAGCTCCTGTCTGGAGGTCTGCCTTGTGCAGTCCAGGAAGATGTATGAGACATTTCCCACACCCCACTTAAAGTCTCTGCTGCTTTCCCTGGGGCAAGGGGAAAGTAGCTGAAATTGATTTTCTGCTGAAGAGCTTATGCTTTTAGGAATTCTCTTTTGATTTCTCATGTCTTGTGGTTCCTTGGGAAGGTATATTTTATAATGAGGTACATTTTTTGGAGTCTACTGTGAAATGGACTCTGGGATCATGGAGCCTTTTCTTAACCTGATTCCTTGTCAAAAATACCCAATCCTGAGGATATACTTGGGGTTTATTTCAATGTTATAAATTAAATATAGTACACATGAATTGGTCTAATTATTTTTGGGCACTACTGTCTTCTCCTCTGAAAACAAGGCTGGGCATATTAGCACGTTGCTCAGCAATGAAATTGCAGAGTAAATAAACACATCCAGTCCTAATCAAGCTAACCTGCTCTCTGCTCAAGCAAGGTCAGCCCAGAGCACATGGCACAGGATTGTGTCCAGATGATTCTCGAGATCTTCAGTGAGGGAGACTCCACAATCTCTCTGGGCAGTCTGTTCCAGTGCTCATACTGGAGCATAGTAAAGAAGTTCTTCCTCATGTTTAGGTGGAACTTCCCATGCATCAGTTTTTACCCATTCCCTCTTGCCCTATTGAACTTGCTGAGGAAGCATCTGCCCCTTCATTTGAGTCATTGATGAATAAGTTAAACTGAAAAACTGAACCTTGTGGGACACCAGGTTGACCAGCTTGACCCTGTGATATTAATTATGGCCCTCTGGGATCTGCCTTTGAGCCAGTTCTCAATCCACCTCACTGTACACTCACTCAATCCACACTTGAGTGAAAGAACTCCAGATATCTTCTTGGACAGCTAGGTCACCCCTCAGTCAGACCAGGCTGTCTTTACTGGGCTTAAATTGATCTACAATAAGGAATATATTTAACAATGCTGCAGTGGCACCTTCCCAGAGCAGTATGGGCAAACTGAGAGAGAAAATACATGGAGTATGAGTTGATTTAATGAAACTAGGGCCATTGATGGGCCTATTCTTTTGCCTGATTCCTCTTTGTTTTGCTTTATATATTTGTTTCACTTTATATATTTGTTTCTTTGCTGTTTTCAGTTATTCTCTTTATCATACCTAAAGAGAGAGTAATGAACACAGTGGAGCTGCCACAGACCCCCCAGATCCATGCAGGCTTCAATGCATCTTTTGTTCCAGATAGAAGAAGTGTCTCCAAGCTTGCAAGTCAGAGCAAAATGTTATGGGGATCATCATTTCTCAGACCTCCTGAGAAGAAAAATTTTTGAACAGAGCCTGGAACTAAAAACCTTTGGTACATAATATTCCATTAAATAACTCAGGAAGGGTGCTTGAAAGCTATGAGGTTGATTAGAGACAATTGTTCTTTCTTTCTGCCTGTTCTTGCCATGCCAACATCTATTTCTTTTGGCATGGGTATGCATCAGAAACCTTTTACTATGGCGTTGTTTGGAACTGCCTGAAAGCTAAAAATCAACATGATTTTCCAGCATCTCCTCACACCAAAGTGTGATAGGAACGCAAAGCCATCTTTGGAATATGAAAAATAGGAATGAATCCAACCTGATACTCAAGGTAATTCCGTTCAAACTACATGAATTGTTATCATAGACCAAAGCCCTGAGCTCAAAATCCATATTACAGCATATTTCTAGGTTACAGAACATCTGAATTTTGAGAAATAAGCATTTTTAAAATGCTTTCATACCCTTTACCCTTTCTAATCAGGAAACCAAGCACACATCCCAGTGAACTTCTATCTCAGCAATACTTGCCAGTTTACTATAAATCCAAAAGTAATTCTCCTTGAAAGAAAATAATTGCCCCCAGATTCAGGAAGATATCAGTCATAAACAAAACTGTTTAAAGTGACAGGTCATGTAAACAGAGAATAAAACCAGCATCTTCATGCCTGTGCACTTACATAATCAGTCCCTGAGGTGGATTAAAGCTCCCAGAGATCGTATTAATAGTTCAGGGATATTTTATTAATAGTTCAGTGATAGTTTCTCCATGGAGAATTTCCACGAGTGTGTGATTTTAATGGATTGGCACAATAAGGGAAGGAGGATTTCTGCTCTTCAGCTCTTCAGCTTCAGATCCAAATTCAGCCTTTTAAAGAGTGACAGTGCTTGAAAGTTGTTGAACCCTGATTTTGGGATCAACAACCAAGATGTTGGATAGGCTCTGTCCATCAACAACCTGCTCCTGAGCATGTTTGAATGAATTCCATGTAATGCCCTAGGTATGGACAGTGGGCTGTTGAGTAGGGAATGCTAGGCAAGAAGGCAAAGTTTCCACCCATTGGGACAGCCTCAGCTTCTAGTTTTAATGCAGCTCCTAAGGGGTGGATGTTTAGTTTGGCAGGAGGCAGTGAGAGGCAGGACCAGGGCCATGAGGACAACTCTGTAAGTGTTCCCTGGGGCTGCAGGAGCTGGGGCTGCTCTTCCTCACCCTCTGCAGTGCCTGCACTGATCCCAGGCACGTTTCCAATCTCCACCCTGACAAGTTGCTTGTCCTTCTGTTATCTCTTTTTGCTCCCCTGTGTTTTTGAAGAGATGGGAATGCAAAATTAATGTTGCCAGTGGCAATAATTGCAAATCGTTTGTTTCTACCTTAGCATGCCCTCAGAGTACACAGGGCTTGAAAATAGCTGCAGAGTAGGGGAAATCCAGTAAAAAAAAGGCATTAGTGCTAGCAGTATGGCAATCCTGACCTGCTTGAATACGACCGTAAAAAGAATTCTTGCAATCGTGAAGAATTAATTGATTTTGGGTAAGCTGTGACTGTAACTGCACACGCCAAAATGCTCTCTTTTCTTTGAAGCACATAATAGCAAAGGATTGGAGCAAAATCACGTGAAATTGTGAGTTCTTGGTTTATTTTTACATCTCATGCCCACATATGTAGATGAGGATGCTCTGAAGTACTTCTGTCAGAAAAGCAGAACTGAAAAATGAACACTGGGATACATTCTCCTAAACATTTTTCATTATGTTTATCTCTCCTGCTACACTCAGTAACTTTTAAAATTCAGTCATTTGCAGTGGGTTTCTCCCAGTCAGTATTGCACACTAGTGAGGTCCTACAGAGCATCTGTTCATGGGTGTTGGCAGATGGCACCAATAAATCAGGTTATAGAACACAGATTTGCTCAGTAAACTTTGATTTGTCCTGATAGAATCATGCTGTCATGTCATCTGGTCTAACAAAATAAGTTGTAACCTTCGGGCAAAAGGGGGATTTCTTCACTACCTTTTTGCAAGAAACCCTTTACTGAACCAGCTCAGAATAATTTAGGAACAGAAAATTTCCCAGAAGCAGTAACTCTGTTGGATTGACACCATGTCCTGGTGCTATTTTTTTCCTTCGCATGTACCCCTCTTTTATACACTAAAGGTACAGAGTAAGGGTCCCTCCAGAAACAAAAAAAAACCCCAAAAAATAGATTAATAAATTATATTGATAGAGAAGCAGCAGGTTCATTCAGAGAGTTGGTTGAAGAGGTTCACAAGGAAGAAAGGAATTCAAAATGCGATTAAAAACTAAAACTGAGAGCACTGAAACACTAGTTTGGAGGTAGCCCATGCATGTGTGCAGGTGCAACCCTGCAGTTTGTTCTAGCTTAGGTCATTTTAGGTAAGGCCAGATCAGGATGCTTCTGGTGGAGCAAGAAGAGTGACAGTCACCACTAAGCTAAGGAGGGGTGGTCTGGGTCACAGGCAGCGTAGGAAGACACATGAATTAGCTGGGGGCTATTTTTAAGAGTCAGTTTAGGAACTTGGTTTGATCTTTGCAATTCCAGCAAACCAGGCTACGTTGTCTCCAGTGTTCTGATTTTTGGTGTAAACTATCTCAGAAACCTGTTTGTACTCAGCTTTCCTAATGCAGGGTGACTGCAAGCTGAGCTGCTTCTATTCCTGTATCTCCCTGAATGTGAACGTCTGAAATTAGTTGTGGGGGAAGGAAAAAGCAGCAGGAAGATCATCAAAGCTGAAAGCAGTTTTGGGCTTAATTAGAAATGGCAAAACGTGCTGGGCACAGAGCAAGCCTGGCCTGGAGACCTGCTGGGTGAGCGCAGGTGCTGCTGGCTGCAGTGTGTGACCACAGGTTGGCAGGGATGTGTCACATTCCCTGCCACACAAGGGTGACCCCTGAGCTTTGGCTGCCCATCAGACATCATCACCACAATAAAGTCCCCGTGCAAGCTTTGCTGAGAGAAGTGACCTCCCTCCAGTCCTTTCCCCCTCACCCCGGGAGATAAAGTGGTGTGTTTTAACTCCACTTGAGCTGTTGGTGGGTGTCTGTGGGTCTGAGCTGCTCTCAGTTTTGGGGGTGTGTAGGTTTCTTTTGTAGACAGATTTTAATGCAGGGCATTCTGAAGTAAAATACCCACCAGCGGAATGAGCATTTCCATCAAAGAAAGTAACAGTGAGCATTAACACAGCTTTAACGAAGGAGTGTCCTAATTCCCTAGCACCTGGAAAAGAAGCTACCCAGGAGCACTGGGGTTGAAAATTTGGCATTGAAATCTCAACACAAAAAATGTTCTATTTTTAATATAAACTTTTTGAAAAAGAATAGAGAGAATAGGGATCTTTTTTAAAGTAATTTTTTAGAGTTAAGCTTTAAACAAAATTAATTAGTAACATTAACCACTGTAGTAGAGAACACCGCTGTTTTCTTTAGCTGATCTTATTTCAAGCTCTCTCCTAGCTATTTTTATTTCCATAGACAGGCCTTGCACTGATCCTGAAGGGCAGTAGATCTGTGGGACACTGTGATTGAAAGCACAGGGAGTGAAGGAGTTAGGGCAAAGTAGATGGCACTGAGGTAAATCCAGTAGCATTTAAAAGGCTGTTGAAAGGAGTGAGTTGAGTGCATGCAAAGTCAGTCATGAAAAGCATAACATACAGCACCTTATTTCTTGTCCAGTACTGAGATTTTAAGCAAAAATCTCTATACAGAGACTGTCTCTTTAGATGTGCATTGTTATGCTGAGACTCTCTACATTGTCTATGCAAAACATTTATTCTATATTTTTTCATTGCATATATATATATGACAGACACACACACACACATATATGTATATACACTTGCTCTCTGCCCTATTTCTGCCCACAAAAATAGCTGTGTTTGAGCAAAGGACAATGAAGGCCAAACTGCCATGGTGAGGACAAATGCCCACAGCATTAGTTAAAGTCAGCCAAAGAAAAGCAATTAAAAAGGTCTTGTGGCACTCTCATTGCTTCTCAGGAGACCTATTGACTTTGCAGAGAAGCTTTTCATCTTTGCCCATGGAAGCACCAAGGTATTAAATAGAATTCCTAAAGTCTCATTACACTTGTGATTGAAAGCTGATGATGGAGAAAAGGAGATTTTGTTTTTTATAGTGCTAGGCAACCTATTTGGTGCTGAACAGAAGTCTGTTCTAGCCTGGCTTGAACAGTGCATGGAATCATCTTAAAAGCAGCATGGAAAGGAGATTATAAACTATCATTGTGATGAGATTATAACCTAGCATGGTCAGAAGGAAATTATCAAGCAATTTTTTTATTTGACTAACTAGAACATCATATTTAATGGAAATTATTCCTTTTCCAGTAAATATCTTTGCATCTAGCAGTAAGTTAAACAATCCTTTGTGTTGACTGCTCTGTACAAGTCCTTGTACGTATCACAGGCTCTTAGCACTTATTTTCTCAGAGCTATCTGTTAAACAAGAGAAAGATTCCTGTCTCATTACACTAAGAATTTTGTATTTTACTCTAATTTGTTTGAGATGGAAACCTCATTTTAAAATTGAAGGTTTCCCTTCACCTAGCACTTCCACAACCTCTCTTTAAAACAATTTTTGTGGTCCCTGTCAGCTTCGACAAATGTCCCATGGTGATAAATGGTGAAGATATTTTTTCAATTTTTTAGTCTCTTTCAACAGGAGTATGTGAATATATGTGTGTGTGTGTGTGTGTGTGTGTGTGTATGGGCAAACCCCATGAGCTGCTTTGATGTAAAGGGAGTCAAAATGCTAAATGCCTGAGCAGTGGGGGAGACTCAGCTCTTGGTGGGTGTATTATGAGGCAACTCACACTGATAAACACCTGATACCAGCAACACCTTTGCCTCATATACAGCCTCTTATTCTTCAGACCAATAGAAGCCTGAGGAAAAAACCCCCACCCTTTTATTTTTTGCATGATTCAGTCTCTGTCCTTGTTCCACTCTCTGAGTGAAATTGCTTTGCTGTCTTATCCTTTCATGCTGAAGGGAAAATTGTTTTGTGTATTTGTATTTCACAAAGTCCCACATAGTCACCAGACTGATTTAACAGGAGCAGACCAATGTGTCAGGTCTGCAATAAAATATAATCTCTTTGTGTCTGCCCTTTTGTGATCTCTTTCTCTCTATACTTTTTTTTTAATAACAGAGCAGTGCCTTGGTAATGAGAAACTTGACCATAATTTAATGTCCTTGAAATAAGTTTTGATAATAAAAATACATGAGTGATGTTAAAAATACATGTGGAAAGATTTAAAGATACGTTGTGGAAAATATATCTTTAGGAAAGCTATTTTTACAATATGAGACTGCAATTCAAGTTTCATGACATGCTCAACAACATGCATTTAAGAAATGAGTTATGATGACCATTTTCTTCATTTCATTTATTCCATTTATGAAGAGCCTTGTACTATGCACTACAAAGAACTGATGTTTTTTCACTGATGTTTTTCCCCCATGGTTATAAAAGCAGGTATTGCTAATAGCACCACCAATAGTTAAGATTTTCAAAATTATTGCAACTTTGCTGTACTTACACATTTTGGGCCCAAAAATTTCAACAGGGAGCCAGACATATTTTTATGGGAACAATGTTGGAGGCTGGGGGTGGGGTGACAGTTTCTCCATGGGCTTGCAGAGAAAAATATTTTTTTCTGCACTTCAAAATATTTCTATGATTATTGGAGGGTGGAGATTTAAATCTCAGAGCTTTTGGAGCATGGACCCAACCTTTCACAAAAGGCTTTCCTGGCACCTGTGGCTTTAATGACACAGGGAGGATTTGCAACTCTGTGTATGTGTATGTCCAAACTCACTCAAGGAATTGTGGAGGCTGTTTCATAAGCTGGCAAGTCACAGTGATCCCCTCTTGCCTTAAAAGCTGTGATCAGTCAAAATTCTTGGAGTGCATTAGCAGTGTTCACCCAGCAGGGAGAGAGGCTGCAGCCCAACCCGCGGGTGGGAGGTGGAGCTCTCTCTGCTGTGGTTTCTCCCAGAGATGTCATAAAGTACTGGTGTAGTCAGGGCTCCCTGAAGCTCTGCTTTGATACTCAGATTTTTCCTTTCCTGAGTGCGTGACTTTGCCATTTCAATGTTCTTTTTGTGCTGTGTTCACCACCTAAAGCAATGCTAGGCAACAGTCAGTGTTGCTCATTGCATAATCACTCAGAATCAGGGCTTTTGTCAGCTTGGCAGCATTAAATGTCACATAAACTTTGTACTCTTTGCTACATGAAATACAAGCCTATACTCTCTGCAACAGCTCTCTCATTTCCACAACACATCCTCCATTCAGTTCACACTTTTTGTTCCTCACTACCTGGCTTTACTGCCACCTTAAATCTGACTACAAAACAACTTTAAGAGATAGCAGTAGAAAAATGCTTTCTGATGTCTGTGTAGGTGCAAGAAAAGCAGAGCATTAATGTATGCAGTTTCTCAGTCTTTCCAGTATCATTAGCCAAGCATGGATATCAGACTGTGGACAAATTACCAGGTCACTGTTCAGCCTTTTGGCATCCTGCATATTATTTGCTCCCATTACAGACCCTAACAAGAGCAGTCTGAGGGTTACCAGTGAATTTTATTGCCTGGGTAGTACTTGCACTGCCTTTGCCAAAAGGTTATTCTAAATTGTATTTTCAGGCACCACAGCATCAGTCTGCAAGCTCATGATTGCTCACCCTCTGGTTCTACTCCTTAAAAATTTGCTCTGATCATTTTTTTTCAGGGCTGAGAGCAGGGAAAAAAATTCTCTGAGTTTGCTAAAACTGCAGTTCACAGGAAGGTGTGACCCTGTTTCTTAGCCACCTCAGATTAAAAAACCATACACATTTTCATTCTCTTCTTTCTTTTCACATTGGGTTAAAGTCACACATTAAGTACTGCTACATGAAGCCTTAAATGAATTAAGTTTTTTCCATCCACATACTGGAGTATCCTTTGTTATATCTCTGGAGATCATTAAATTTGCTAGGTAGGTACAGGACAGTCTGTCTGTACCTTCTTCTTTGGAGCTTTCTATGGGAATAAAACAGAGAGTACAATGGAACCGATAAAGGGGCCTGATATCTTAGGCCTGATCAAGCAGAAATTGTGGGAGGGATAGACACAGATAAATGCTCCCTGAGCAAGAAATGATCAAGAAACACAAGTTGTGAAACTTTGTGATAAGATAATGTTGCCTGGTGGCATGATGTCATGAAGAATGTATAACCAATGGGGAATTGTTACCAAAAGTAGAACCTTATATAAGTGCCATACAAGTAAAACCCTATATAAATGCCTTGTATACTCAATAAAATCCGCTTCTGATCCAAACTCAGATATCCTCATTTCTCAATCACTAATAGCTTCCCATCGAGAGCTCTTCCCACCTAATTGCAGGCAGCAGACTATCCTCCTTATTAAACTGCCAGCACTGGGTACCTGTGGAAATTTGCAAATTACTTGGTGTCATTAACCTTGACTTTAGCATGACTTTAGGCACAGTGGCATGCATTGTCCTCCAGCAAATTTAAGAGATTTTGTTTGGAGTGGTAGTGCTTAGCTCTAATTTCAAACTTTGCCCCGCTTTAAGCTATGAATGGGATCTGATCTTCCAAACTTACTCCATGATTGTGTGGTGTTTCATATGTTAAGGTATATGTGCATGTCAAGTTGTCAGGCTGTTCCTGCCCTGTCATGTTCCACACTTACTGTTGACTGATCACTGGTTACTCAGGGCTTTGGGTTACAGCTTCCATTTAAAGCAGAATTTTATCATCTTTATAATGTGACTCAGAATCTATTATAGAAATGGGCAGGAAGGTAAGGCTTATTTATTATCTGCTTTGCTGCAAAACCCATATTATGACCATAAATGACAGCAATAAACAAAAGAAAATAACCTATTCAGACCAGAAGAAAATCTGTATCACTAACTCCCTGCATTGAACAGTTGTTCCAAGAATGAAGGATTTCCTTGTTATTAGGAATGTGCCAGGTGAAGAGAAGTTTCAGAAAAGCTGCATTCTCTATTAGCTGCTACAGAATGTTGCACTTGTGCAATGCATATTAATCCCACTTACGTCCATCAACTCAATTAAAATCTCTCTATTATTGAAATCTATAACTGGCACAGAAAGGTATCCCAGCTTAGTAAAGAGTGTTCATTTATGCTGTTCACTGGACAGCTCTCCAGTAGTGCTAGGTGATTTCTGGAAGGAAGCAAAAAACTTTTGCAGAATATCCATAAATCTAAAAACATTTGGAGATGACAACCAAGGCTAGTGTTTGTCTGTAAGAGTTAGTGAGAAGCTAAGAGTATTACTGGATGTTTGCAGATGCTTAATCTGGGTGGGTTTTTTTTTTGTTTGGGTTTTTTTTGTTTGTTTTTTTGTTTTTTTTTGGGTTTGTTTGTTTGTTTGTTTGGGTTTTTTGTATTTTTTTTTGCAATGGCACACTTTTATTATATATATTGTAATGTGCATGTACAGTACATCTTTGCACAAAAATTGAAGATAATGTCCACGGACAACACACTTACAATACAGAGGCTACATTAATATATTTCCCCCACTTCTGTCAGGATCTGTCTGGGAAAGTCGGTACACCACTTATTGGTAATTGGTACCATCACATCAGCCTCAAAATCTTAAGAATAAAAAAGTTAACAATTTTTTTTTTTGTATTCCCAAATTGTCTCCCCTAGGTTCTATGTTGTTTCAATTTTTTAGTTGCATCTTAGGTGCACTGTGTTGTACAGCCTGGGACATCTCTTAAATAGGTTCTGCTGTTTGAACTGACTGAGTTGTGAAGGGGTTCAGACTATGAAAGTCTGCTCAGTGTGAAATCTAGAACTGCATACAGCAAATTCTTAACTCAAGGTGATTATTGAACAATTGATTTTCTCAATAATAAACAGCAGGAAAATATCCTAACAGAAAAAATAGAGAAGTTAAACAACTTGTCAACATCAAAACTCTTTCAGACCAGAGAAATAGTTGAAGTAGTTTACCCAGTACTTCAGTCTGTGTCCATAAAACAGAAGTGCCACTGTTAGCTTGATTTCTGACAGAAAAGTTGTGAAGTACCTTGATGGTTGAAATTATTTTTGGGAAAAGAAGGTTTATTATGAAAAATTGTAACACCAATTTAAGCACTACAGTCAAGATAAAGGGAAACATCAAATGTTTGTTTTCAAACAAACAATATGAGTAAGATAGTAAAAATAAAATTATGGCTGTGATTTATGGAAAGGTAATAAAATTTTAAAATTTTTGGAATTCAGTTTGTGATAAAATCACGGATTCTGGGAAAAATTATTCAAGAAAGTGTGTACTGAAACACCCAGAATTTACTTAAAACAAAGAATTTGAGGGACCTGCCTGAAATTTGAGAAGGTTAAAAGCTGCTTTAATGTTGTGGACATGAAAATACACCCAAGATTTTTCTTTGAATGAGACTGAGGCAGGAAAGCATAACACCAGCAGAGTGGGAATCCACAGAACCCACGATGGAGAAACCAGGGTGGACAAACAACCCCTGCAAGATATCTGCTGTTTGTAAAAGGATCACAACACCACACAGGCATTTAAAAGCATCAGCAGAGATCTGTAGAGGAAGGAACAGCCTTCTTCATGGCAGCCAAGGAAAACAGCAGAGCATCAGAGAGTCATGGAATATGCTGATTTGGACACCCAAGGATTGTCAAAGTCCAACTCCTGGCCCTGCACAGCAGCATCCCCAGGAGTCACAGCAGGGAGTGTGCCTGAGAGCACTGTCCCAACACTCCTTGAACTCTGTCAGGCTGGGACTGTGGCCACTTCCCTGGGGAACCTGTTCCAGTGCCCAGCTGCCCTCTGGATAAAATACCTTTTCCTTATATCAAGTCTTAACCTCCCCTGGCTCAGCTTCAGGCCATTCCCTTGGATCCTGTCACTGGTTACCAAAGAAAAGAGATCAGTGCCTGCTTCTCCTCTTCCCTGTTCATCTGAAGGTTTTGGAACACAATTGATATTCCATGATATTTAGGTGCACCAGGGATACTGGTATTAGCAAAGACAATTCACTTTTGGTAGCAGTGAAACTCTGGTCATATAGAGGCTAACTTTTATTATAAAACAAATTTGTACCAGTAAGTGTTTGGACAAGGAATAATATTAAAATTTATGGAAAATTTAAAATTTCTAATAGTACAGAAATAAAAAAAAAAGCTTATTATTGAGCTAAAAAAGAGGTCATCTTCTGGAACTCAGAGACTGAATTCATGTAATGGACAGACAATTGTTGGCAGCAACTCAAAAAGAACCTCAAGATGCTTCTGGGAAATAGAGGAACTCTCAACAGAGTAGGGTCAAGATTGTCCATAGCTCATCTACCCAGGAAAGTTTCTCTTGCCATAATTTGAGCTACAATAAGAGAAGCCTATTGCTCTAGGGAGAAAAGTATAATGAAGAAAAACAAGTGAATGCATTGTGCTTACAGATCATGTAGAAAGCAAGCAAAACATTGAAATATTTCATTTGCATACAAATGACCTGCAAATGGCACCTATTGCAATGTCTCTAATGAAAAACTGAAAAGGGAGTAGCACTCTGGGAGGTGACCTTATGAAACTGAGGCATCCATATATGCATGATCATAATTTCTTCATGAAATTATTTCCTTGGAATGCCATTGAATTGCACTTGGAGCCACAAGGCTTTTTCTTGGATGTACAAAACATTTAACAGTGTAAATAGCACTAAGTTACACACAAATTATGTTAGATATGGGGGGAAAGTGTAAAAATATCCCATCTGGAAGGCTCAGATGGTAACTCAGAAATTCTGACATAAACTGAACAAATTAAGATGTAAAGACATATTCCAGTGGAACTCCCTGGGAGTGTCTCCTCCAGCATGAGTGTCTCCTCACATGAGGGAGCCATAAGGAAATTTGCACCTATCAAGCTCCCTGCAGGAGTATCTTGAGAGGGCTAAGACACATACAGGAAGGGTAGATCACAACCCGTTCTGAATTTAACATTTGAAATTACCATGGCACCAGTGATGCACTGGAGGTCACATGAACTCTGAAGATAAGATGCCTGTGCTTGTCAGGCAGCTGTCAGAGTCACTTTGGTTTCACAGGTGTCTTGAGACAGACAGAGCAAAGCAGCAAGTCCAGTATGGTTTGTGAGATGTGATAAAGGTGGGAAGCAGTCATGCCAATGTGCAGTGAACTCATCTCAGGTGCAAGTGACACTGCTGCACCAGATGGACACAAACAGAGGTGGAATAGGTTTTCTCATCTGAGACAGCTGAGCTCAAGGACCTGAGACAGCAGGAACTGAAGGACCTGGTTGGGGCAGAAATGACAGCATGGATATTAAAACTGAGGTCCAAGGGTCTGTGTGATGTTACAGCACACCTCAGGAGTTAATTGAACCTTGATAGCCAATGGTCTTTGAGATTCTGAATTGCATTAGAAATTACTGATGGTGTGGCTAGAAAGGGGAGTAGGGGGAAAACAGCAAACTTGCAAGAGGACCTTAAAAGAGATACTTGGCAATAAATGATTACTGGTTCCTTTCCTACGTCCATCAATCCAGCCATGATCAGTTTATAACCCCCTGTGTTGCTGTGCTCACAATTTGGAGTGGAAGTGTGAAACAGCACTTTCTTTGTATTTCCTTTAAAAGTGGCAGGAATAGGATAAGGTCTCCCACAACTGCTTACAGAAACCACATCAGTAGGAAGCAAAAGTAAGGAAAAGAATATAAGAAGGAGGCAGTAAATGTGTTCTCCCCAATGGCATTTCCACAACAGGATAATTTCTCTGGCTTCAGATCCCCTGATCATAACAGCAAACCATCTGCTCATGGAAAGAGGATACTTCAAGAAAGGATATTCAGCTCAGTCATCCTGTCACATCACAGCTCTTCAGGATTTCTTTTATTCTAGTAAAGAGGTTTAAGTTTTTAATCCTGTTTCTGCATTTTTAAAAGAAACATTTAGATGTTGTTTTTACAGCTTAATCTGACAATTCTAAAAAGCATCATAAAACAAATAATCGAGCATCCTACAGAAGTATAAAGCTAGTACTACCAGCAATTGCAGTAACAATAAAGCACAACTGCAGTTAAATTATGGAATCAGGCACCCCAAAAGACAGTTTAAAGCATGCATAGACTTTTTGCAATAGGCATATCAGCTGTATTTAACACCAGGGACAACCAAGGATATGCACAACACTGGCAATTACAGGCATGCAGGACTCAGCTCTCTGAGGTAGATCCAGCCTCCTCTCCAAGAAGCAGTCCAAATTATGGCCCTGTGTGGTGGGCTAAGTTCATAGGGCCAGCTCCTCCCTGTGTGACTGGACCTGTCCCATGCTCATGAATGCATACATATGCATGTAACACAGCCCTTCATTTTCTCTCTGACCTTCCCTCTTGCCTCCTTTGGCCTCTTCTCTCTGAGCTGCCAGTGTAATGTGGACAAGTTGGAGGCAGAGGTGCAGTCTAGTGGGGCACTATTGTTTCATTGCCTTCTGCTGCCTTTTCCTACTCCTCCAAGAAAATCCCTCTCTAGTAGATAAGGAGTATTTGTTTCTGTTATTCTCCAAAGCTTGTCCTAAATTTCAGACTGCAAACAAGGACCTGATGCTAATGTTCATGTGCCTTTTTGGTGCCTTTCCCTCCCCCATCCCCATCCCCTTGTTGTCATTCCTTCACACCTCCTATCATTCACAGTCCTCTTCTGGCTCAGCTAAGTTTCTTGAAACAAAATCAGTAACAATATATTTCAGTGTGCATTTTGTCTTTCATTTTGATTGACTTCACAAGTGTTTTTAGAGTTACAGGTCAAAAGCTTCATTGCCCCGGCTGGTTTATAAAGCATTCTTCTAAATAAATAGCACATACCACAGACCTGCCTGATCATCCTAGCAAAATATGAAGCTCTCCACACCAGCTGGAAGCTGAAGAAAACAGCACCTGCCCGCACACAGCACTTCTGTGTAAATCTAGAGACAAAATGAAAAGCCTTGCCTCTGCTCAGACATGGGAAAATTTACTGTGAAGTGAAGCTCAACATGTAAAAATAAGCATTTCTGAAAAAGCAGGAGAGGTTACTGTCTTATCACTGCTCATAACCTCCTTGAAGCTGTTGGTTACTATCCCTTGTGAAACCCTCAGGTCTTCTGAGGGTCCCTATAACATAGCATATTATCCTTTCACCTAAGGATGGCTTAGGTGAACCTGGTATTTCTGCCCTGAGACATTAAAGAGTATGATCCACAGCTGTGAAAAACTTCAAGATGAGGGGTGGATACTAATATGTGCCCATCTCTGGGACTCCTCCAAGTTTGTGTTGAGGTTTGAGTTCCTCAAACCAATTTCTGCAGAATTGTGCTGGGTTAATGACAGCTGCACTATCATTTTTCATCACTCCCACTTAAAACATGGTGACACCTAAATTCTTATAAATTTATATTTGTGCAATCATATGTTTATTCTCTAAGTGTTTATAAGAAAATATCTTCTCTTGTGCTTGAGTATTTTAGAAGCCAGGTAACTGAATAAAATGTTAACACCTAGCACTTGCTCATTTTATACACAGAAGTGTGGACAGTGCTTTCTCTATTTAGAAGAGGACCTGAATATAACACTTGTCAGTGCATGAAGCAGTGAAATTTGCTGTCTATTATTTTTTTCCCTGCCTGATGAGTGTGCTTGGCTTTATGACAGATTTTAATGTCAGTAGAAACTGTATCTCCACATACAGTCTCAGCTCCAATGGCTTCAGGTTACAGATTTGTTTGTCAAAACAACGAAGATCTGAATGACTCTGGCCTCAAGGCTCTGACTTGAGCAGAATTAGGAGCTTCTCAATCTAATTCTACTTCCCATCTGATTTTCCATACTAAGCATTACTTCAGCCTAGTATTGGTTTTTCTTATTTTGTAGTATATAATACAAGTCAAGTATGTTTTGGTGGAACTGGCAACAAAACAGGAAAGGAGATGAGCCCTAAGTTTTTTCTGTGTTGTTCAGCATTGTGTTGTGACTCCAGACATGCTGACAAACACAGCAAGCAAGTAGATGGGTTTCAGAGGTGAGCCAGGGGGCTGAGAGGTGGCAGATATGACTTTGCATTTTAAACATATTGCAGTGGCTGTGCCTGCAAAAGCTTCACATGCCCTCCCCTAAAGAATCTGATGTTTCTTTTCATACTTTGTGGTATCAGACTTTGAGGAAATGCCTGCAATATTAAGGCATTGTATTTTAAAAACTGCCTTCACTGTCATGGGTTTGGAATGATAAAATAATCTGACATTTAAATGGAACTAGCACCGAATGCTGATCATGAGATATCCTGAAGGACTGTGTTTACTGGTAATGATGCCTGGAGGGGCTACCTGGAACAGAGGCTAGACAGTATTAAAGGAATAAAGTAGGGTATTTATTAAAGGGCCTTCAAAGGATACACCTTGGGCAGTACAAGAGCCTGGCCATGGTTACATCCAAGATGGACTCAAGATGGGTGCAAGATGGACTCCCGATCACGAGTTTTCACATTTTTATAAGTTTTGGTCCATTTACATATGGGAGTTAATTGTCTAATTACAGTTCCAGATTATTAAATCCCATCCTCCCAGATTGCTCTCCTCAATCCCCTGTTGTTTACACTTACTGGGCCTGAAGCTGCAACCATGTCCTTGGCTCTCAGGCTGGAAAAGGATTGTTTGGTCTAACTAAACTGTGAAGACAACTTGCTAACACTTTATGGGAAGTTCAGAGTCACACACCAATGCAGTACAGAATCTGAAAAATATAAAAGCTAAAACTTAAGTCAACAGTAGGTGCCCACAAAGGAGAGCTGACAGTTCACTTTAAAGTGAGACTACCAGAGAGAATATTCATCAAGCCAGATGAAAGGGATCAAACATATCTGGCAGAAGAGTCCCATAATGGCTTGACACCTTGGACATTTGCATGAAATTCTGCTTACCTTCTGCTTTACTTATACCTTGAAAAGTCTGCCTTGCCATCTTTGCAACCCCTCTCCATTGACTCAGTGGTTTCCTGTGAGGCCATGTTCTGGGAATCTGTTCAGGCTCCTTCCCTCTCTAAGATTGCCTCCTAACTTCTTCCCTTCTGCTCCCTCCTTTGCTCTTCAAAGGACATATGGCTCTGGCAGCATTTAAAGGTGGGCCTGCACAGGTGATCAGTGACCCAGGTGCCCTTGGGTTTGGTACATGAAAGTTACCTGGTCTCTTTGTTGTCAGGGAAAGCAGGAAATACAAGAGCAGGAAATTTCCCAAGTCACACAACTAGATGGGAACATTGCTTCCTTCTCTTCCATTCTTTGACCTTACTTGCTTGTGTTAATGACTGCTGACACCAGTGTGATTTCTGATTGCCTTTTATTTGCCTCTGAGTAATTAACAGCAGGACAAATACTCAGGAGCTCAACCTTGCTCAAATTCAGTTTCTGAAAAGAACTTTCATAAAATAATAGGAAGGTCCTTTCTGAGCCAAATTCAGCAAATCTAACACCCTATCTCTAGCAGTGGCTAAAGGAAGTAGTGCAAAGCCAGGATAAAATTTATATTTTATATATTCACAGAGTACTCTCAGTGTTCAGCTAAGGGCTTCCTGTGTTTGCTTTTTTCCTGAAAGGTCTTTTTCTGTCTCAAATGACATCTCTAATAACAATTAGGTCATAACTCTCTATCTATGGATGAAAAAAAAAAATTAACTAAAGGGATGGAAATTTTGAAGAAGTTTTGTACCCTAGGAGTCCAGAGAGCCTGCCTGGGAATAAATTGCAAGGTTTAGCTTTCTCTATCAAAACATTTCTTACTAAAATAGAGGGGACCCAGTCATCTGCAATACTGTCCTGGGTTTGTTATGAAACAGGGAAGGGGACACCATCATGATTTCATTTTCTTTGGTTTTGTCTTTTCAGCATATTTTAGTATTGCCACAATCAATGGCTAATCACTTATTTCTCTAAAATACTCCTTTGGGACTCTTTGGACCTTGTAAGAGAATTTTACACTGGAAAAAAATAACAAAAAGCATTTCTGTGGGAGTGGTCAAGCCTATTATTATCCCGAGAACATGGATCAGAATCCCAAATTTTGTAATACAAGTTCTTTCAGTTCCTCCTCCTTCATGTCTCAAGTTAGGTACCGTCCTATGAGTTACACCATGTGTGCTCCAGGAGTATTTCAATTCTAGCCAGATATATTTTACTTTACTCCTCAGGCACTAGTGAATCCCTGCGAGAGCTCTGCACTCCCATGCAGTGCTTAAACAACAAGGTATAAAAACTTCTTTTAAAAAATCAGGATCTTTATGATCACTTTGGTTATGTTGCATACATAGTAGAAAATTTTACGTGTCATCCTTGGAGCTGAGAGCTGCTCAGCAGATTTCACAATGTGACAATGACCTCAGGACCCAACAGTAGCAGATCTCCTTGGACCACCTGAGAACCTGACCTGGCTCAGCACTCTGGTGTTGAACATTCACAAGTACAAACTGTGACTTTTCAAAACACTTGCTTGTTTTTCATTAGGTTGACATTTCCTTTTTAGATTCACTACCAAGCCTGAGGCATGTGGGCTTTCTAAGGTGAAAAAGGGTTGAATAAAAGCTGGTGATTGATTGTAAGAAAACAATTTGCAAGGAAAGGGAAAACAACAGCATGTCACTTCACCTAGAAGCGCTTGCCATTTGAAAGCTCAGCACCTGCCATTCTGTGACATTCTGCAGCAGTACTTCTGAACCTCCTATATTGGCAAGTGTCTGGTAAAACTCAGTGTAAAGTAAAAGGGTTGAACAGGGTATTAAAGCTATCTCAGTTTACCAAAATGAAACATATTTAAGAATTCCTTACAGTTTGTAATACTTATATGTCTAGAATGCTAGAGGGAAATGCTGACTGAAGAGATCATGAGGTAACTTCTAGGAGGTAGAATACATCCCTTATTCCTTATTTTGCAGCTGTCTTCAGTCCTGGGAATTCAATAAAGTGTATTGTCTAAAAATTTCACTAAAACCACTGGTGCATTTACAGCTACTCAACACACTTTCTGTACAGTAACAAAACAGGCAAAGATAGAAAAAAGCAGTCATTAAAAACAATCTCTTCTGTAAAAAAATGCCTCATCCACAAAACCCTTTGGGTTCAGGAAAAAATCAACAATCCACAATACCCATAAAGCTTAATTCAGTCTCTAAGTGGAAGCAATTCACTGAAGCCTCCAGAATGCTGGAGGGTTGCAGTGCTTGGTTGAGAGAAGGAACGTGGTACAGTCTCCCCTGCTTACATAGGGCATATGTACAACCTTCCCTCAGAATCCAGACATGAATATCCTCACCATAGGTGAACCCTCTGCCTCAGGATTTCTCTCTGTTTCCTGATCCACAGGAAGCACTTAAATACTCCTCTCTCTTGGCCCTGGCAATACCATTTATTCAGGAAAGTAAACAATCTCCAGACAGGGAGAAACCACAGGAAGCTCTTTATAACACTTAAGTGTTCTTACGTGACCATTTAACCCTTTAGATAGGCAAACAAGAAATGATTTTTTTCTAACAACGTGACCAAATTGAAACTCTGCATCCCTCAGTGAAGGACATCTACTCTTCCACCCAGTGCTATCTAATTTTTAACATTGCAAAGTGATGCAATTTGGTACCAATTTGCTTCAGGTAGTAACAGCTGGACAACAAAAAAGCTTTTTTTTTTTGAGGATAATTTCTAGCAGCATCAAGCATTTGCTGTCTGAGTCAAAAGTTATTCAGGCAAGTTACACAGCTACATGGCCATGATAACATATTTAAAATCATGTTTATACACACAGCTCAAGGGGGCTTTCTTAGCTCAGGTGGTTGTCACCAGAGAAATTATGCAATTTTCAGACTGGCACTATGGAGTGGGGTGATAGAGCATCTGTCTGCTTCAACTTTTGACCATGCGGTCAAAATTTGTTAAGAACAAACTTAAGAACACTGAAGAAACAAAAGATTGACTGAAATTACTTATATTTATCTGAAGAAGCATCTTGCCAAAAAAAGGATGAGGAAAAAAATCAAGCAAATGCACAATCTGAACTATTTCCAAGTTTTGTTTTGATATGTAGCTTCAGTGCAGTAAGAAAAGGGAGAAAGAAACATTCAGAAATGACATGAGGCCTTTTGCCAGTCTAGAAATGAACTGGATGTTTTCTGTTTTGTTTTGACCCACAACAATTGCTTTTCCAACTGTAATACTGGGACAACGACTTAGAAAATCAATTTGTTCATCTCTAGTCATTAAGTGTGTAATGAAGCATTCAGTGTGGTTTGTGGCCACAATGAATAAACAACTTATTCAATGTCATTAACATTTTTGGCCTGTGAACTCATGAGCACTCAGTAATACTCCTGTGCAGCTCATGTGAGCTGTCTTCAGTATGATCACTGTCAAAATTCGATATAATATTTCACTTTTATTGAGCATTTTAAGTACTTTTTTACGGCAGAATCTGAACAAAACAGTTTGGGCAAGGTGGTCTAATGATATACATGTATTTTTGGCCAGTGGAATATTTGCTGGATTGTGCTGAACTGTCCATTAAACTAACAAGAAAAAAACAGGTACAACCAGGTGTAGCAGGAAAAAATGTCTGCATTATCCTGCCAGCCATGTGGTTTTGCTGCATTGTGTAGATGTCTCCCATATTAAGTTGTTGGAGGTATCCTATTGTCTCCCTGAGAATGAATTTTAATTAGGCACAGTATAGAATAGTTTAATTATTAAACTTATGACACATATTTTACATGGAAAAGGTGATATGTACAGCATAAAATTATAATTTGATTTCCAGATCCTCTTCTCCATAATAGCACAGAGAGACTTAAATTGGACCCACCATCCATCTAGTCTGGTATTCTGTGATAAGCTCTCTCAGTTACTGATTTTAGTAATGATAATGAAAATACAACTATTATTCACAACTCTATGGCTAATATACATTTAAAATCTGTCCAGAAACCAGAAACCCTCAGCACAACTCAGGCATATGACTTGAATACATGTTAGAGGGTAAGTGCTGTTCCTGCTGTTTAACACAGAGGAGCTGCAGGCTGTGAAGTTCTAGTGCTAAGCAGGCATGCCTAACTGAAAACCTTAGAAACTGGGAAGCAATTCTATTCCTCCTTTTGTTTTCAGTGTCATAAACTAAAGCATTAAACAAGACTTGGCCCATACAAAGTGAGCATGAATAGAAATTGGACAGAAAATACTTGTCATAAACCAATCTGGAAATAGGTAAAAATGCAGCCTGGGTACAAGTGAGGAAGCAGAACAAGGGTCAGGTGTTACTGGCCAAATTTTTGGCTAAACGTCAAAATAAATATTCCTTTCAAGTTATTTCCTACCCTCTCTCATGACAAAGATAAAGTCCTTCATGCCTATTAGCAAATATTTACTGGAAACTGGTTTTGTCTGGCTGGGAAGTGGAGGCAGATCATCCTATCTAAATAAAAATCCTGCAAAAAGCTGTATGTCATATCCAGGCAGAAAGAGACCACAATGAAATTTGGGAAGACTGTAGGTCTGAGGAGGATGAAACCCTGGAAGGCTGAGTTTATTTCAAGACATTAGCTCCTACTGGAGAATCCATTCTCATGTGGATTCTAAATTATTGGAAGAAAAATATATATTGTGTGTCATGTAGCATCTATAGAGATCCCAGAAGACTACAAGACCCATCCTTGTATTTGTTCTATGGCTGAAAGCATGGACTTCATGTGACCAAATTGCACACATGCTTCTCAGAAATGTAAAAAGGCAACTTCATTTTGCTCATGTGACAGGGACATATTGAGTCACACAAGGGGAGAGGGAGATACCAGGATCCAGGGAATTGGAACGCTGGTGGAAAAATTGTCAGAAAATTTTTATTCCTGTTTCCCTCATTTGTCTCAGAGCACTATAGCATGGGTTGATCTAAAGTTGGAGCTGTTCCTGATTGGAGCTTTTGTTTTATTATCCAGTAGTCCTAACACAGCTTTACTTGTTATCTGGAACTAACTTTGAAATGTACTGATATTCTTAAATTGATCTAAATTTTTAAATGTTTAAAGTTGCATGGTTGGACTGACCTGAGCAATCTCATAATCCCATTGGCAAAAAACTTGATTGGAAATAAATTCAAATCTACTCTTAAAATTCCATCATTCTCTGCTGATACCAGAAATTACCTGCCCAGACATGAACAGATAAGGGATAAAGTTTTGCTTTAGTAACAATATTAACTCACGATTTTGAATTAATCAGCCTGGTTATTATCACTTGCAAATTGTATCAACCCCTGTTGAGTTCAATTTCTGATATAATGAATACATATCTAAGCATCTTAATTTTCTTTCTTGTCACGGCTGTTTTGCTTGAAATTATTTTACCTGGGACATTTAATACATTCAAAATAATTTTACAGTCTCTATTTCATTTAAGACACAAAGATCTAAAAATCCTGAGGAAAAAATACATCAAAGGTACTACCTAAGTACATTATTTGAAGATACGTAGTTTATAAATCAGCATTCTCAAGGACAACTCAATGACAAAGATTTTCTTCAAACCTCACTGGGAAAGGGATGACACATGCCCAGGACATGTAATATATACTTGATATTCAAAAAATAGTTTGACTTGTACAAGGGAAGGAAATGAGTCAACGAGTCTAAGAGTACCAGAGTCATCCCTACACCTCATCACAGAGTGCATCCCTCGACTATGCATGGCCTAATTTAGTAATTCCACTTGATGCTGTGTGGATGCACCACACCACACCTGAAGCAGCACTGCTTCCTTCACATCAATCTCATTTAGCTCACAGCTAGGTCTTAAGTTGATTATCTCAGACATCTTTTGCCCCTTCTCTTGCAGTATAGATAAGCTCTACTGTGTATCTCTCCTGACTCAGTCTCCAGTTTTAAATGACATGTTTGTCTCTCCCAGCATCTGAAGTTCCTTAGGCTGTGTCCTGCACAGCCATAGGAAGACCTCCTGATGGGAGAAGTGCTGAGTGCTTTCACTCTGCCTCATTATTTTCTGAATTAGTAGGCATAGTTTGCTCTGTGTCAGTTCAGTCACCTTCATGCTAGAATAATGGGGATTTTAATTACATGATGTTAAACCTCTCTCTCTGATGTAGCCATGTATTGGAAGGCTCATCATCAATTCAGCAGTCGATTGAGGAAACCTTGGATAATGAGAGTTTATTAACCCAGGTTAATGAGCCTCAAGCAAAAATGAGGGATTTTGCCCAGCTGAAGAGGAGCACTGAGCACAAACAAGGCTCCATGAGCAGAACTCATCCCTCCTGAGATCTGCCCAGGAAATGACAGAGCATTTGTAGAAATACCAGCGACTGGCTACTGAAAGCAGAACATCTGTGTTCTCGAGAGCTACATTTTTTAATCATGTCCTCCAGACCTCTGAGGAGAGACAGTTATCCCAGCAAGTGCCCTGGCAAACAGGGAGGAGAATGGCTCAGAGGAGCTGCAAGCAGGATGAGTGTCTCTCAAGGAGTCCCTTAGACTCTTCCCTCAGGGTCTCCCTGAGGGGGTTCCTTTTCTTGTCCACCCGGGAACTCATAGCATCTGTGCTCCCAGGAATACTCTCTTAGTCCTTGGATCTCATATCCTGTCCTAGGTGCAGAGGTGCTAAAAATTTATGGTACTAAACATAAGCAACAAGCTCCCTTCCTTCCCTAGGAGACAGTCTTCTGATAAAACAATGTCCCCTCACATAAATTCACACAGGTACAATTTCCTGTGGAATGACTTAGCAGGGATAGGGAAAGGGAGAAATCCCATGATATCTGGAACAACAATCAGCTGTACAACTTTAGCCTCTCATGCACATCTCCTGTTGTGCTCTTCTACCCTGCCCAGATATCAACATGTAAGGAGGTGAGAAACAAAGCATCACTGCAGCAGAAAGAGCATTTATTTAATTACGGCTACCCACTCTTAGTTCATGAAAAAGTGTGGATTTGTAAAATTTGTAAAATTTGTTTGCACTTTTTTGTATATGCAGCTGAAATAACAATAATATTATTTCAGAAGTTGTTTACTTATTTGCAAGTTGTAGTAAATGTCAATCACAGCTAGAAAAAAGACAGACATTATCCAACAGAGGAAAAATGCATGAACTTCAGTGATGTGAAATACTACTCTTTCCTCTAATAAATGCATTACCCATTGAAATTATAAATTAACGTCTGCTGTTCAAAGAGACGGTAGCAATAGCTTCCCAGATTCACATTTTTGTGTCCAGTCCCTTTACTATAAAGTCTGAGAAGGGCAAATAGTTCAAAATTACTTACTAGGCTGAAATCTTTGGTTGTGAAGTCAGCAAAAGATTTGCCCTTGTTGTCAGTTCTGGGAATTCCAGTACACTCGCTACATTTACTTGTCAGCTCTTGCTGTTGGCAAAATTCAAATGGATACAAATTCTTTAAGCTAGTGGATGGAAGACAAAATGGCCCCAGAGAAAACGACTCTTGGTTTTATGAACTTAAGAAAAAGGAATTTTCTATTTCATATTTTTGCATCTATTGCAAAATATAACTCATGAATCAAAGTATCTTACCACCTTCCCTGTAGGATATCTTAACAATATTCAAAGAAGGAAAAAAGGACTGCCTAAAATATCAAATGCTATGAAGTATCTGCAACTTTGGAAATTAAAACAGCTGATAAATGGCTGAATGAATCGTATATGGCCTAAAGAAAATTAGATGCATGTTATTCTTATTATTCTTAGTCTCAATATATGCAAAATTGTAAAACTGATTCAATGAAAATAATGGCAGCTATGCCAAAAATGCATCTGAGATTTATTTGAATAAGCTTATTGTAAAGTCAGCTGTTAAACTTCCACTGTGCTGCTTCTTTAGAAGGCAAAATCTTGCAGTTCTTATTAAAGTCCTCTACTAAACAAAGCACACACATATACATACATAGAAATGGTCTACAGGTGTTTTCCAAAATTAGAAACTTATTCATCAGGGAAAAACCAGTTATACAGTTTGTCATACAATAGATGACAAACAGAAGCTCTGCATAGCCATGGGTAAAACCTTGCTTGCACAGGAAAGTTGTCCTTGTGCAATTTCCCCATAACATTTATGCAAATATTACTGACAGCCATGCACCAGGGTTTTCATGAGGATGTGCCACTTTGAGATGACAGCAGATCCCACAGGGCCTTTGGGCTCTTGGAGAGCATCAGCTGAGGTGGCTGGTCCATGTTCCTGGCAGTCCTGCAGCAATTCCAGTAACACAGAGAGGCCTGCAAGGAGCTCACTGGAGCTGCAGCAGAACATTAGCACTGGAAGAGACCTCCATCGAGCCACCATCACCTTATGTATGTGCAAATGTATGGATATATGTTTGTATTTATAAAAATATCTGAACAGACTGGTGTTTGTACCTCGGTTATTGCTGTCAGGATGGTGGCTACTGCTGAACAGTGCCATTTCATGAGTTGTGTAGGAGGGTTTAGAAATGCACAGGGGGTTAATATTAGATTTACAGTGAAGAGCTCCTGCAGCCAGGAGCATGACTGCAAAAGGGGTCTTCCTTTCCACCCCTCACATTCTTCATCCAAGAGGTAGAAAATGTAATTGCTTTCTTATGCTGTAAGGCATGCCAAAAGCTTTATACAAGCCCATGTGGCAATCATCTTTTCTAAGTCTATGGCAACCAACTTTTCTAAGTTTCTACGGTATGTGTGCATGTTGTAAAATAATTTTCTAGCTCTCTGTGAAAGACCCCAAAGTACTGTTGGGAGGAAGGCAGGGAGGGGGACTTTAGAGGTTTGAATTGGAGGATATAAGGAGCAAAATAGAGTAACACAAAGAGTATTTTCTAAGTCTTGATTAAAATATCCACACATCTTCAAATCTTTTGATGAACTTTAGAAGTGTACCTGCACCATAGTATTGACAATGCAATTCATAATATCCAAAGGTGGATAAAGAGCTAAGGGTATTGATTAAACTATGAACCAGCATACCATTCCTATTTTTATGGCTGTAGCTACAATAAACATATGATAGGTTAAAGTTTTAACCTGTTTGTTACCACCACCTGTAGAAGGCTCCAGGTCAGGAGGTGAGAAAAATGAATAATTTAGGTATATAGAAGCATATGCAGCCAATCATTAGAGGTTTTGAGATTTCAAAGCAGAAATCCTTCCAATCTCAGTAAGCAAAAGAGAAAATACAAAGAAATATAATTTTCTTAGTGTTAACATTATGTTAAGAGGCTTATGAATTCGTGGACTTTTTAACTAGGAGGCTGACTGCTGGAGAGCAGGGTACTGCAGCAGAGAGGCACGCACACAGCTGTCCTCAGAACTTGTTCTGGAGCTGACACTGCTTTCAACTCCAATTAGCTTACTCAAAATCATAAGCTTAACCTTTTTTCAAGGAACTGTTATGTATGAATACACACAAACTGTACTAGAAAAATGATGATTCAGTGAAATACGGTCCTGTGAGCTTTTGGTACTAGAAAGACACTCCTAGAAGTGATGGAGGCCAGCTGGTGCTGAGCACTGTTGCCAGAAGATCTAGGGAGTGAGAAAACCCCCCCATGACTGTTCATAAGGATGCTAGCTTCTTAAAATACTGGTGGTATTTTCCTTTGGATGTAGTGTTAAGATCCTTCTGCCTTCACATGCTAATTGAGAGAGTGATAAAGGGAGGGTAACCTCCACACCCCCACTCCTGTTTTAAACAACCTTCTTTTCCATATTTAGGGCTATCAGTGAGGTCTAGATATAGACTTTGTGCAGTATTATGAAATATTAGAGCTGATTAAATGCTTAATTGCATTTGCAGGCTTCTTGTAGACCATCTGACAGGCCCTAGTGGACCTGGTGGTATGGAAAAAGGAAGGTTCCTTTGCCAAAGGATGTGTTGTGTGTTCCCCATTTCAAACCAGGATCAATCACTGCAAGAACACCTGGGTCATGATAGATATCCCCACACAACCTCTTAAGCTTTGTCTACCCCTTTTGGCCTAACAACCTTTGAGACCCCTTACCCATTCCACTGAATCACAGCCCACAGCTCTTATCACTCCAAAGATCCAGCTCCTGTTTTTTATTAATTCCACATATCCATCTTGGATCAGAGTTTTACAAAACTTCTCGGTGCATACCAGACCACCCATCCTCTTTGACCCAAAAAACTATTTAAAGCACCACTTAACTCCGAGTCTTCTCAGGTCTTCCAACCTTTTGCTCCAAACCTCCTTCTGAGCAAACCCCCCACCTTCCCTGCTCTTCCATCTCAGGCTCTCCACTCCATGGTCAGGAACCCCAAATGCTGATCTCCTGGCAGTGATGGCTGCTCAGCTCTCCATCTTTGGATCCCTCACCTCTGCTTGAACCATCTGCCAATATCTGCACCCACTGCAATGAGCTTCCATGGGACCCTGAGCCCACCTTCCTACACTACAGCACCTCCTGCCTTACCTCTCCCCCAGATGGAATGACCCAGATCCTGCTTCTCACAGGGATTTCTAAAACCTAAATACAGGCTGCAGTTCCCAGAAATGTATTTTAAAAGGATCCAAAGAACAAAAAGTAAGATCTATTTTAGGAAAACCAGATGCATTTAGACCCGGTATGTCCTTACTTTTACTCTGCAGTTAGATCTGGAACTTCCTTTTTTATAGGATTTGGAAAACAAAACTGGAGAAAATGGGCATGTAATTTTTTCCTTCCCTCACCCCTTGCCTCTAAGAACAAAGAGAGCATTTTTAGGTTTATTTTCCTCTCTTTAGTCCTGTATTTGTGAAGAAGGTGGGGGAGGTGAAAGGCAACTAAGACCCAAAGAATTAGAGGTTACTTGTTCTTCTTTGTAAATAATTGTCATGCCATTGACTGA
Organism: Sturnus vulgaris; assembly: GCF_052056855.1. NCBI lineage: Eukaryota > Metazoa > Chordata > Aves > Passeriformes > Sturnidae > Sturnus > Sturnus vulgaris. The sequence goes on along the minus strand of NC_142243.1, from coordinate 120,413,421 downwards.
GTGCCCTGAAGCCCAGCTGCCTGCTGACAGACTGCTGTGTCAGCAAAAATCTCTCTTGTTTTGCAGGAGGCTTTAAAGTCATCATGGGTGGAATACAAGGCAGAGTACAAAAACTCACTACCAGTTCTTGATAGCACATGGTTGCTTTTCAAATTAAAACATTTTTTTTCCTTTCCACATATACCAGGGGTGCTACCTCAGTGATGCTTGCTGATCCATTCTTCCTTTCTCATGGAAGATGAAGAGTTTCTCACTGAACCATTTTTTTTTCTCCCACTGAGATTAACCATTGCAATCAGAATGCACGGTATTTGATTAACCACTTTATTAAACCTGTTTTCACCTTTGAAAAAGACATTTTGTTCTCCTCCATTTATAGCACACTAAGACACTGTGCAAATACAGTTATGGATCAGCACCTTATTAATCCATTTTTTGTGATAAAATAGCTGTGTGAGAAGGTACAAGGACCTCACAGATAAAACCCTGCTAGGTGCCTCATTTATACCTTTTCCTACTCAAAACCTCCTTGTTCTGGTACAGGAACACCTGTGCTTCCTTGTAAGTCGTACATGTTAATTTTCCTCCTAGCATCACATTGCTGCCAGTGTTAAAGACTTGAACAAAAAAACCCAGGGTACAACAGAGCTTACAGCAGTAGAAGTACATTGTGTGTTTGAAAAGCTACAGAGTGGAGCTGAACAAGTAGGAGATCTTGTTTTCCAGCCTTGCAGACCTTTAAATGCTAAAATAAAGCAAGACAGAAACCTGGTCTGGACTATTATTCAGCAAAAGTCACTGAATTTTCAGCAAGTGGTGGCTGCAAACTTCCCAGTAAATCCAGCTAGGGATAGCTCATGACCTCAAGTAAGCCTGAAAGCCTTTACTAGCATAGCTCAGGTGGTGGAGGATCTACTGCACTCCTACACACGGTCCTGTAGTGGCTGATAGCACACATCACTCTTTTCTGGTCAGAACTGATCTTTTAATAGGAAGAGTAAGAACTCTAATATCACTAGAATAATTTTCTGAATTTATGGTCTCCAAATAAACTGTGTCCATTTTTAAATGGAGAAGATGAGCTGTTTTCCCAGCTAAATCAGCAATAATGTGAGGCTCTTCCGTGTTCAATTATCCCCATTTCATGGGAGTTCAGAAGGTGTGCAAGTGGCAGTAAAATCAAGCTTGCTATTCTGGTCTGATTCTTCAGTGCTTGTGTGAACAAATGGCAACATAGCACTTCATGCTCAAGGTAATATAATGTAATGCTCCTCTAATGTGAAGAGGGATAAAATGATTTCTTAAATATTAACCTGTTGTCCTGGTGTTTCAGCCATCTGATGTTGACAGATTCTTTTACACTCTTTTTTATAAATAATGATTGTTTGCATTCCTTTTAGGAGGAAGAGAGCATTGATGGACTGGTGATGGGGCCAATGGAGTCAAGAGGTCTCACCTTTACTGTCTAATTCATGGTTGTTGTTGGAATTCTATAAATAGAGATGTAATGTAAATAAAGTCCTCCTTTTGCTGCATCAATCATCGGAGTTAAGGTGTGAGTCTCTCTCTGTGTAATTCTGTGACATTAACCTTTCACTCTGAGAGGAAAAAACACCCCTCAATGTCACTGCAAAAGTAATTATTGGGAGTCTCTACATGTTGCACACCAAAGAGAGTCCTTTTGACTACATCCAGTCAAAGACTATGTCTTTTGTAATGAGCTACTTTAGCTGAAAATGAACAGCATTTCGAACTAGAAAAGACACTGATTTGAATTTGGTGATGAGAGAAGTGATGGAGCTGATCACAAAACCTTGCTTAGGGCAATGGATATTTTGTGTCATTTGGCTGAGAGAGGTCGTGCCTCTCCATCCATCTCTCCTCCTCCTCCATCCAACCTAACACCACCCCACTGCCACCACAACCACACCCAACACAGCTGTCTCTTCTGTGAGGCCAGCAGCAGCAGCCAGCTCAAAAGTGAGCCTTGCAAGGGAGGGAGGACGTATGCAAAACATATGCTGTGGAGACACAGAATCAGCACTGGCAATGAACTTTGTGATTTTCAAACATTCTCTTAAAGACTGAGCATTATGTTCCTGTGATATTGCATGAAAGCTTGGCTTTTATTCAAATGGGGAGAAAATGTTTCCAGCATTCATGGCAGTCCAACCAATCTTGAAGATATTAACTGCAAGCACCTCAAAGACTCAAAACCTAGACTGCAAATGCAAAGTAAGGGTTAAAAATTTTTTGTTTGCACTTCCATATCTGTTAAAGAAACCTCCCATGGGCCTAGAGGAGATAAAAGAGGAGGAGTGTGGGGTTTTTGGAAGTTTCCAGAGAGAGACAGTAAGTGTGTTATGAAGCAGCTGCCTTGACTGACAGTCTGTTGCCCACCTGGTGGAGAGGACCTGCTGTGAGCTTTCCATGTACTCCTCAAAGAAAGCCAGGTAGAATGCAGCAGCAGCAGGAGGGGTCTGGATGAAACTCTCTCCCCTTTGATTCCTGTGGTTTGTGCAGAACTCCTGCAAAGCTGAAAAGCACTGGGGAAGACTGTGTGGTTTTCTGCCAGAACATAGCTGGGGAATTCAGGGGTCTTTTGCTGTTGTGGATTTTGGTCACAGGAGTGATTGTGCTGCAGTCCACCTTTCATCTCATGGTCACAGTCACTGGTTTCCCCCGACACCAGGACACGGTGTGTGTGAAAGGTTGCTCGAGAGAATGGAGCAAAAGGCTCTGTGGTTTTCCCCTCCCTTCCCTTCCCATCAGCAGTGCTCACCCCAGCATTACGAGAGGAAAAATAGACCTTCAGCTCAGCACCTCCTGCCCCCACCTAGCAAACCTTCACTCTGTCCTCTGCAAAAGAGTCAACAGTGCCTCTCAGGAGCAGGTGATAGGTCAATGGGGATGACTGAATGCTTTTGATCCACCAGCTCTGCTATGGTCATGCTTAGATGAGCACAGGGAGAAACACTGAATTTCAGCATTTACTACATTTTTACTAGCATCTTGTTTGCTAGAATATGTTTATTTTTATCCCTCAGGCAAATATTTCTGCCTTCTGTGAACCTTTTATGTAAATCAACAGAGGCATTTGGCAAGCTATATCAAAACTGCAGCTTTACATATCACTGAAGCGGAAAATAAATGGAAATAATTACTGATGCCTCCAAGTAGAGATTTGTTTCAAAATGAAACGTTAGCTTAGAGAGGGTGGGCAGTATATATCTAATGATTTTCCTGTTAGCTTATATAGCATTGGTTCAGACATTTTTATTTCATTACAGGATATGTTTTCTCCCTCTTTTGGGGGAGATCAGGGAGAGATAGTGGCTGTTTGTTTGCTCATTTTAACCATATTGAACAGCATTAGATCTTCAGTTATTTAATAAACTACTTCCCAACAGTAAGCTTATATTTGATGTGTTGTTGTGGCACTCTTTCGCATCATTCTGACACTGAACAAAAGAACTGCTCAACTAACCAACCAAAAAAAAACCCCCAAAACTCAACCGAAAAAAAGAGAGATGGCATTAAGTGCTCTGCTTCACAAAACCTCCCATCATGGCAGTGTAACAGCATCCAGCTTGTGAAGTTCTGCGTGCTTTAATGACTGGAGAAATGCAGGGGAAAAATCGGAAAGTACAAAAAAAGTAGATAAAAAGAAAAAGACAATTTTCAGGTTTGCTGCATTTAGCACTTTCAAACAGCATTTTGAATTTTTTAAAAGATGCAAGATCTGCTTCACATGCAACAACAGCTGAATGGCAAAGAAATCAGAAGGGTTGAAAGTCTTCACCTATGTCTCACATCTTCCAAATCTGTCCCTACTGAGGTGACAGGTTTCTCAAAAGGATGTAATCTACACAGGAATCAACAGATGTTTCATCGTTAGGGAAATGTTCCTGCCAAGAGTTATTTCACATCTTCTTTTTGTGTGCCAGCCGGCCCAGATCAAAGAGGCCTGCCCTGGAAACACAGCCTCCAGGGGCTGGGGAGAGGTGGCATGGAGCTGCTCTCTGGGCTTGGACACCACCTCCCAAATACACAAAACAAAGGAGACAATGATTTTTGCCTGTGGTTACCACAATCAGGTTTGTTATGCTGGTGACATAATTGAGCATCCACTGCACTGAAATCCTTGATTGCTTGCCCCTGTTTATGCCAGAGGCACGGATATTTACTGACCAGTCCATGGCAATTTGAGTAGACCCAGATCTGAGATAGTGCTCTGAGGGGAAACTGCAGCCTGGCAAATAACTGCTCGGAAATGCCTTTAATTCATGTATTTTTTTTTCAACGATGTACGTGTCCAATGAAACACTCTGCTGTTAAAAGCTCATTTCTGAAAATCATGTTCTGATGTTATTACAGAATTTGAAGTAAGTAAAATTTCCAATTAAAAAAGAAATCATCAAAGTTACTAATTTGCAAAATCTCCTATAAGCATGCCAGCTTATTTCCTGACTCTTTCTTTCTTTTTCTTTTTCATTTTCTTTCTTTCTTTTTCTTTTTCTTTTTCTCTTTCTTTCTTTCTTTCTTTCTTTCTTTCTTTCTTTCTTTTCTTTCTTTCTTTCTTTCTTTCTTTCTTTCTTTCTTTCTTTCTTTCTTTCTTTCTTTCTTTCTTTCTTTTCTTTCTTTCTCTTTCTTCTCCTTTCCTTTCCTTTCCTTTCCTTTCCTTTCCTTTCCTTTCCTTTCCTTTCCTTTCCTTTCCTTTCCTTTCCTTTCCTTTCCTTTCCTTTCCTTTCCTTTCCTTTCCTTTCCTTTCCTTTCCTTTCCTTTCCTTTCCTTTCCTTTCCTTTCCTTTCCTTTCCTTTCCTTTCCTTTCCTTTCCTTTCCTTTCCTTTCCTTTCCTTTCCTTTCCTTTCCTTTCCTTTCCTTTCCTTTCCTTTCCTTTCCTTTCCTTTCCTTTCCTTTCCTTTCCTTTCCTTTCTGTCTAAACCTGGCATCTTACAGATGTACTTTCTGCATAGGCTTCAAAAGAAAGGAATGCACTACTACAAAGGGTTGTTTTTTTCTTTTCTTTTTTCTGTATTCACACACAAAGCTGGGCAATCCTTAGAAATAGATACCAAATAAATTTACTCAAGCTAGTAACAACATTCACTTATTTTGTTAGTTTAACAAACATTCTTGAACTAATTTGCCTAGAGTATCTTTGCAAAATAAACAAGCTCAAAGTAGTGCAAGCAGTCAAAGTAAAATACTTCAAACATTTGAATTAAATTTATCACAGACAGCAGGAATTTACTGGTAAGGTTATTTATACGTTCTCAGGCAATAATGTTCAGGCATAGCATCTTTGGAACAGAGTCAAATCTAAGCTATTTTCATTGTCTTTTAAGATAGTTCAAATGGAATTTGTCTTTCTCACTCAGCAAACTGGGTAAGAGTTCTAGTTTTTTAAATGCTGTTGTTCCAGTTTCAGAGTAGAGAGGCTATAAAACGGGGGTGCTTCATTAAAATACCATAGCTGGCACCTCTCAGAGGCACAGGAAAGGAATATTCACTGAGTAAGTAACACATTATAAATTATAATTGAGATTCAATTCTCCCAGGGAGAAGAGAAGGTAACTTGTCATTTGAAGTGTTGTGAGTTTCTGAGAGTGGACCAGGAGTTTAGAGGGTATAATGATATCATTAAGAAATGCCCTTGCAAAGCAAGCAAAATTATACTGTGCTGTTTCTTGAAAACCACAGGAACTCTTTATTGTTCTGTCAGCAGCAGTTCAAAGAGCTCTGTGACCCCATTAACATTCATTCAGGCATGTATAACAAATTGGAGGGGGAAAATTTCTTGAATAGTTAATTATATTTTGTGTGTTTGAATACCTAACACTGTTAGCTATAAGAGCTCAACACCACAGAATACACACCTTGCACACCTGGTTTACCTCACAGTTTTATTTATCTTCTAATACTTAGAGGAGAAAGCAGTATCAAATGTAGAGGGATAGTTGGAAGGTTGGAAACTGGAAAAAGTAGATAGTGGCAAGCTGCTTTGATGGCTGTGGTTGAACTGCTCTAGTATTCACAGTCCTTCTTCCATGAGCAGCAATTGCCATTAGATGATGAGAAAACTCTTTGAACCCACATATCCATTTCAGATAGGAATATGTGGGGTGATACACTATAAACATCAGCTAGAATCTTGCAGGGAAACTGAGTTAATCTAATTTTCAATAAGACACAGTTCTTTTGGCCAAACTATTTATTTGTTTGTGTGTGTGTGTGTGTGTGTGTGTGTGTGTGTGTGTGAGAAAAAGTTGTCCCAGAAACTTTCACACACAGTGGCAAATGACTACAGTCCCCATGCTGTGGTAATCATTGACTCAGCTTAAGCAAAGACAGTGGCCAGCAATAGAACTGAAGTTTGCCAGGTTGGTTTGGAATGCAAATATTTATATTATTTTTAGAGAGAATGATTGGTAGATATTGTCTTCAGTGTTAGCAGAAAGCCCACTCACATTGATTAATTAAGTCAGAAGCTTTATCTGTTCCAATTAATTAATTTCAGTGACACTATGGATTCAGGAATCCTTATCTCTTTAAGACTGTCTCCTTGCAGCTTTCCTCACACTTAGCAATGAGATTGATAAATTATATGATAAAGGCAAGGACCATCACAAGGAGTTTAACGTTGTCTGTGCTATACCGAGATGTTGTGTCCTCAGAATTCAATTCAGGTTCTCTGTATTTCTAAGTGATGCCAAACAAAGTTAGGATTGTTAGTGGGACTTTTCAGGAAACTTCACACAGAAGTTGGACTAGGACCCTTTGTAGCTACTGAAGGTGTCCATTTACACAAACATTCCCACCAAGCCAGAGGAAATCATTTCTTCCAGACAGTGGGCACATATGCTGCTTAGCACACTTACTAATTCAAAGCTGCTTCTAAATTCTCTTGGAAAATAGAAGAATAAGGTTTATCTTACCCTATAAGCCTAGGCAAGCTTGCATTCTATTTTCAGTTCATTGAAATTTCTACTATTTTCCTCTGTAATTCTTACACAGTGATCAAGTACGTTGCTCATCACATATATATTCATACTTCTACCTTTCTTCTGAAAAACTGTCAATCTAATGACCTTTTAAATGTATCTGCTATTTGAAAAATATTTGCATTGTAATTGTACTTGTGTTAGCTGTGTTTTTTCTTGGCTGTATTTTTATTGCATGTAGATTGGAGTTGGTCAGAAAGCCTCCTCTGAAATGGAAATTATTTTTATTACCTTTTGGCCTTGCTTTAAACTGCTTCCACTGTAAACAGTTTGTAACAGTTTGTGGGAGTGTGCTCAGAGTGAAAATCAGAATGTACATTCGAATGGTCTAATCTGTGGCTACCAGAAAGGGATGAAAAACATATCCTGAACTAATAATAGGAAGTTTGAATTACAGAGAAGTAGAGCTACTGGATGAATTTCCACTGAAATGTTTTTTTTCCTCAGAGAATTCCCATTTGCTGAAACCAAAGCTTAGTGGGGTAAAGGATAGAGATGAGGGGAGAAGGAAGTAGGATGAATATTTCTCTTGAGGTTTTCAACGTTCCTTGGAAGACTGTGGTGTTTGAGGTTGACATTTTTGCATCAAGAAAGCCCTGCTATTCAGGAATGTTTGTTTAATTGTAAGGTTCCACACGGTTAAGGAGAGACATAAAAATATTTGAGAACAAAACAGAGTTCTTCAAGATCACTTGGCAAATGTTCTCATTGATGTACAAATTCTCCAAGAAATGCTCAGACACTGAGGGACATTTTCTGCAAGCCTAGAAAATTCTTTTGAAGTGGAAAATCACTTTCTGCCATGGTTTAATCGGGGTGGAATGACAGCCTCCATCAGGACAATGGCAAAAATTCCATTTGCATCAGCTGGGACTTAAACTTGCTGAAAGCACTCCTTTGGCCATGTTGATCATACACACATTTGCCATACAAATATGTACAATCATACAAGGTTTGAGGAATTTATAAGTTCCTCTTTTGAAGAGGAGATAATAATGGATGCGGCTTTAAAGAAAATTACTGTGCAGAAAAGTCCTAATCAAGTCAAACAACAAGTAGGCAAATGTTTCTAAAAATCATTGCCTTTCTGCAGAATTTAAAAATGTTTCTGGCAGCAGGTTTTTGTTAAAAACTTTCACCTGAAATTACCTTGCTTAGAGGAGCAGAATGAACACAGAGTCCTGCCAAGAGCCCTCTCCTGTGTGAGCTGAGCTGCTGGGTGTTCCACAGCAGCACCAGGGACCCACAGCCAGTTCCACTGCTGCAGCACGCCCTTGAAGGCATGTGCTACAGACAGGGCTGTGGGCCAGAGGTGTAAAGAACAGCTGGGCTTTTACTGCCACAGCTGTCTGCCCAGGAGACATGAATTTCAGATGTGCAGTTGTTAGTGAAGGCTCCAGCATGAGTCTTCTCCTAGAGAGAGCCAAGTCCTTGTGTCCCTGTGCTCAGGGGATAATCTATGCCACTGTGTGCAGTCACATCAGTGATGACTCCTCCTGCTCTGACTCCCTCCACCTCCCTATCCACACGGACCTCCATTGCCACCCCACATCTCAAACAAAATAGCACCCCTTCCAACTCTGCTGTCACATGGCTCTCACTGAGCTGTCACTATTCCAGTCTCTTTCTGATCTAGTCTTGTACATGCAATCCCTTCTATATTTTTGCATAATCACTGTGTATATTTGTAACAGCAAGAAATTACCTGTAGTAAACACTCTCTTCAGGAGGCATTCACTCATTTCCCATGCTAAAAAGGAGAAAGCCTTTGGAGTTTTAAAATAATTTAAACATATTACAAATGCATCTTTCATGAAATTTTATGAAATTATGAAGGCTAGGTCTAATGCATATTAATGCAAGTACATTAGACCAAGTTCACATTTTAGAAGAGGAACAAACATTCAACACATAATATGATCTATTTATGCATATGTTGGTGGGAAGGTTTGAGAATGACTGGTGTTAGCTCTAGGCTACTTTTTTAGTCTCAACCACTAAGAAACAGCTACTTTCTGTTAAATGCAGACTTACTGCAATAAACTTTCACATTTCCTTGCTGGGACTGAAAGAGTATTTTCTTCCTTCCTAATGCTTACCAGCAGCTTGGTGAGATCTTTATTAAAATGTGATAACTGGCATTAAAAAAACCTTTCCATTTAACATATTCAGCTTGTACTCTACTCACAGCCAAAAGCCCCAAAGCATCCAACTGGTAAACATGGCAGGGCTGATCAATTCTACTAAGCAGCTAATTCCAGTTTTCAAGTGAAAAATGTTAGTCTACAGCCTGCTATCCTTTGCTTTTTCCATGTTCCAGTCAACTCCCTAGAGATGATTAGACACACAATGAAGATAGGCCTTCTCTTGCAGAGAGCAAAGTCTGTTTATCTACCTTTTTTTTTTTTTTTAATATAAAACGAGCCAATCCCTCTTCTCTTCTCATCTTTAATTTCAAAGGCTCCCTCATTGGCAGCTCAGAGAGTACTCACTCTACATATCACAACAGCTGCTGGAGAGAGATAGCATGAGCATTCCTGGAATGATTCAAACTGACCTTCTTTCAATGGATACTAAATGCTCATCATTAGCTGTGGCTTCATGTTTCAACACAAAAAGAGAACCACATTCTAATACTGAGAGAAAAGGTAGCAAGGTAAACAGTTTTGGGAATTTTTGAGGCTGCCTTTAATAATAAAAAGAAATTGGTATGCTTTTTATGTGTACATATTGCAAATTATTTCATTCAAATACTTGTGTAAATATGTGGTCTGATGTCTCATATGAGTAGTAGACTTGAAACCAAAAAAGTTATTTTGCTACATATATTTTAGGAAACAGAATATCCAATTGCATCTTACAGCAGCTGATAAATTCTGATCTTTAGGCACTTTCCAGTTGCTGAAGATCATTAGAACTTGAATCTGTCTAATTTTAGGAAGAGTTCAATCATTCTTACTGGGAGGAGGTCTCTATTTCCTTCACAGACCAGATTTGTAGGTCCCCTTCTGTAGGTTAACTCATGCTCATATTGCCTCTATGAACATAAGCTTGAGGTCTTCTAGATTTACTGACAGGCACTCTTCTTTGGGAAGCTGCCACGTGCCTTTTGGACACATGAACACACTGTGATGACAACACAGGAACATCCTGCTTTTATATTCTGGGAAATCACTTGTCCTCTGGTAGGACACTACTAAAGGCACAGTTATTCATCTCCAAGGACTCAGCCTAGAATATCCATCCTCTTTTCTTCAACTTCCCTATCCTGGGAAAGATAATGACAAGGCTTTTGCAAAAATCCAAAACCTAAGTATTTCCCTAATTTTTTAGAAGTCCTTAAATTCTGGACATAAATATGCAAAAAGTCTGCCTTCAGGTAGGTTTCTTTCTAACAGGGCAAGGGAAAGAGGGACAGATTCTCAGCTGCCACAGACCATCATTTCAGATGATGTGCACAGAACCACAGCCAGTTACACTGTCCCAGCTACTGGCCTCAGATCTGCTCACTTTTATCAGCATGAAAAACTGAGGAGAAGCCAAACAATGGAATGAGCAACTTTTGAATCTGCAGTCAATCTCCCAGAGATAAACCATAAAATCTAAAGCACTTAGGGCTTTTTACATGACGTGCTAAGGTTTTTTGGCTTGTCCTTGTGCAAGCCAGTGGATACATGAGCCTATATATGGTTTTCCTTGCCTAGCTTCTGTCACTGAGTGTTTTATCTGCTCTGACTTCAGCAGGCAATGACAGAGAGCTCTGTCTTTCTAATAATATGATCTGTTATAAATACCAGCAGAGACATAATAGCATAATAGGATATTTATAGCACAGGCAGACTTAACCTTACACTACAGATTTCTGCAGAAAGGCTGAGTGTTGTCCAGCTTGTTACAATGAAAATTCTCTCTCAGTCTAAATTTTCAAGTAGCAGCAATGTTATGTTCAAAAACTCTGTGGAAAGAAGAGTTTTATCTTATAGTCTCTATGCCAGGCATCTTATACCCTATACCCTTCACATGACTCATAAAGAGTTCCACTGGAAGTACTTATACAGACAAAGTGATCACATTTACCTCAGGTTTCAGAGTACAAATGTGTTTAAGCAAGGAAGGAAGAGTCAGTTCCCTGTCCTAGTGTCTGGGCTGGTGAAGAATACATCAAGTTTTCAGGGCAGAGGGCTTGATGAAGTCTCCAAATGCTCAAGGACTGCCTGGATTCTGTTCAGATGCTCAGTTTGACAATAACAAATATTAAATTAAGCCCATTAACTCAGGTCATGCTGACCTGAAATACTGTTCCGTTACCTCCACTTGATTTCGAATTTCAAAAAGCAAAAAATACTCCTTACCACTCATAATGAATTAGATGATTAAGTATTTTGATTCCCAGATTAAAATTATTGAAACAAACATACTTCCAGATAATTTTGAAAATCTATTCCACTGTAATAACACTATTCTGAAAATACAACATAGTTCCAGAAAAATTTTTTTTTTTTACTTGAAAAGATTTATCAGCTCTAAAGGCTCATATTTTTCAGTAAGATTTGGAAAAACAAACATACAAAAATATTACACCTTGGGCATAATATTGAACTGCATCTTTTTTTCCTTCAAGATCTACATTCTTCTTCACTTTTGAGCATTTTTAATATTATAGCTCTTCCTTCTGAAGCACAACATGAAAAATATTTGATTGTATAAGATAGCGTCAAGAGACAAGTAATTTGCTGCTATAATTTAACTGACATTAAGTTTCTTGATCCAAAAAATTACTGTAGGAGGAAATTTTAAAAAAAGATTTTTAAATCTATTGCTCATGTTAAAGATCAAAAAGCTTCATATAATTATAAACAGGCTGAGTTTTTCATCATCTGGGATCTCATTCTACATTTTAAAGTGGGATAATCTCCAATAATATCTAAACAAACCTATTAGCTTGATTTTCTGATTTCATCTAACCATTAATGCTATTCTGTAGTATTAGCAAATGTACCTTTGACAATTTTTCTAAGATAATCTTGTACAGTTTTCCCTTACTTGAAAATTTTTTCAAAGATCTTTATCTGTACCAGTATCTGATCAAAGAGTTCTTAAGTCAAGCATCATTGATTTCCTTTCATTTTCCTCTCCTCACAGAAATACCAGCTTCAAATTTTTGCTGGATTATGATAAACTGAAGATAACTTAAAAGAACTAAAGAAATTTAATGTATCTCCTAATGTCCTTTGTTGGTCAAATCTTCTGTCAAGTTATTGCCAGTGAAAATCTGGAGACAAATTCCTGTTTGCAGATCTCGGTTGTTCCCTTTTGTTACTGCTGTTTGATGCAATGATCGTGAAATTTGAAACAAAGCCCTATTGAACCCTAAAGATCACTCCTGCCGTGATTCATCATTGTCACAAGCAGAAATATGATTTATTTCTTAAGAGTCAGTGTAATCACATTTGTGTGCACCTGGGTGTGACACAACTATCAAAGAAAGAAGGAATACAGCTGGGAAATAACCATTCACCCTATTTCTTGTTTCAGCACCTTGAGACACCCCTGGGGCAAGTTACCTGCTAGGTGAGGCAGTACAAGGTACTCTAGAGTCCAAACCTGATCTTCTGGCCCGTTTTGAATCCAATTGGGTGATTTGTGTCATAAGCCACTTAGCTGGGTCCTGGTAGACCACGGCCTTCTGTCTTGGCTTTCACCAAAGAAATGGCAGGCAAGGTCAAACCTTCTGCTGTTTTGAAGGTTTTGGAAGATTTCTGGATGCTGTTGGGAAGTTATTGCATTTCAATTCAGAGTACTAGCTGGGGGAATTTCTAAATTGCTACGTGCATGCACATACAAGAACTGCAGGACATAGCTCTGGTGTTGGATAAGGCAGGAACAAAGAGTGTTTCTTTATACTCATTGGTATACCATAAAATCAGAAGTCCAGTCTGGAGGCCAACCAAGTACATCCTCAGAGCAGAAACCAACCCGTCTTAAATAAAAAAAAATTGTCTGGGCTTCACTGGACATGAAGGCCGTGTTCACTGCAACACTTCAGCCCTGGTTTCCAGGATTATTAGAGGTCTTTGAATGCAGTAGTCAGTAGCAAACATCCTGAGTACTGAGAAATGACCATTTCTTACATGCTTCACCTGCATCACTATTGTAGCACGGGTTTCTGACCTTTGCTATTGGACTGTGACACTTCTTCTCTCTTATTCAAAGTGCCAAAAGATCAGTGTCTTAACTTAAGCCACAATTAAATTTTGTCTAACATTATAGTTATAAACTCAGCATGGCACAGGAAGAACTATATTTCACAGATAAAGAAAACAGAGGAAAAAACATGCTGTGAAGGGGAAAAGCTGTTCACATTAAAAGAATGAAGATTAGAAGTGAAAACTCAGAAAGTTATTGGCAAAACAGATTTATTTTAGACACATCTCTTTCCCCACCTTTCCATCCACGTGAAAATCTTGTGTTTAATATGTTAAAATTCAAGAGATCTGTAAGGTCCAGGAAGGAGTACAGCATGAGCTCAAAGCACACAGTGACAATTGTCTTGTGCTAAAACAGCAGAGCTTGTTAATCAGAGATGGCTTAGGCACTACAAAAACATTTGTCCCCACACTGCTGTGACATGATGAGAATTGCCATACTGTACAAATAATTATTTAACATCTAAACTACTGTTGTTTGAAGTGGAGGCATAAGGCTATTTTTAGGTCATTAAATAATGTAACTGAGACACAATGAACTGTCTTATGTGAGCCAATATAGAGAAATCCATGCAGAATAAGGAGAATTTAGCAAAATGTGCATTCAGCAATGTGGTGATGTAACTCCTACTCTAAGTATTTACAGATTTTACAGTGTTTGGAACTGAGTAGCGTATATAATAGCAATAGATTAATTTCTGCACTCAAGTCCACTAGATTTGACTAGTGTTTGTATTACTACTCAAGATGAATTAATATATTCACCTGTGTAATGCTTGTTGTCTGCACAAGTAAAAATTATTAATGTAAAAATTATTAAATATTATTTCTTGTTTTTTAAAAGTAATTCTATATGTCAGAATATGATGGTCTGACACACTGAATGAGAGTTTAAAAAAACTACAGGAAAATTGTTCCACTATAGTATTAAAATTGCCATTAGGTAAGGAGAAGCTAAAAGTTCCTGGCACAAATAGCAACACATGGGTTCTGCTCCAGGAGAAATTGTAAGAGAGAATAATTTTCCTTCCATGCACTTAATTAGACTTAAACAGGACTTAATATAACCCTAAATCTCTTCCTAGCAAGGAGGACTGAGATAGCCATGTAATCTGCCTGTCTGAGGATTTGTACTTGCACATTGCCTTAGCTATGAGAAAAAACAAGGAACTGAAACAATCTGCTTTTTTTTCCCCCGGACATCATCATCTCATGGCAGCACGATCTGACACTTTTACTTTCAATGACCTCCAATGCAGTGACGCTTTTTCTAAATTATGTAGGTCTGCATTTCAACTACATTTCACATAAATTTTACATTAGGATGGCACTAGTTCTTTTAAAATAATAATAGAACAAAATCTCAATGAAGGTACTTCAATAGTAATGATGAGAGCCAAAAAGCCTCCCAATCTAAAAAGCCCCCACCGTCATTGTATGCTAAATATGTGCTTTATAACCATGAATGACTTTCTTCTAAAACTAGTAAAAAGGAATGCAGCATTCACAACTCCTACCACTCCTACTACTCACAAAGCCAGTGGTTAGCTAAGTTTAGGACATGTTATCCCAATTTGTATTTTCAGAGAGTCATATTTTACTGATCCTGAGAAGACAACAATAACTTGACTTTAAATAAGAAACGAAATGCACATGCATACTCAAGAAAGGCAGTCTCCTTAAATTGCACAACACAGGATGTCAGGCTAATGACAGAATTATAAGATCAATTTTGGTATTCCCAGGCTTCAGTGCTTCCAGTACTGTTGCCAACAAATAAACTGGAGGCACACGACCTGTCAGTGCCATGGCCAGAAATCAGATGGGACGAAGGCTGGACTGGCTTCTTACTGAATAAATGGAAAAGCAAAATTTGGACAGGCACAAGGACGCTTTGCTAGAATTTGATTTACTTATGCATGTCACTCGGCTTGATCTTCCTTCTGACTGGAAGGTTTTTTAAATCATAGAATGTTATTCTGTATGAAGTGATAGTATCTGCAGGAAAAGATAAGGTATTGTACTAAGAACTAATTGCACAGCTTGACTTTCTAATTTGTTAGAATAGATGAAAATTCCTCACAAAGGGGAATACAGGCTTAAAATTGCAGGCAGATTTTCCACCTCATTTTTGAATAACAAAACAAAGTAGACACTATCATGATCTACTTGTAGATAATTTGGTAGTCAAAAAATTAGTTGAACAAATTGTTCCTTCTGGTATGTAAGTTAAAATAAAAATGCACACACCAGAGAGAATTTTTTCTTGAGGTGTTTAAGACAACAGGATATCTGGTAAGTACTAAGCAAGAACAAAATAATTACTTATCTCTCCTTCTAAATATGAAGCTGCATGAAAATATGTGGACCTTAAGCAAGCTGGTATAAGACTGAAGTAATCCCTGCTTTGAGCAGGGAGACAAAGTGATCTCCAGCACTCCTTCCAGCCTAAATAGTCCTTGGATTCTATCAAATGCCCTCAAATAGGAAGATTATGTAAAACTACCTCTGACTTAAAAATCCATCTCAGGTCTAGCACCAGATGTGGGCTTGGACTTTAGTGGAAGAGGCTGAAGTCCTCTCTGAGCACCACAGTTTATCCTCATCCTCAGGCTGGCCCATCATTCCCAGCTGCCTTGTCCTCACTTTCTACCTAACCCTGTAACAGCACGTGCTTTTAGCATGCTCCTAATTTTGGCAAGCACCAAGTGGATGTGCAGCCCCTAAACAGTCTGAACCATAAAGTAACAGGATCCTGTGTGACAAATGAAGGCAGAGTGAGGGCACAACAGGGAGCCTGTCCTCCCTCTTCCTCATTTCCGTCCGGCTGAAATGCATCCCTGTGAACACAACAGCACGCTTCCATCTGCTGAGGGAACTGCTCCCATCTCCTGTTAGCCTCCCTCTGCATACACATGTGCTTGCATGTGGACTGCACACTCCAGAAGGCAGACACTGCTGGATTCTAATCCCCCCAAATTCTCTGATAGATTAAACCTTAAATCTCTAACCCTCCTTCTTAATGCTGTGGTAAGTAATGCACGTACTGGTTACATTGATTTACAGCTGAAATAAAAGTGAAAGACAAAACGAGATGTCTGAAAATTGATCTATGCTGCAAGTGGATGGAACATTAAAGCATTCTGGATTATTTTCTCCTCCCTTCACTTTGCCCACTGCCTGATGAAGCAAAAATCACTGTCTGCAGCAATAAAAGTTGCATGTAAATGTGTTACCCTCCACCTACCTGTAACCCTTCAATGGCCAGTTTGAGGATAGATGGTGTAAGCTTGGAGGCTTGCTTGAAAGAAAAGTTGCTCCAGTCTATAATTAGAATGAAGCCATTTATCTGAAGCTCCTGATCTTCAATGAGCACTTCCAAGGAAAGTAGAATAGCCCGAAGGATATCTATGAAGGAGTTCCTAAGGCAAAAGCAGAAAAAAAAAATCAATGGTTGCAGTTATCTTCGAACCTCAAGATACTCAGTTTTACTGTTGGTGGGGCATGAGTGAGGGACAAAGATTTATTGTGGTAGAATTATCCTGGAAAAGAGTTTTTCCAAAGGTGTCTTTAAAGAGCTCCTGCTCCAAAACTGCTCGGTGTGATAAATCCTGTTCAGTGATGGATAAAATAAACACTGAATGAAATCTCCTCAATTTTGCCAGCAGTCCTTACAATAGATTTTAGCTAAGCTACATTGGGAAACTATTTGTCTGTGATGAAATGAAACAAATTCAAGCTGTCAATTTAAATCCTTACTCGTTTGGATATACTTTACTAGTTTGTTCCCCCTCTTCTTCCTAGTTTTTTGTTTCCCTTATTTTCAGAAAAGGAAAAAAATCAGTACAATATTAATATAAAAAATATTGTTGCAACTAGGTTCTGTGGTTCCTGCTTGAGTGTAGGGAATGACCCAAGGTTTTAGACAAAAAAGTTTGGCAGTTGTCTTATTTTTGCAAACCAAATGCAACATAAAAAATGGCTACATCCACTCAAAATGAGAACTCTTTATTAATTATCGGCTACAATAGGCTGGCCACAAGGTTTCTCTCAGCTCTGAGAGAATAATTAAAAACCTTGAAGGGTCTGAAGCATATGACAAGTAAAAAAGAAAATGCTGAAATGCTTTCTTTAATGTGGAAGTCTGCATCGGAAAGCCTGGCCCACTCACTGCTCTCATTTTCTCATTATTTACATTTCACAAAAGCGAGACATTTTATTGACTAGTCCATACTTATACCCAAGTAAGCTGAATTAGGTGCTCTCCTTATCTGTCCTTCTCATTAAGATGATTTACAATGCATTCTATTAGAGAGCAACAAGCAAGGAAAGCTTCACAAAGTGCAGCTTAACCTTGTGTAAAATGAAATTGTATTATACTGCTAGTGCAATCTGCTTTACCTCAGCATAATTTTAAAGTTTTCATGAGGCCTGAGGTCCTTTAAGGGAAGGTTCATACCATGTTCTCCCATGGAGATTTTTAATTTAATTATTTTTCTGCTGTTTTCATTAATTTAAAACAAATCCTCACAAACCTTCAAGAGTATTGTTCCAAATTCTGCCTGAGAGAAAAAACGTATGTGCAGTCAAAACAAATTTCTCTACCATTGATCTCTACCCCTGAATGGCATCGAGACATGGTAAATTTCTATTGAAAGTAAATGGTGATTCTTTCTCTTTTCTCTCAGCAGGTTTTGAATGGAAATGTACGTTCCTTCTCTAAAGACCTAATCTCTTGATAAAGCTGCTTCTGCACTCTGCCTTTCTGCAAAAATTAGAAGCTTCTATGAAGTGCAATTGCTGGGGCAATAAATTGAGCCTAAAGATAACTAATATTGTTCTTGCTGCATACCAAGTCACCTCTCCCTCATTTACAGTTACAGGACAACCTGGACCTTTTCAAATCCTATGGGGAAGCTCTGCTAAACAGCTAAAATGAAGGAATATTTCCTTAGCAACTTCAGGTGAAGGCATAGTGATTGGATTGGCAGATGGCACATATGATTTTAGCCTAAATTTATTTTGAAAAACTGTGAATATACTACCTATTGCTTAGCTGAAATGAGTGATGACTTTCAAGCAGCAGCATCAGATGACCACACTTTCAATGGTGAAAAAACCCCAAATATACCCCTAGACCATATCTAGTTAATATAGCCTACACTACCCTGGCATCCTCCTTCAGGGTGATCAGCCTTCCACAAGAACCGCCCCATAGAAGCTCCCAGACATGTGCAGGGGTTCCAAAAGTGTCCTCACATACATGCCAGCTTTCTTTGCACTCTTGTTTGCATCAATTCAAAATTTTGACTGGCTTCACCGGGCAAGATGGAATAATCATGACCTCAATCCCTCAGCTGCAAAACTTAGAATGAACTGAATGGCTTTTATTAACGAGGTTGTGAAAACATGGCCACATTGTGACAAAATAAGGTTTCATCCTTCATTTGTGGGTAGAGCTTTTCTTAAGAGTACATTCAAACTTATATTCATGATCCTGCTAGCACTGATGATTTTAAAGTCTGTGTAATGATTCCAGTGAGGTTATCTGGAAATGGTGGATACAAGACATCTGTAATCCACTCAAACTCTAAAAGGCAATGGAAATATTTCAGTGCAAAATCTTCCCCTCTGTCTCTGTGCTAAGGAATTCCAGTCTTAGTTTGAGTGTTTACATAGATTGCCAATTTATCAAGCAATTACTCACCTGTACTTCCCTGTACTTTCAGTAGAAATTATTTACCTGGGAGATATGGCACTCAATTTTCTTAGTTTGCAACTGATCTGGCTGTCCCCGCCTACATCCCTCCCCTCTCTATGTATTTGCAATTTGAAGACATGGTGTGGGAAATAACTCAGAGTGAACACAAAGACGTTTTCCTGATGAGTACAGGGAGACATGAAAGCAGCACACAAGTCCTCCAGGTGGGTTGTTTGCAGACACACTGTTCCATGAATGCAGAGAAATCAGACAGAGTGCCACTTGAGGCTGAAGCCCTCTGCTCTGCAGTCTTGGGGCTTTGAGACAAATCATTCAGCTATGTGACTGATTTGCATCCAAATAATTTTCTATGCATGAACACAGAACCACTTTTTATTAGTCCATCTCTTTTGTCCCTTTGCTGAATGTTTCCTTCCCCTCTCCCAAGTTTAACCCTCTCACACAGAGAAAAAAGTGAAATAAATTACAGTTACACAAAGGGAAATGTGTAAGGTCCTGTAAGGATTCAGCATGGAGACTACTGAAGAGAGTCACTAATGAGTTACAAAAGATTTGCACAAGCCCCAGACAGAGAAAAAGGAGGAGGGAGAGAATGTACTTATCTGCCTTGGTACCACAAAAGAAAATTGAAAGGTACCACAAAAGAGTCTCTGCAAAAACCCTTTGAAAAATGGCAAGTTAGCCCAACGTAAGCTAGTGGTAAGGAACAATGATGTAACACAAAAAATGAAAATAGTTTAGCTGAGGGATTTGGTGGGGAGATTAGCCAAAGGCATAACATGAAATAAATAAGAAGAAATTACTTAATTATAAGAGGTGTAAGCAGGCTGTGAGAGAACCAGAAGGCTCAGTGGAGTACCAGGGTGCAATGGGAACAATTAAAGGGGATAAATTGCAAGGAAATTAAATGATCTATTTGCATGTATCTGCCACCAGTCAATTTGAAGAGATCCTTGGATAACAAAGCTGAGGGATTGTTGGAAAGTAAGGGGTCAACTAAGACATACTGAAAGAAAGTGATACATTTTGGAGACGACAGCATCAATAAAGGCTTTTGACATTACTCTTTCTGAATAGCTAAGCACAGACTCTGTTTTAGGCATGTTAGTGAAATTAATTGGATTATTCAGATAGTTAAGAGTACGAATGTACAGAAGTACTGGCAGCTGAAGCCATTAAGATTGTCTGGTAGTAAGCAAAAACAAACTGTCACTACAAATCCTGACTGTCCCACAAGACAGCAGACTAAAAAACTTTGGACCAGTGCCGCTATCTTGGCAGCTGCAGATAATTCAGCTTAACATCCCTAAGTTAATATGCAGTAAGAGCCTCTCTCCTCTAATATTAAAAAGGTGGCCAAAGCTCTACAGTATTTGGCAAGTTGCAAACATGGCATAGATACAAATCAAGTAAGATATCACATCTTGCTTTGCTCCCGCCATACACAAAAAATCATCAAGAGAGCAAAAATGCATATTTAGCTTCTAAGGGGGGAGAGCTGATACTGGCCTGCAAGGAGGATTCCCAGTGGGACTAAAACACAGAAGAGGAAGCAGAAAGAAGGACCAGAAACACATCTTCAGGGTGCCCCAAAATATTTAAGCTAATCCAAGTTCAAGAAACTTGTTGTACCTCAAATCCTGTGTTTATTTTTGGGCCCCTCAGTACAAGGACACTGAGGTGTTGAGCAGGTCTATAGAAGGGTAATGGCACTGGCAAAGTGTCTGGACCACAAGTCTTGTGAGGAGTGGCTGAGGGAGCTGAAGGTGTTTAGCCTGGAGAAAAGAAGGCTGATGTGAGATCTTGCCACTCTCTCAACTACCTGAAAAAAGGTGTCAAGGCAAGGGTCAGTCTCCTCTCTCCGGTAACAAGTGACAGGACAAGAAGAAAAGGCCTTAATTTGTTCCAGGAGAGGTTTAGATTGGATATTAGGAAAAGCTTTTTCACTGAAAGGGTTGCCCTGGAAACATATGAAGATGTGTAGATGTAGTACTAAGGGGCATGGTTTAATGGTGAACTTAGCAGAGCTGGGTTAACAGTTGGACTCGATCTTGAAGGACTTTTCCAGCTTAAATGATTCCATGATTCTATGAAAAGCTTAGAAAGGGAGAGACGAGCAACACAGCAGATCCATGCAGGAAAGGGGAATTTTCAGTTATTCCCAAGCACAGCCGAGATATGTTATTAAAAAAACATGAATAAAACAAAGCCCCTGGAATCCAGTCAACAGTGGGCTTTGAAAAGATGTTAATGAATCATACAAAGTCATTTATTTCATCAGATTAAATTCTCCTTTCTGCTCATGAAGTATTGATAATAAATCCTCCAACTTCCATTATTGTATTCTTGGAAAACATCTATTTTTTTTTAGTGCATATTGTGGTGGTTTGTATTTTAGAAAATTAAACCTCACCCCTACTGAAATCAGTACCAGAAATTATTAACACACAATCCTTGAGGATTAATGTCTAGATCAAACTCATGATCCTGAGTAACTACCCTGCCTCTCTGGCATCAGAGGGAAATGGCAATCACCCTAGCTGCTGCAAGACCTGATCTTCACAGCTTATCACTTTGGGTGAGGAAAGTCCTCTCATATGAACCTTGCACAATGTGGGGCAGCCCTTGGCTAAAGAATAATCAGGAAGAATAAGTTCAACATGAAGAATCACAAATGAACATGGTGACTCACTTGACTAATCCTGCACTAGAGAAGATGAACAGCCAGAGGAGCTCACAGCTGAGTCATGCAATGAAAAGGGCTTGTGTCCTCTGTCTGGGGTCTGAATGGCACATATATGTGCAGAAATTAGCAAGACTAGCCTGCAATTCACAGAGGAAATGGGTTACATTAGCAGCAAATGCTTGCAAAGAATATTTTGGCCTGCTGTAGGAAACTTTCTTCATAGAACAATTCAAAGCCATATAAACTTGTTAGCTGCAAGAAGTATGAATAATTCACTGACATGCAAACTGGTAAAATTATTACTCAACAATATAAGGGTGTTTTTCTTATTTTGTAGGGTACCAAACTCTTCTTTGTCATGTCCAAGATAAATTATATCGTTTTTTTCTTTCTCTGTCAAAACAGAACACATGTACAGGAAACACCTACTGAGTAAAACACGGGTTGCATGAAGTTAATGTCAGAGTTCCAAATTAATTCTTCTGTCGCATCCAGTGTAGCTATCTTTGGTTGTTCCAGCATGTCAGCCTCAAACAAGCATCTCTCCTGTTTTGTAACGAAAAGATAGCAAGCTTTTCCCCATAGCATCTGTGTCGTTCTATAAATAAAATTCACAAGTAACTTTACATCCAGGACAACAGACTGGATAGATCAGGGTACTGTTTTTTTCTTCACAAGTGCTTAGCAATTTGTTGGATACAAAGAATAACATAGACTAAGCTGAGATTTGAAGCCTGTATTTCACATTTCTAATGTTAGAAATGCATAGCTTAGTTTATAATTGAATGAAGGCCATTCACACACAGATATCTGGCTGGCTTTGAATTCCTGCTTAGAATGAGCTGGAAGCCTCTGCCACAGCCAGTGAAGGGGAAATGTACAAGCCTGAGGAAAAAAATTGCATCAATTTTTTTATCATGCAAAAATTGCCTCTCAGTGACTTCCCTGAAGATATAAAAATTTTCCCTTGTTATGTTTCTGCTAGAGGTTCTTCTGCATAAAAGTATTATGAGTTTTTTTTTGCTGTCACTTTCCACTTCAGTTGGACTCCATAGCAACCAATAGCCCACGAATTACACACTCTGCATTCAAGTCTGTGCTACGAACCTCCTCCTACACACACTCATTCATACTGCAGGCACCCTCACCAAATGAATACTTTGTCCCTGATGTTAATGTGACTGAGCAAGGACCCTTTCTTACATGTAATTTGGCTGATAAATAGGGACCTTCCCCGACCCTGGGTTTTGGGAGAGACACTTCTGGTGGTGGGGCTCTTCAGACACATGATGGAACCAGCTTCCACCAGAGGGAAGCTGGCATCTGTTCCCTTTGCCTCAGCCCACAGATCCCCATTTAGCAGGGGATCAGTCCAAGATAACCCACAGAATTGTTACACTCCCACGAGTTCAAAAAATTCCCTCCCCGAGCTCTCCGGAAACCTGATCCCAATCAGAGCAGGCAGCCGATTACAACCCATGACAGCACAAGCTCTCTGGCTGCTCCTAAGCAGTTCTTGTGGATGCAGCAGGGCTTGGCTGGCCTCCCATGAGCAGTGTCCAACTCTGCTCAGCAGCCTGCTGCTGACTGAAAAGGCCAGAATGCAATCTCAGGTGCAATAGGACTGTTCCTCTGGCTGGGGGTTTAGTTTATTCCTTTAGGAATTAAGTATTTCTGAGATACACATTGGTGATTTTCTCTTTTTAGTACCCAGGGCCATGTCATGCTTGCACAGTGTGTAAATTTCTCTGTTGAGAAGGAATAAGTGACAATCACAGGCAGTATTATGATATTGTGGAAATTATTAAATGCCCTATACTACAACCTCTAAGTGCAATCAATAAATCAGTTTGACAGAGCCAGTGCTGTGACTTGCCTGGCTATTCCCAAAGGCAGTGTCCCCTTGTAGGAGCATGGGGAGGACAGGCAAAGAGCTCATTCCAGCATGAGCAGAGCCAGGGAGTCTGCTGTGGTTTCAGGTTAGTGGCCTCCCCTGTTAGGAATTTCGGAGATGACATGTGGTAACACACAGAGCAGGATCCCGTTTAGGAGGTAGTTTGTAATCTCCTATGGTGATCTCACCAATGCTGGGATGGCTTCCTCAAAGCACAGCTGTAGCAATAATGAACAAAATGAATAGCTGGTACATGAATGAGTATGGCTAGAAGCATTAGGATTGATGACCTCTATTGTTTATTTTACTCTGTGTGATTGCATGGCCTTTTCTTATTCCCTCTTGGCACTGAAATCCACCCTTGCATCACACTAAGCTATTTGCTCAATTTCTTGCACCATTGCATTTCACAAGTTAATTTTTCATTACAGAAAGGGAAGGGATTTTTTTGTACATTATGCAGCTACTGTTTAATGTCTGAAAGCAATTATACAGCTCCTTTGCTTTGTTATTGGAAGGTACAAATACTGATTCAGTTTCCCTGGTATCATGTTTCCTGTGTGATTCTACTATGTCTCCTCCACCTATATCTCCTCTGCATCTTCATCATCTTCCCATCTGAAATAGCCCTAAACTTTTTGTTTTCTCCTGATGCAATCACCTCACTTGTTCATAACACTAATGAATTCCTTTCATTGCCTTTTCTTTTTCTTTGGTCAGATAGTTATAATTTTTTTACATTCCCTTCTTTTTGAAATAATATAGTGTAAAGTGAATTTCATATTCAAGGTGAGTTGGGAATATCAGCATGCATAAAAGAATTCATTATCTTTTCCTATTTGTTCTCCATCTCATTCTTAATGCAGCCTAACACTTAATTAACTTTTCTGACCACCACTGCACAATAAGTACACTTCCTAATTATGCTGTCCATAACAACACAATGTTTTACTTAAAAGGTTAAAAAAAATTGAAAATCCAGATGAAAGTGTACAGAAGTAAGGGTGAAGGGTCTCCATATCAGATGTGGCCACATATTAAAATCCGACATTTTCTTGGACTTCATTGCACAATAATGCTGCTTTTCTAGGTCATTCTAGAGTTTTCCACAATGTTTGCTAATCCTGCTAATCCTAACCTACATGACTTTTAATTTATTTTTTGTCACACCATCGTCTACCTCATCTGTCTGCCTACTACTGCATAATACTGAATATTATGATAACATAATTTTGCCACTTGCAAATCCTATTCTCTGTCTAAAGTATCAGGATCCCTTTTATTTCCAAAATGAAAATTCAGCTGTATTTTTTTAATTAATACATAGTTCACAGGAAGATCTTTTATTAGCTAACCAAACAGTATATTTACATATTTTATGTCAAAGAATTCCAATAAAATTATCTAATTGTCCTTTTGCTTGCAAACAGTCACTCTTACAGCAGACTTCAATGACGACTAGATCAAATAGTAAAGTTAAAATCAAATAACTGCTCACCAATGCACATATTTTGAGAGTGCTGTGT
Organism: Sturnus vulgaris; assembly: GCF_052056855.1. Taxonomy (NCBI): domain Eukaryota; kingdom Metazoa; phylum Chordata; class Aves; order Passeriformes; family Sturnidae; genus Sturnus; species Sturnus vulgaris. The sequence goes on along the minus strand of NC_142243.1, from coordinate 120,388,383 downwards.
TCAGAATGGCAAAAGTCATATTATCGTTTATGAACACTCAAGCAGCACCTGGTAACTCAGTCCAGAAAGCCTCGAAGAAATGTATCTCTTGAGAGATATTGGGTAAGAAGTGACCAACATAGGAGAAGTGGCAGAAAGTAGAAATGCTAGTACATATTAGTAAATACTTAAACTGGCTGCTAAATCAGGCAAAGAGCATATTCTTGGCTTATGACTGTACTTAAATCCGGGCAGTGAAAGTAGCAGATATTAGAAATATGTAAAAAAACTCATGTCAATCATAATAAGGTTTATAATTTGTTTTAGTTGGAGCCCTTCAGGACACATAAAAGACAGACATGAAAATATTCTAATTATTACTTATAAATTAATGAAAAATTGTGTCAAGTATTTATATATCATAGAGGTTTCCCACTAGAACAATAAGCAACTTTGATATAGCTGACAAGATGGAGGAACTTGATATTATTGATGTAGAAATAATCACTGGGGAACTCAAAACAGATACAATAAAGATTTATAAGACAGCAACCTAGAAAAAATTAACTGCATGTCTTTGCAGAAACAATGTTGAAAACTTGTTATAATGATTTGAGTGAACAGGAGAGAAGGACCAGGAAAAAAAATGAAACTGTGTAGATTTATGTAATAAAGACTGATAAAAGTATATAGAATCATGGTGCTGCCAGGCACAAAGAAACCACTTTGCACAGTTATGCTGAAAAGGATATACAGTGCCATGAAGCTCAAGAAAAATGAGCATATTCACTCTAGCTACTTTTGGGTGGATCATATTTCATGCAACTTCATTGAAGAAAGTGAAGGAATGAATAGCAAAAAAACATTCCCCCTTAAAAAGCAGATTTATTTTTTCTCCACAGAAAGAGAAAGTAAGCCAGTTCTGCAGAAGACTGCAGACTTTACAGAAACTTTAGGAGTATAAAAATAGGTTGTGATCCAACCAGCAGTGAAGAGTCTGGTGACATGTCACCAGTGAAATTTTAAGAAAGATATGTCTTTTTATTCACATTCTTCACCTTTGCCCCAGAGTTCATTGGGTAGCCAACTTCCTGTGTGGACAACAGCTGACAGAAGTTGCTCTGGGAGGTCTGGATTCCATGGACTCGTGACTCCCCACTATGTCAATCAGTAAAATATGATAACTGAACGTATTTTATAAGTAGCTGGTAGAAAACGAAAATTATGAAATGACACCATCAGTCTCAACCACACAACGTTGCAGTAGAAACCTTAGGAATGTAATTCTGTGGGCAGCATAAATGACCACCACTGTAACATCTCCTGCAGTCGCTCTTTTTGAAGGGGAGCTACTGAATACAGAAACCAAATATCATCAGTGCTGTTCTATGTGGTGTCACAAGCCTTTCACTAGGGGTATTTTTGTGTGGATGGCAGCAGTGGAGCAAACCTAAAGTCTAATGAAAGCTAAAAATCTTTTTCTGTGGCTTTTCTTACCACTTAGGCAGAATTGGTTGTGTTGGAGGAAATAAAAAATGTTGAGATCCTGAGATGGTTACCAGCACCCGATGCTGTGAAAGTGAGGATGTGAGTATTCCCAGGATGTGCAAGGTTCCTTTGAAAAAAGTGATCCTTTGGAATGGGTTGGGGTTTGGGGGGTGTTTGCTTGGCCTTCAAGCTGCAAATTTCCTGAGGCAACTGAAGGACAAAGGGAAAAGACATAAGCCTAGCATGACTTCCCTGAAAGTTTTCCAAAGCAGCAACCTGAACAAATTAATGTTACTGGCCCAGCTCATTTAGACATGCAACAGTGCTGAGACTGGCCTTCTCAAAGTAGATGAAACAATTATGGAACAAAAATCTTAAAGTTCAGGCTGCAAAATGAAAATTAGAAACTGCCAGAGTTGCAGTTGTTTTCAAAATGCCTTTTGTGCAGGATCAGTGGACAAAATAAGCTAGAATCAATTTTTAAAGTATGATTTTATATAACCACAAAAGGGAAAATTAAACTTATTTTAAAACTCTAAAATAGGTATTCATAATTTTTGAATACTTCAATTTATGTGAATGTAGAGGCTTAGTACATTATTTCTCCATTATTAAAAATAAAAAAATCAAAAATCAAAAAAAGACAAAAAAAATCTGTCAATCTACCTGAAACAATTAAGCATTGCTTTACTTATAGTTCCTTATCTAGATTTGAAACTTTAAATTTATGAAATAAATTCTGCTTTTTAACTAAGATTTCTAATTTTATGATCTAGGAGCATGAAGGATTTTTCTAGAATGGGATGGGGTAGACCTTGGTGTAACATGGTAACAGCAATAGTGGGTAGTAACTGTTTAAGTTGAGATCCCAAAGGCAGCAGAAATATAATTGTGGAGCCTTGTATTGGATGTATGGTAATGGAGAAAAGAAGCCCAGCCTGATATCCTTATTCCCATAATGCCACTACAGTTTTATGGTACATGCCAGCAATTCCCAGCAGGGTACAGATCAGTGTTGCAGGTGCAGTGCAGTCCTTGCCTTGGAATAATATTGTTATATAATTATTTGGGGGAGACCATCAAATTTTCTTAGGAATTTCCAGTGGAAAATAATCTAAGTGGTACATAAAGTATTAAAGCAAGTTGAGCTGAAAAGAGAATTTCATATGAATTGCAATGTTAGGGATTCTGAAAGAAAAGTTTCAATAATTTCTTATTAAAGAAGTTATCAGCAACCTCCTAAAATACTCTGACCTCTAAACAATAGAGTATATTTATATGTGTGGAGATTTAGTCTCTTCTTTCTGGCAACTGCTGTTTCTGGTTTGCTCTTTCTGGGGAAAAATTTCTAACCAACTGGAAACTGTAAAATTACAATGTGATTTATACTCTTCTATTTCTGTTTGTATTTCTTTTTATTATGAAGCTACAATAATTAATTCAAAATAATTATTTCACACCTCTAATAAGAATTTTCACATAGCCAATACAGAGAATTACTGAAGAAATGTGATTAATTGAAGTAATTACTCTGCACTACTAATTCAATTCTAAAAATTGTTAATGAAGCAACATATGTAAGGATTGAGTTCAGGACATAATAGGAAAAAAAATCAATGCTATTGAGCTCAATGCACAGTGATGTCCTGCCAGACCCTCTGTTGGTATTTGAAGGAAGCAGCTCTGGAATCAGATAGTTGGAGCAACCAGGACTTGTACTTCAAACACAAGCACTGAAATAAAGATACAGGACAGCAGGGAAGCCCTGTTTTGTCAAAAGGCAACCAAAAAGAGGCAGAAAAAGGATCAGCAGAAATTGCCACAGCAAATGTAGTTACATGGCCTTGAGAAAAATTCCTGAAGAAAAACTTGATATTAGAGGCAAATGTATAAATCTTGAACAAATAAATTACTCCTTCTTTTTACTTCCTCTTGTTTGTGGAAAGCATTTACATACAGTCATTTGTACTAACTTTTCTTGCAAAGAAACACCTAATTTTTTCATCTTTTCCTTTCTGTAAAAGAAGAAAAACAAACAAACAAAAATACAGAAAATCTTTAACTCTTTTTTTAGCCTTTTAACTTTTTTTAAAGTTGCAAAGCCTTCTTTTCAGGAGATGTCATCAGAGATTTTTCATGATATTATGGAATGATTTGTTAAAATTGCCAGGTTTCTTTATACTGCACTGGTTGTCCTTTTTTTTTGCATGTTATTGTCTCACAGTTTAGACTATATCGAAAGGGGAAAATTAGGTAGGGATGCTCCATTTTATAGATCTCTGCACAGCCCTAGGACACATTCTTTATAACAGCAGAATTAATTTTCATAAAAGTGAGTGTAACATATACACTTCTCTTTATTCTAGACAATATTTTGACTCCACCAAAAGATTCCTAAGAAGGCCTTATGAAATACCAAAGAATAACCTCGAGCAATCAGGTCTTTGCAAACTGATTCCAGTCATGTTGTAGTTAGTTTCACTCCACAACAACACATTGCAGGCTCTCTGTGATACTTCATCTTGATCTGGAAGAGTTCTTGACCAGTCCATTCCCTTCCATTAGGCTGACTTAGCTTTGGTTAATATTTTGCAACAGCATTTAATGGCCAAGTAAATGCACTGCTTTAATTTTTGCATGAGAAGTACATTAAGTCATAAGGTATTTAAGCAAATGTCTGAAGCGAAGTGTATCAGTAGTGTCATTGCTGATGAGAGCCCACAGAATGCCACAGTTACCTGAATCTTAGTCACTGCAAAATGTTTTCTAATATTTTAAAATCTAGTTCTGTTTAAGATTTGGGATAATTTTGCTCTTGTTCTATATATCCACTGTTTACTACCACATTTTGTTAAGGTAAACGATTATATATAGGAATAATTGAATCCCACCTCTTATTATCTTCAACCTGTATGACATTGTCATATTTTCCAGACTTCTTGTGCCATTGTTTTGTTGACTTAGCTCAGACTTGTCTCTTGTGCTAGTGCTTAGGTTACAGGACAGTTGAGGTGGGTAAAGGTGAGTAACTGCTGCTGTACTGCTGACAACATTCCTGTAATGCAGCCCAGACTCTTTGCTTCCCCAATGGTATCACTTTACTGTATATAATTTCATTTGTAGTCCATTATTAACCCTCAAATCCTTTTGTGCCCAGTCAGTATTAGTTACCCATGAACACCTGATTTAAGAAATCAAGAGGTGAGAAAATCCCAGTGGACACAAACCTGTCAGCCAGGACGAAACCAGTAATGGCAGGGGTGTCTGGTGCCTCACAAGTCTCCTTGGCTTTTAACAGGGAGCCTGTATCTGCTAAGCTTCTTTCTGAAGTAAATCCCAAAATGATCCTGAATTACCTTTAAATGATTCATATAAAATATTCTCTGAAAGAAAGTGAATGTGCATATTGATTTTAGCAGAGAATAACAATAAGATGCTGGAAAAAGAAAAGGCACTCATTGGCAGCACAGCATACACAAATTGCCATTTTCTCCAGACTTGCAAAACTCTTTTATTCAAACAGAATTGAAGGCTTTATCAGAATAAAAGTGAATTTAAATTGCAGGAGCCAGCTAGAAGTGGTTTACATGTAAATGAGAACCTAAAAAATGCAAAGATTTCCCACCATCTCTCCCTAGGTCGGAGTTTATTCCTCCTCCTTTTTGACTCAGTTTTCAAATTAATATTGCAGTACATTTGGAAGAAGGATTTTTTCATCAGTCTTTTCTCTTTCAATATAAATCACATCTTCTTTTGTACCTCTGCAATAGACAGGTAGGAATAGCCCTGGGAAAGCAAGGCAATGCACACTTATGGAGAAACCTTGCAAAGTGGGAGCAGCTTAGAGGATCACAGCTCCAAGATAACAGAAGAGGATGAAGACGACTTAGATAGGGTTATCACACTCAGGTGTAGATTCTCCTGGTTAGAAATACCTGTACAAAAGCAATCCTGTGTGCTAACACAGAGCCTAGCACTCTGAAGCAGTGTAGGCAGCACACATACTCTGCAGATTGATCTGTGCATATCTAAAATACGTGACTGGCATCTCTTGGATTTGCTGTGAAAGGCAGCCAGGAGGAAGGAAACAGTGAAATATTTAGCCCTGGCAAGAGGAATAAATGTTTCTGATTACATCATAGCAGTGGCCTTGTTGTTACTCCTTTTTTTCACCTATGTTACTTCATTCATAGCTGAATTTATGGAATTCAGTTCCTCTACTGACATGTTATAGAACCAGAAGAGCTGAGATTGCAACTCTGTGGACAGGAGCACAGAGAAAGATGTGGGGATAGCTTGTAGCTGCAACACAATGAAGAAAAGCCTATTGGTTTAAAAAGGTTAAAAAAGTCTTCTTGCATCATTAATTCAGACCACCAGGTCTTGGTACAGTATGTGAGGATATATGTGTTTTAAAGTACACACGAGAGTAGTTCTGTGGGTTCAGACCAAAAGTTCTCCTGCCAAGAACAGGCCCCTAATAAGAAGTTTGACACACAGCAGGTTGTCAAGGTCAAAATAGAGACCATACTAATTTGACACTGAAAATCAAGTATTTTTTCTTATGTATGTTGATACAGCAGTCATTAGCTTACACTTTCAATCAAATCCTCAATTTTGGTCCCTAAACATGCATTACAGGATATTACATAAATACTCCATATACCCTTTTCAAATAGGTTGTTATTGAACCTCCAGCATCATAACATAATATAATATAATAAATTATATTGCATGTGTGAAAGAAAACTGGCACCACACGTGTTAATGCATGCACAGAACGTGCCATCCACTGCTCCTCTGCAATGGAAAGGTGGAAGAGAGATACCATCTCTCTATAAAGAAAAAGATATTTGCATATTACCTTTCTCCTTAAAATGAATCTTTACTAGCTTGAGTTTGCTCAGCATGGACAGTTTTCATAAGCAGTTACATAGGAAATAGTGTCAGCAGGAGGCTAACTGGCTTGCTTTGCCCTCTGTCCCTGCAACAAATGGCCCCTCCAGGAAGTTTTCAGAGCTGAGATTATCATGGTCTGTGAACAAGGGATAGTTGCTTTTTGGTGCCTCTGTGGTTGCTGCACTTATTAGAAACAAAAACTGTGACAGTGCAATTAGAATTTAAGACCAAAATTTCCTCTTTCTTAAGAAATTATTCCATTTTCTCATTTTTAGGAATCAAATCTCCAGTCATGACATGTTAATTATGATGCTCCAACTCTTTTGTTGTTTTAACCATGACAAAGGAGACAAAATACAGAAGATCTTTAACAATTCAATTTTTTATCTGATTTAATGGAATGACTTTACTCCTCCATCCTTTCCCCTGTCCTCCTATTCTATCTGCTTGGTTAAATTTCTAGGTGTGCATGGCAGCTGGGTGCTTGTGCCACTTAATTTCCCACATCATTGAGAGCTTCCCATGGTCATGGCACTCTCACCAGCACAACTACAAGACCAACTGTGCCTCCCTCATCCTCCACCTTCACCGTGGCAAAGAAATACCCTGAAGCTGGGTGGCTGTGGTGGCAGGGTAGAATTTACCCCAGGGTGCTGTTCAGCTATTTCATGGAATTGAGCAGCCACCCACAACATTTGTATCCTAACCAAATTCATGCTGTCTGCTGTAACTCCTGTGGGATCTCCTAGTCTGCTAACAGCACCAGTTCCTAAGCATCCCTTGTGCTATTGTGAGAGTGCTGGAATTTGAAGATCTCAGCACTTGCCAGAGTAAAAAAGCAGATATTTCAATGTAAAATGCAATTGATACAGGGCTCAGAGTTCAGAGGAAAGAGTCTAAAATAAATCATGGCCTGGGGAAATAATTTATCAAGGAAGTATTAAAATTAAAAAATTTCAAATGTATTTAAGGATCCCAGGTCAGTATTTTCATTCATTTCTGATGCTTCTACTGCATGTAGTTTATTAAATAGCTGGCCAGAGAATTAATTTTTTTCCTTCTCTGACTCTTTTCAGTCTGTTACTGCTGCAATACCTGAATTTGCCTTGGCTGCTTTTAGTTAGGTTGGCAAGTTAGAAACTGATTGGAATATTAGATATTTAGATAACATGATTGGAGGAATTCTGTGAATAAGTGTTCTGGTCTCTTCCTACAAAGCCTCACCTCAAAAAGCTGCTATTTACAAGAGTACTCATTCATGGTTTCCAGCAGTTTCCAAAGTTCAAAAGGGCAAAGAACCATGTGGGATGTCACATTGCTTGGCTTCCTACTGTTGTGTGGATGTAACTCTGTTATGGTGCTCTTTTGCAGATCCCATCTGTGAGGATGGCATATACAGCCCGTGTAGGACTAGGGGTCGTTCTTTTAGGGACAAGTGCTATCACAAGTGTAGCAGTTTCTCTTTTCTGACACCCAGACACAAACCCTCATGAAAAATCGAATCTTTTGAGAGTCTGTGAAGAAAAGCAGGGGATGTGTATGTGTGCCTATGTGTTTGCTGTGTATATTGTATATGCTTGTATATTTATCAGCTGTCCTTTCCACTCTACAAAGCACGGGAATTGGATTTAGTTTCTTTTCACCGCAGGAGGAAGGTGGCATAGAGTCACTTTCTAGTCTGCCCTACATTTTCCTGTGTTGCCCTGCAGGCCAGCTCCTGCAACTGTGTTTCTCACCCCCAGGCACTGTCCTTCACAGCTCTTCAGTCAGCCCTCAGCCAAATACCATCCAGTCACCTCTTCCCTCTCAAAATGTGTTTGATTGCCAATCCCTCTCCAAGGATTTTTTTTCCTTTTCAATCAGGCTTCTCTCATTCTTCAACATATGCTCATAACTTTCCCAGCTGTTGTTTTTCTTTCCCTTTTTGAGACATTTTCTCTGTCTTCTTGGATTCCCTGCACAGCCCAACACAGGATTCTCATTTGTGTATGTCATCCTGCTGTCATTCATATGGGCTACAATTGCCTTCATAAATATGGCTTCCATAATAAATGGCACTAACTGAATTAAGTTGCCGCCTGCAAGCAAATTAAAACATTTCAAGACAGAGTTTCTTTCTGTCTTCTTTGTCCAATATTTAACTAGCACATCTGTTACTCTTCAAAATGAGTATTCTGCTTATGCTACTCTGCCTTCCCTTACTGTCCTGAATTCTGCTACCATTTCAGACCAGCTCAGTAATGTAATATGAATTATTTTCTTATGCAGCATGCTTCTAAGCTATTTATTGGTCATTGCAATGCTTGAACCACGATGTCAATCTGCATTACTGTAAGCATCTCCCAACAGAGAATCACTAGCTCCTAACCAAACCCAAAGACTTGATGTGTAAAAATCATTATGGTGTTAGGGCTGGCTGCACTTCAGCTGTAATCTCTCATGATGAACAGACATGAGGTTGAATTATTGCCACAGTTCGCCTGTGACTATAAATCAGTCTCAACAGATGTTTATTCCCTCATTTTCTATTAAGTACCTGAGACTATGCTTGAAATATATTAGAACAATCGGGAGTTGATATGTATGCTTTCACATGAACAGAATCTGATGATGATAATATGCTTGTAATTATACCACTTTGAGCAGTCTCAGGAAGGACATACTTGGGTTTTATCATGATCCTTTAAAATATTTATAGCTGTTGGTTTACCTCTATGACAGAATATTTCCTTTCCCTTTAGCCCCAGCACGCTATCCTACAGAATGGTAAGTATCTGGCATTTGAGATTCCCTGGGTAATAAAAGATGGTTTATGGCTAGCAGTAGACTTGGGATTCTATGTTGTAAACAAAGCAGCAGGTTTTCTCCATCTGACTCACAGAATTTTTGGAGCTATGTGACAGCTTCTCAGGCACAGACACAAAGATAGAAATTAATTACCATCTTACTGAAAAAAACTATGAAAAACATTCTGCCCCCTATCCCAAGCCCTATTTGCAGAGGACTGTGATTGGAGTCCTTCTTCTGGCTCTCTATACAAAAATAAATTTTACTCTGGCTGAAGAACCTTGAAAGAAACACTTTTGCTTGGAAGATTAATGAACACCTTCTGCTGAATTACTTGCTCACCCAAAGCTCCATCTCCTTGGTGTATAAGCAGCATGTATAAGAAGACAGTAGCAGACGTAGGAACAGCTGTGGAAGCTACTGAAGGCTTTCCTCAATCCAGCAGCTGACAAGACCCTCTTACCAAACTTTTTTAAAAGCTTCAGTTTCACTACAGGTGGATCAGAAGAGCAAGGGCTTAGATTTGGTGAGGATGATGAAATGAAAAAGTGTGAGAAAGAGTATTTATATTCCAGCACATGAAACGTGGTTTTTTACCTGAAATCCTAGTTCATCAAAACTGTGTGTATGAATTTGTTTGTTTTACAAACTGGAATTTTTTATAATGCAAATTATTTATTTTTTTAAAAATCATTACATTATCAGTTTGACACTCTTATCTGTCTTTATTGCTGCCCAAATTTGCTTTCAAAATTAGGTGCTCTGTAAGCAGTGCTGTAAGTAGTCTTTGTGGGTTTCAGGTTCACACCTTGAGTTCTGATCAAAGTGAAAAATGTCCCTCCCCTGTACTAGTGTACAGTAATATAGCTCAACAGTTTTTTTCTCCCTCACTATGGAATTTATCTGATCTCTTTTCTATTCATCTGCTCATTTTCATTTATTCAATATTGAATAAGTGAAAATGAAGCCATTGAATATGTGATTAACTTTAACTAACAGATCCAAAATATACTATGCAGGACCTAGAGAGAAAGTGATGACATCATCTCTAAGAAATCTGCCTGAACAATGGAGAGAAATCAAACCTATGCAGAACATGTTAAATAAGCGTAACTCTGGAACCATGATAGATCTCAGCTAGTGATTTGGCAATAATAATTATCATCCTCTGTGTTTTTTTCTGGTCATCAAAAAGGTTTTGGTCAAAATAACCATCACTATATTTTTTAACTATGTGGAAACAAAAATAAAATTCTTGTCAGTGAGCTTTGCAGATGTCACAAACCCCCTGAAATGATAACTGGGGAGCAGGACATGTTTAGCTCTGCACAAGAGCATGAATCACATGCTAGACTGTGCCCACTTGATGGATGAGACTGTATGACACATTTACCAGTGGCACTTGTATTTTAGGAAACTGACTTGAAAGCAAATTTGAGCTGAACATGAGTTCAAAATGGGATAGAGTAGTTACAAACAGAGTGACTACCTTGTATCTAAAGGAGGAAACTACTGAACAGATGAGATAAGGTTATCATTTGATGACTTATTAGTAAAAATTTTTATTCAGTTCATCCACTTGCACCTTAGCAACAACACTAAAATGATAGGAACAGTCCAGAAAGGAATGATGAAGAGTATCTTAAAAGTGGAAAATCTTCCCAATTCTGAGAGTAAAGAAGTTAAAACTGTTTAAGCTTTGGCATCTTGAGTGTATTTGCTTTGCAGAACATTATCTTTGCTGTGCTGGCTGCTCACAGGTGTGTTCCTTACCTTATGGACAACACTAAGTTGTTTTTTCCCTTGAGGAAAAGGGTGTTAGATGTTTTACTTTCCCATGGTTAAAGGTGACCACAAGGGTCTCTGCTGCAGTCACTAAGGCACTCTTGTTTCCTGGCTGTGACTTACCCTACAGCGCCGCCTCCCCAGCGAACTCAAAAATAGGTTAAATGTGACATGGTCAGGACACAGAAGTGCAAACATGGGAAGATGTCATATTTTTGTGGTACATTTAAACTAACACGATCTAGCAGCTGGAAGCTGAAGCTGGAAACATTGAGACTGGAAATTAAAACCTGGTTTGCTAGAGATGTCAGGTCTATCAGTTACATTCTGATGGCTGAAATTGCAAATGTTTCTAGATGCTTATGTGGAAATTCTATCTCTGATACAGGAAATACCTTAGAAACATCTCGGTTCTGATTTGTCCAAGCAGTCATATTACACAAATAATGACATTTCCTGTTAAAAATCAATATATTTATAAGCACAGAAACTTTCAAGCTTTCTTCTGCCTCTATGACATGTGACACCAACAGCATTCATACTCCCAGGTGCATAAATGGTAAGAATGTCTGGACTGAAAATCAATTTATGGACTATAGCTATTCTGATTTTAACAGACTCTTCAAAAATTATTATTTCTTTATAAACAACCCCTCATAAATTAGAATTTGATCACAAAGAAAGAGAAGGCACATCCAGTGGCAAATGAGATTAAAGTTAGGAAGGGCAGGCTGAAGGGTGAGCTCTTACTCCTGCAAGTCAACACCACAGCTGATTCCATTAGCATTCAGCTGAAATGTGGGCTTGTGAACATCTTTCCCTCACCGAAGACACATCTGCAGAAAGGTTGCCCAAGATACATTTATGTAAGATGTGCAAAATGCCTGTTTGAACTTTTTTGGAAGATATGTTTCTTCTGGTCAATAACCTGCTCTCATGCTTAATAGGACATTGCACTCACCATTTCTTTCTCCTTAACAGCTTTTCCTCTGGTTGATGCCTTTAGACAGCAAAAAAGGAGGAGGGCATGCATTTACTTACAGCCCAAATCCTGTCCCAAATCCCTGTTGCACCTGGAGTGCCACAAAAGCCCACAGAAAAAACACTTTTTGTCATCTGAATCCACAGAAGAGATGAGGTTCAGTGGCTGAACTGAGGTAAAATTTGCACAGGATTTTTAATGTCACTGAGGAGTCTTAGGAAAGTACATCCTATGCTATTTGCCTCACCTTTTCTTCTTTCAAGGTTAAAATTATATTTTCAGAAATATGCAGGATTGCTTTGGTTTTTCCACAAACAGATATACACACAAACATACACATGGATGCATATTAAAGGTCTTGCAGAATATATGAGCCAAAATCTGACAGGAATCATTATTCTGTGAAAATTTCATTGCAGGAGCCTTAGACACCAGCACTCTCAGCTTTCCAAGAGCAGGACCTGATGTAGAAGGTTAATCACAAAGATTCATTTTGTTGAGGGATCAGAAACCCAAAGCTGGCTCTATGTAATAACTAAATCCTTTAATACAACCAGCAGAGCCACAGTGCTTCTGTCCTCTAAAGCTGATGCTTTCTATTAATTCCAGATACCTGTTCATTCGTCTTTCTTTTCAGGCCAGTTGCTAACAGAAGAGTTTTGTGGTTGAAAGAAACTTGCAGTTCAGAAAGACAGGAGATAAACTGCTGGCCTCTTTGTAGTTAATAGGGCTTTTATTACTGCCCTCAGTTCACAATTTCACCAAACATGTTTGATTATGCAAAGTTACTTCTGTATCATTTTCTGTACATTTATTCACATGCAAATGAAAATCAGGAACACTTCTGAATTCTGCTTTTCATATGGCAGTAAAAGGTTTTCCCAGAAAATAAATAACATGAAAAGTTGCAGGCTTATGTGTTCTCTAATAATTTCTGTGATGTATATTCAAAGCTCCAATCTATTGACTCCTAAGGCTAAAACTTTTTCATCAAAAACTTTAGACCATGGCAAGACAAAATCCTACCTGGGAATCATCAGAACTGATGGTACTTAAAACCTGAATCTGAATTTTTTTCTTTCATATGATTTTTATCAAGGTTCAACAGAACACGTGGCAACCCTATAGCTGATTACACTTCTCCATCTCACCATGAAGGCAGGGAAAATGGAATGCAATAACTTATAAAGACAAGGACAATGTGGACATGATATTTCTGGACTAGCCCCTTTTCTCTGTACCACTTCAAATAGGTAGTGAAAGCTGACTAATCACATTAACATTTAAGGACATTATTTTATAATAATGGCTGGGAGATATCTTTGTTCATACCACTGTGTAAAGAAATGGCCTGAACATAAAATATGCTTTGTGTGACTCTCCCATTTACTGGACTAAAAACACAGAGCAACCAGAGTGTGTAGAAATGACAATGAAGTTTGTGGAAATAGAGCAGAGGTTGCAATTCCCAAAATGGTTCAAACAAACCAACAAGCAATCTGTTAGAAAGTCTGAAGATAGAATAAATATCATCAGTTTCTTCTGCACTAGGAGAGCTACAAGAATCTCCATATGTTTTGAGATGCTTTCTGTCAACCTGTTTGGCTGGTCCATGATACAGCTGAAGTAATTGCATGATAGACATGAATGTATGTATAGCAAAAAGACATTATCTGGCTAAAATTTGGAAATATTTCTTTAAAAACTAAGATATGAGCTACTGATATGACACACTGATATAGCTTTATCTCTCATTTGTCCTATGTCCTAAGAATGAGGACTGACAGGTGATCAGGTGAGATGGAAGTTAGAGTGTAATGAAGATATGGTTACAAAATCTTTTGCTGAAAATGCTCCTGCTGCTTCAAAGATGGCCACAAATATTCCATTACAGTTGAGTATGAGTGTGTGTAAAAAGATAAGGACACTATCTACATTTACCTACTCTGATCCCAGTTGGCTGCAAAAAGCAGAAGAATCTTCCTGCCACAGTGGTCACGATTTTCCAGTACTCCTGGAAACCCATCTGTGAGAGCCCGTTTGATTCCTGGATCATCAGCCTTGAAGTTTTTGAACATATCCAGATTTAATTGGCGGTATTGGAAGTACTGAGCCAGCAGTCTGAAGGCCTCCGTTTGGTGAAACTTTCTGGCTCGGAGAAATCTCAAGATGAAGGCATCATCTGTACGTAAAAACCCAATGTCAGGCCTCGTGATGATCATGTCCCTGACTTGCTGGATATCCTGGTGCAAAATGTCTGGGTTTTCATTCAGTTCCAGGCGGGCTTTCTCTATAGTCTCTGGACTGAGCCCAGCTTGTAAATGGGTCATCTCTGCAAAAACCTCTTTTCCAAATCCTTAACTTCGGATATTTTAGTAGGAGTACTGATCCCATTCAACTGATGGTCTGCTGTGAGCGTGAGCCATTCAGATGCTTTTTGCTATCAAGCTGGTATTTAACAAGTAAAAGCAAAGGGCTTTTCTTATTCTTGCAGAGTAACAGGCAGTTCACATGCACTATAATCCATCCAAAGGAAAGTGTTGTTTATTCCACCACTTACTAAAAGAAAAAGAAAATATATAAAAGAAAGATTAAATGTGTATATAAAGCTTGCAGGAATGCATTTCTGAATTTATTTAGCCATAAAATTTCTTTGTGTAGGAGGACACCAGTCACATAATTTCAGAAGGGATGCATTTAAGATAAGGCAGTCACTAACATCTTGAATGTATGTTTTCAGGCTTTCAGAAAAGCAATCTGAGTTATTGACAATTAATATTAAGCTGTATCAACCTGCTATTAGAATATACTTCTCAAAAGTTGTCTTACAGAAGTGTAGGAGTTGCAGCATCCCTAACTTCAAAATAATAGTAATTTTTTTCTACCATTTACAGGAGCACATTTCAGCTTCAGAAGTAGACAGATTTACCCTCATCATACTAGGCAGAACAACTGTTTGATTTGGTTTTATGACCTGTACTTTCAGCTTGTAGCTGTCCTTGAAAAAGCTCCTGAATGACTGTAAAACTGATTTTTTTAAAAAACCAAAACTCCACCAATACCAGGGATAATTTCTACATTTTTGAAACTCTCTGGAAATATTTCTTCCATTGAGTCTCTCATTGATACTCAACATGTCTTCATGGGAAACTGCCCACAAATAGGATTTTGATGTATCCAATCTGGCAGGGTTGGTGGCTTAGTTGAAAAGAAATTTATCAAAATTCCTTTTTTCAGTATATTCCAGCTTTCCTGAATACCTAGTTCTGAATTTCATTTTGATTTTCATACTTTACCTAGAATTTGTTTTTACAAGTGTTAGAAGAAAATCTGCTTAAGCTGTTATGTATGAGCAAAATGGTACAGTGAATCCCTTACATTTCAGTGACATAATTAGCAAGAGGCTGTCATCGAAGTCTGTGTAGCTACACTTGTGTGAAATAAGATCAAGGTCTGTTCCAATGTGATATGTGTGTGGGGAAAGATCAAGATTCATACAATTTTTCAGCCATCACAGAAACAGACAAGCAAACACCCCCTCCTCCCCAACTGCTTAACTGATCTCTCTTTCTAATTTCTGAAAAAGAAAAATTGGTTTTAAAAATTTAAAGGGAATCCCTCAGTGAAAGACATACTTTTTGTATTTGAAGAAAGCTGTTTGGAACGTTATGAATTATTAATAGCAAAACAACCATTTCATTCAGCTACTCCCCTGGGTTCAGCATTCTCAGATCAAACAAAGAGGAGAGCAGCAGCCAAAGCATTTCTTGGTCCCGGATTTGCTCAAAGTTATGTTGCAGGACCTGGAAGTCAATGAGCTCAAAGGATGCCTCAGTTCCCTGCTTTGTGACCTTGCATGTTATTGATAAAAACTACATTTTAGATGCCACAGCTGCAGCCCCAGGATGAAATCCCAAAATTTAAATACAGAGTGTTTCTGCATATTTGCTTAAAGGACATTTGTGGTGGGAGATAAGCTTTTCATTTAACAGCAATATGAATTGGACTTTTCTATGGATGACACAAAAGAGAGTTTATTAAGCATCCTCTTTCTGTATTCACTGTGGAGCTGGAGTTGAAAAGAGCTACCTGCAGAGCAGAGTATCTGATGATTGATCAGCCTGGGAAAACTCAAGGAAAGGCAGAGCTGGGAGAAAAGAGGGCTTTGAAAAGGCACTATTGAGAGCAAATTATTCCAGAAAACAAGTCCCCAGGTTTTGAGGGGTAGTCCATGAGTGCAGGCTATTCAATTCTTAAAGAAATTAGAGCTGTAATAAAGATGGATTCCTTATATAAAAATAAAGTAATGGTTATTTTCTTTACTCTTGCTTTTATTAGACCAAATTAAAATAACTCAAATGGTATCAACTGAATTCCACTGATGTAAAATTACAGTAGCCCATAGAGAAATCAGACATATTTTGTGACTGAGATTCTCAAATTAATGGTGACATCAGCATTTTCTTGCATAAATCATGGATTTAGTTACAATTGCCTCCATGAGCTAGTTAGGAGAGCTAGGAGTATTTAAGGGTGATACTTGTCATTAGGGGACTGTGGTGCCAGGATTGGACCCTCTCTAGTTTTAACAGCAAATGTAGAGTATAGAAACTCTTTGTTCCCAAGGGTTTTAAGCCAAGATCTGGAAGCAGGAAGCTTATCTGGGGTCTGCATTAGCTCTGGCTTAGGACCTAGTGAATGAATTACAACACCTTTAGTGTTACTGTAGTCTCTTAGGTGACTACATGATGCCTGTATCCCCAGTTGTCTGCTCCCTTTATGCTGGATATTGAGTTCTGCACCTTTGAGACTGGTTCTGAGAGCGACGAGGGGGAACAAGAAGCATGCAGTTTGTTTTCAGAGACTGCACTCACTCCTGAGCTTTCCTGCTCCTGGACTGTGCTTTCTGCAGCATGGGCAGACAGTGGGAGAGAACTCTCCATTGTTTTTTGTTAGTTTTTAGCTAGCTGAGGCAGACAAGTTCCCCAGACTGTAGGTTGTTTTTTTTTTTCTATTTCTTGGAATGGTTCAAACCTGCTCTGGACTGGAAACCCAGAAGAACACTGGGAGCTCACACCTGGGCCTGGGACATGGTGTTTTCCAGCAAAGGAGGGACTGAGAGAGACTGAGTGAGCCAATTTACACCCCACAACAAGGACTTTCTGAATTTGCCATCTCTTCAGAACAGCAAGAGGCTTCATTGTTTAATATTAATAATTTTTATGCTTGTGAATACTTAGCTTGTTAAATAAACAGGTTTTTCTACTTTTCTCCAAGAAAATCTTTTCCTGAACCAGTTAGAGGGAGGGGCTGCTTGAGTCTGCTTTCTAGAGGGACTCCTTTGGAAGTTCCCTTCCAAGTTTGCCCTAAACTGGGACACTTAGAAGCACAAAATTGTGGAATCACAGAATGTTTTTTAGTTTGGAGGGGATCTTTGAAGGTCATCTGGTCCAACCTCCCTGTCATCAGCAGGGACATCTTTCACTGGATCAAGTTTGTCAAAGCACCATTCCACCTGGCCTTGAACACTTCCAGTGTCTGAGCATTCACATCTTCTGTGGGAGACTTGTTTCAGAGCTTCACCACCCTCATTATAAAAACATTTCGTCTTTATATCCAGTCTGAATCTGTCCTCTTTCGGTTTAAAAATGCTAGCCCTTGTCTTATTATCAAAGATCCTAGTAAAAAGTCTGTGACCATCTTTCTTGCAAGCCCCCTTTAGGTACTGGACAGCTGCTGTAAGGTCTCCCTGGAGCCTTCTCCAGGCTGAACCACCCAACTCCCTCAGCCTGTCTTCTTAGGAGAGGTGCTCCAGCTCTCTGATCATTTTTGTGGCCCTTCTCTGGATCTGTTCTAAAACATCCAAGGATTAGCAGCAGATAACAGTGGTACATACAAACATACACACATACACAATTCCCAGTGGTTCATCCATTTTCTAGGAGTTTCTGGGAGTAAAACTGTCCTTTCCTCTTTTTCTGTCCCCCACCTCCACCAAGATGCTTCTTTGGCAGTAAGGCAAATTCTTGAAAGGTCAAATGCAGTCTGCTCCAGAAAAAAATGATATTTGACCAAGGAAATAAAGTATTTTTATTGGTTCCCCAACTATTTAATGTCAAAAAATTATTCTACTCATTTTTATTAAAGTTTCCTACTGTTTTTTAACTAATTTAAATGCTCAGGATTATCCCAAGGTGACGGACATACAGTCCTTTCTTGTCAGATGTTTTTAAATGCATTTCAGAGATTTCTGATAGTGAACTGAGCTATAGCCATGGATTACAGTTATCTATAGATTATCCCGATTATTGCCTGGAACAGACTGCACTAAAATACTTTATTGGTGTGAAGTTATATACTGCAAAAGAATCTAAAACATGTATGGACAATTTTGTCACTCTGAGAATCATAGGGCAAATCATGAAGTTAGGAATCTGCACTAGCACCATTGCCTTCAAGGAGCCTGATATACATCAGTGAATGACTTGGTTCTCCCACTGCTAACCTTGACAATAAATTTAGTGCTCCACAGCTACCCAGTTTAACTGTCACTGCACTTTCTCAAATGGTTCTGATTTATTCTGATTCCCAAGATATAACAGAAGCTTCATCTCCATTTTCACCTCCTCCCACACATGGCAATTTCTCCTTCTCTTCCGGTGTTGTGTACAGCTCAGATCCATCTGCCAATTTTTTAGATGTTTACATCTTTGTTCAGTTTGGTGCAGAGTGTTTTTTCTTCCAAATGAAGATATTTGCCTTCTTTTCCTATTTTGAATATTAGTGCTGTGTTTTGGCACACTAGAGTGTATTATAGTCTCAACAGCTGTTTTTCTATCTTGTGACTCTTTGTTCCCAAGGGACTGTTTGCTCTTCTAATGTCTTTTCACAGCCACTTACAATAAATCATCCCTCCAAAGGAACAAAATTCAGCCTTAAATGAAAAAAAAAACAAACAAAAAACAAAAAAAGAATTACAGAGATTTGAAGCACAACATACTAAAACAAAAGCAAGGAGGGAAATTTCCACCAAAATTGTGGTGTCACATACAATTTTGGCTAATTAATTTTCAGTCCCAGCAAGGGACAGTGATTGTTCAGCATGGGTAACATACTGAAAGTGGGATACAATTTTCAGACAAGAAGCTTATATTTTTGCATGACCCTCAGAAAAAAAGTTAATTATAAAATGTATAGTAATATTTACTACACAAATTAAAATCAGAATAACATTCTTCCAAAATATACAAAGCACTTTTCATTCAAAAATTTTAGTATGCCTTACTGCTCTTTCTTTAGTGGCAGCTTCTGGGTCAGCATTCAATCCCTATTTTCACTGCATGCCCTGGAAAATTGGCCAAAACCTGCCTTCAGTGATGATGGCAATTATCTGGATCATTTTGCTCCTGCCCAACTTATCAATCCCTGCAACACCACTTGATTCTTTAAGCACCTCATGTCCATTTGGCTCTTCCCCATCCAATTCATTTCCAGAAAGATTTTAGCTGGCTCTTAATCTACCAAGTGTTTTCCATCGAGTCCAAAGCTATCTGCCATGTGAAATTTCATTACCACAATTTTCAAACTGAGAAGGCACTAACATTTCATCCTCACCTGGTACTAAGAGGCATCACTGCTAAGGTTTGGCTCATTATATAATTCCTAACTTTTAGCATTTATACAGATATTAGCTGCTGAAATCATGTCAGAGAGGAAGAGAGTAGGCAGGGAGGGAGGGAAAATGGTAATATAGAATGATTTTATCTCAGAGTGTGGGTGTCATCTCATTAAATTTCTTTTTGAAAAATATTTTGATGTTCATTCTGGAAAATCTCTTAGGGCTATGCTCTGCTTAGCAGGGGTTGCTCCATAAGGACTGGGGAGGATGAATCCATACCTGTACCTACAGGAATGGTTCCTATGGCCCTTTGTGGCCTTGTGGTACCTTAGTAGAAACCTTCACTGGAAGTGGAGTAGTCAGACCTAGAATGGAACCTACCCCAGCTCCATGAACCAATTTCAAAAGAGCAATGAGCAAAACTGACTCTCTTTTGTCCTTGGCTTCGAGAGCCTGGCATCTTCCACAGATTGTGGGGAGGAGCACAGCCTTGAGTGATTTGTCTGAGATCCCAGAGGACACATTTCACATAGCTGGGAATAGATCATATCTCTCCTGAGCCATAAGCCTACATGTTAACATCCAGGGAATCTTTCCTCATCATCCCCTTGAACCTTTGTCAGACTTTCTCTTATATGTTCATGTCTCTCTTGTACTGAGGAGCCCAGCAGAGGACACAGTGCTCCCACCATGGCCTCATCACTGCTTCTCTGTAGTAAGGAACTACTCTGTATTTTTTCCTGAGGGACTAGATTGTCCCAGTGAATATAAATTAGCTAAATATTGCAAGTCTTTCTGCTCCAAGTACTAGTGCTCCTGTAAACCTTCACTAGGGATTTGTTACTTATTGTCATTATGAAAATACTGAATGCTTGTGACTGTAACAGCTGTGTGAAGAATTTGATGGTTTCTCTCTTTTTCCCAGGGTAGAATCTCTCAGCTCAGGTACAAAAACTAACATTTCCTTCAGTTCAGTAAAATCAACACATGAATTTCTACTCATTCTACAGTCTTCTTGTTAGTTTTAGTTACAGATTGCCCTCAGGCTACATCTATATGTCCAGTGGTGGTAATTTAGCCATGGCACAGCACAAAACACGGCAGAAACCCAACTGATCTTCACTGATCTCTGCACAGTATGCAGGGCAGGTGTGCCTGCAGCACTGACCTGAAGTTGTTCTGCTATTCCTACAAGCTGCCAGGCAGGAGGAGAGAGACAGACAAGGTTGTTCAGCAAACATAAAATTAAAAAACTTCCCCATTATCTTTTGATCTAAAATATGCAAAACTTATTAACTACCTGAATATGCCAAGGAGGGGAACTTACACAACGCAGAAATTAAAAAGTTAAACAAAACAGCATTAACCTCAAGAGTTTGGTTTAATTTTTCTTCAAATCATCGTTTTTAAATTGTAAGTATCCAGCAATCACATAATCTGCAAACTCATGTGGGAATGTGTGGCCTGATCTGTGGCATGCCAAAGAAGCAGCAGTTTACGAGGAACTTCCATGTCAGTCACAGTGCAACCATCACCCTGGCTGCAGGGACAGGGGTCAGTTCCTCCAATAATATAGATACACCTTGCAGCAGAAATTAACAGCATGCAAAAAAGGGAAGGGAAGGGAAGGGAAGGGAAGGGAAGGGAAGGGAAGGGAAGGGAAGGGAAGGGAAGGGAAGGGAAGGGAAGGGAAGGGAAGGGAAGGGAAGGGAAGGGAAGGGAAGGGAAGGGAAGGGAAGGGAAGGGAAGGGAAGGGAAGGGAAGGGAAGGGAAGGGAAGGGAAGGGAAGGGAAGGGAAGGGAAGGGAAGGGAAGGGGATTTCTGCACCAAGGAATTCATGCAATCCTCCTGAGTTTTTTTCTCTCATTCCTACTGAAGTCTGAGCACAAACATAAAGCACATAGAAATTTCTACCAAACTTGTAGAAATAAAGCTTAATATAACTTTATAATACTGTGTGGGTTTGTTTTCTCAGTGGAGGAATATCAGACTTAAGGAGTTTATTTCTATAAATACTACTGAAGAAAAAAAAACTAATTAGGCAAACCAAAATCCCACTAAAGTGTTTGGAAATCCTCAAATTAAATCAACGGAACAGCATTAGATCAAGAGGGAAAGGAATTACAACTCATCTGACAAAAACCATGTGAACTTGTGTTCAGTTTTTCCACTCCATAAGAGACTAATGTTGCTTCCTTTTTTTTTCTTGTTTTATTTTGTTTAACTAGTAGTACCCAGTTGTCACATCTTGTTTGTGTCTATGCCAGAGAGACACTACAGTATGAGGCTGTGAGAGAAAATAAAACTCACTTGCCAAGCAATAGCACAATTGCTTCAATAATTGCATGCTTAAGTTAACAACTGCATGAGTTTGCAGTCTTTTTGAAGGAAATATTCTCCATCCTTTTATGAGGCTGATTATTACTATTTCAACCAACATTGTTCTTTTTTTGGAAGATGAGGAGGCTGCTGTTACATATTTCAGTGAAATGACGTCGGTGTTCAAGGCATGTAGAGTTTAAGGAATTATGACCCAGTGCTATGGCATGGATTCTGCAGTTCCTCCACTGCTGAACTCAGTTGCACTGCTTACACTACTACTCAGCAGCACTCAGTGCTACTCAGAGTATCCTGTCTCTGCAACAGATTTTAGGTTATAAATTATGATATAATAAATTAAGAAGTTTTTTTTGAATGGTTGTAGTATCTTTCATTGCTTTGAGTTTGCTTCTAATTTTTAGAAAATACTCAATTGTTTTCAGAAGTAGATGAGTCAACAGAATTCTTAAAATAATCATCAGCATTTTATGACAGATACATGACAGCAGAAGCTGCCCCTATAAACTTCAAGCTGGGATACAGACTGCAAATGAGGAAAAGCTCTACAAGGTTATCTGACTTATCATTATAGGAAAAACTCAACCAGTACCTTTGCTATGCAGTGCATGGCATAATACTGTTACATAATATCTCATGTAGATGTTGGCATTGTATTAACTTTTAGTACTGGAGATAATCCATGTTATCATCTGATTACTCAGAAAGCACATGAAAGCAGACTTTCTGTAATTTAATTTTTTCTTCCAAATATGATCCTGTCACTATTTAGTGATGGACAAGGAGTAGCCATCTGCTCCTTAACTTAATTAATTCACAGAGCTTGTTAAAATTGAGGAATCAGCATTTTGAAAAGGGGACACTCCCTTTCTCCTATGACCTTCCTCACCCTCTCAGGATTAAACCATTGCAAACAGAATTAAAGTCAGGCCAGTAGCACGCATGGGGTTTCTCCAGCTGTTATATGCTTTGCATTTATTTTCTCTATGAACACCCTCACTTCTCACAGAGACCAAAACTTAATTCTTGACTAACTGCAGCAAAGGACCCACACACTAGGCATGATTTACCCCACTTCTTCCCTGCACCCATCACTGTTTACCACTAAGAAAGCAGTACAAGTGACTGACCTGGCACATTCCCCCCTCCCTTTAATTGCTCATCCCTCTTTGGAATGAGTACAGCTAGTCAAAACAGGCGTCAATTTGCTGAGGAGCAATCTGCTGCTGTTTGATAAGGTCCTGTATGTCAACTCTTGGCTGTAGCCCTTACTTCATTAACTTAACTCCCAGTTTTAGCCTTTTGCTCTACACGCCTCTCATCTCTCCCCGGTCTCAAATTGGATCTTGACTTTCCCTTCCAACTTGTGCTTTTTTCCTTCCTTGCCCAGCTCCTGGGCTGCCAAGCTGATTTTTACAGTCCCATGCCGCCTTTCAGGAAGGACTGAGGGTGGTGATGGAGAAAGAAGACAGGAGAGGAAGAAAGGGCAGGGAATTAAGGAATATGGGGAAACAGGGGCAGGGAGGAAAGGAGGCAAGGGAGCAGGGTAGGGAGGAGAGCAGACAGGGAAGGCAGAATGCAGAAAGGCAGAGAGAAGAGAAGCAGAGAAGCAGGGCAAGGACAACTGGAGGAAGAAGAGGCAGGATATATAAGAGGCAGGATGCAGTAAGCAGGGCAAGGAGAGGCAAGGG